>NC_086238.1:35692500-35995000 GCF_036321145.2 Pelmatolapia mariae
TTTTTGAAATAAACAACGCTTTCACCGAAAACTACTGGTTACCACTGTTGCCTCACAGCAGGGAGGTCCTGGGTTTGAACCCTGGCACCCTTTCTGTGTGGACCTTACACTGACAAAAAAAAATGCTAAGTTAATGTTGACTGTCTGGGCCGAAGAGATTGTTGATGCCAAGAGTTCCACTTTCTGATTAAATAAAGGTCGATGCCTAAAAAATGTGCACGTTAGCCATGCTCTGTGCTTTAATGCACCTCCCATCATGGATGCTGGCTATTGAACTGCACTGATAACAAGTCAGATGTCCTTCTCCTCTTTTGCACAGAGAATTAAATGTTGATGATATATAAAAAAGGGACTTTTATATTATGATTGGTCAGATCTTATTACAGTTTTCCTCTTCCTTTCTCTTTAAAAATTGTTGTTGCACTGTATGATTTTAGCCTTTATCAAAAAAGAACTGTGCTAATGTAACTACTTCTTCTAGAGAACCATGTGTGTTTTCTATACACTGCAGCCTGAAGACCCAGAAATCATAGACATAGGCTGTTTATTTATTTAAAATCTTCTGCTCCAATTTTCTTTTTTAAAAAATTTGTTTTGCTGATATGAAATGTAAAAATTGCATAAAATTGTCATTTTTTAAAATATCATTTATATATTTATATAGAGAGCTCATGCTTATTTGAAAAAGTCATACTTTATTTTAGTATTCTGAAAGATTTCTGTACCCATTTTGAATTTTTAAAATGACCTCTGAGACTTCTGTACCCTTAGCATAACTCTACATTTAATTATTATTCAAATTGCAATCCCGTAATTCCCCCTGTAGATTTTTCTTCCAGTATTACGTTACATCAATTATACAGAAAGTAATAAAAGCTTGTATGTGTCTCTTGTGGAAATAAACAGAAAACCTGCAATAACGTAATAATCAATAGTCATAATCGTAGCATTAAGATTGCAGTGAATCGCTCCCCTACGCTGCAATGCACTTTTTTACGGTTTACCTTTTTGGAGGATATGCAATTTAATTGAAGTAATAAGCTGATCAGATGGCTGTTTGTGCAGCTCGCTGTAGGCAGCGGTATCAAACTAAGACTCTTTTCCATTAGTTGAACAACCTGTAGGCTGATCAGCTGCTTAGCAGACTTTAATCACATCGTCATTGTGTGCAAACTCACCCATGGCGTTTATATTCAAAGACAGATCTGCGTTTCATTTTATTTAAAAATAAAAATCGGATTTATTCCAGTTGGTAAAGTTGCTCTGCTCAAAACATTACCTCACACTGGTCATGATGGAAGGTCCCATTACTTTGCAGGACTTTGATAATGGATGTGTGATGGGATTTGGATATAGGACCCACAGATAAAAAACTAAGGGGGACTTAAAGGAGCCGGTCTCACACACCGAGACATTGATTCTGCTCCAGGAACAGATAACCACAAAAAAGAAAAACGTCGACGCCTGTATCAGATAACTCACAGAGACTTCAAAGCTGCATTGTGTTTTAATAATGCATACTACAGATCTGCGCACTTTGCTCTCTGGCACCGTGTTTCTTGATTTTAGAAGAATCAATAAAAGCTAGCTGCGTGAAAAATGGCCAAAGACTTAGGCAAACATTTGAGGGGGGATCCCCATGCATAGTAAGTGCAAGAAGTAATATCTGATTTAGTTTAAAGCATATGGTTTAAAGACAGAAAATAGAGTTTGACATATAAAGGTTAAAGGTCACTGCATCCACATACAGCTCAGTAAAGGCCTGGACATGTTAAACAATCTGCCCCCCCTCCCCACACACACACACCCACCAATTACTGAGGCTACTGTTGGACCAGGACAGTTAATCAAGAAGGTCCCTTTTGTCTTTCCTCTTCTGATAACAGCTGTGCTGGTGTTTTGCATATGAAGAGCAAAGCAAAGACACTGACAAGCTTCAACTCAGAGTGCTCTTTTCCAATTGGACAAAAGTGTTTGTTTGTTTTTCAAGATTGTTAATGTTTTGATTAATCATCAGGAGACTGTTTAAAACTAATCACATGACTCCCTGCTGTCATATTCGCATTAAAGACGAGTGGCTTCTAAAGTGGCCTCCTTTAAGTGAAAATATAACATTATATCTTTCTGCTGCACATTTCAATGCATCCACATTACTGGAATGAAACCACAGAGCACTAACACAAATAAAATATAACACTAACACAATAAAAATATATGAAAAACACAAACGAACATATAAAAAATATATAACTGTGTATCGATATCTAAATATGTGCACAGAAAAGTTGCAGGCTAATCTTCGTGCTCTACCTTGCTCTGTATATTTACTGTTTCTTGGGCGGCCATCATGTGCTGACAATCCCAAAACGCAAACAATCACGTGCACGTCGTATTTTAATTAACTGGTTTCGACGATCAATCAACTTAGGTGATAATGGGTACGTGGGTGGGGGCAGAGTCAAGGGGTGGGGGTACTCTGAGTTAGCCATCCAGCTGCCGTGACGTCACTGGGATCCCCTATGGAGGCCTCAGGTGACAGCTCATAAAAGGTGACCTGAGGTAAACAGGGGACACTCAGAGACACTTTGAGGGAAAGACGAGTGACCTCCATTCACAACTGCTGCACATCCAGAGATCCATTCTAGCTGCTGCCATGTGGAACGACTCCTCTAATGGTAAGAGCTGCTCTCCAGGTTTGAAAACTTAGAAAAACTAAACTGTGTGTTTTCAGGTTTTTCTACCTGGGTCAAACAGTCCACCAGGTGCAAACAGCACTAAGTGTGGCGTGCTTTTTGCACGCTCAATCATCCAGGTTGACAATTTTTAAAATCCCAGAAAGTTGAATCTGTTCATTGAGACACAGCATTTCTCATCCAAGTGATATCTGGAGACTGATAGAGTCACTTAGATGAGTGAAGAAACATTTGTCCCGCTGGAAACACTGCATCCGGATGAACAGTCAGCTTCCTGGGACACTGCACAGTGACTCATACCAACAAGATCACAAGAAAACTATTAGCTGGATTACCACATTTGACATCTTTATGTAGCTGCAAAGATAGTACAGCAAGAAAATAGGTTGTATATCCCGTCTGATCTGATGGAACAATCTGCTTTCTCTTCTTTGCACAGATGACGCCGTTCCTGTGTCCTCCGGCAACGGCTCCTCTCGCACCGCCAGTCGCAGGAAGAGGACCAGCTTCTCCAAAGAACACGTGGAGCTGCTGCGCGCCACCTTCGAGATTGACCCGTACCCTGGAATCACCATCAGAGAGAGCCTGTCCCAGACCACAGGCCTGCCCGAGTCCCGCATCCAGGTAAATATTTGTTAATGAAGGAGCAAGATTAATATAATGATGAAATAAATACAGCTTGTAAGTTTAGATTAGGTTAGGATTTCCCTTTTTTTAACATAAAATAACAATACTTTTGACATTATTGGACCTGCGAGCTGGTTAAAGACCCTCATGGACTTTGTACCTCTTCCACTGTTGCTGTGCGGGACTTGATACCGCGCTCACTGTATGTCTTCATCTGTTGAGATAACACCAGCTGTTTTTATCAGGAGCTTATTTGAGGGAAGAGACACACTGACAGCTGATAGCTTCCGCTTAAAAGAGAAAGACGATTATTAACACAGCATAAGAGAGTGCTTTAGCTGTACTGCTTTTAAATCTAAGCTCACGTATTTTTCCTTCATTTCCCGTCCAGGTGTGGTTTCAGAACCGAAGAGCTCGCACCCTAAAATCAAAAGGATCCAGCAAAGCCCAGTGGCAGTCTCAGAGCCCAGCGCACAGTCCACAGGCTCGCCGCCACACACAGGCCTTTGCACCTCAAATGCAGCAGGTGTTAAACAATGGACAGTTTCCTCCTACCTTCAATGCCACCGGAGCGTATGGACAGTGTGGAGTCTCGTATGGGATTCAACCAGGAGGCTCAATGGGCAGTAACCCCAGCTCAAACCTGTGGGAGTACATGCCTCAGCCAGGCTGCCAAAACTCCACTGGGGTGCCTGCGTGGCGTCAGCCTTCCGTGGAGATGGTAAGCTACAACTCAAGCTCCAGCCAGGCAGCCTCCATGCACCCTAGTTCAGACATACACGACCTCCTTCAAATATTCAAAGCAGACACTCCTGATTCTGGATTCTTCAACAGCAGCCGAGAGAGCAGCCCAACGGGTTGTCTGGAAGTCCCGACCCCACAGATGAGGAGTATTGGGGAGACTGTAGCAGCTCTTGAGGACGGCAGGGATGCAGGATATCCGCCAGTGGTCCAGGATAGCTCACTGCCAGTGCTGTCATTGCAAGATATTATGTGGGAGCTGAATGAGGAATGGCTGGGAGGAAATGGACTGTACAACGGAGTCACTGGAGAGGAGCCCCCTTACTTCTGATGGCTATGATGAGTATTTTTAATGGCTCAAGTGTTTGACGTATTTTCAAAATATTTTTAAAAAAGCCATGTTCTTGCAGTAATTACTGCACATTTTTAGGATATTTTTTTTTTCTTCAAGTTTACTTAAAAAAGAAAAAAAAAGAAACAAAAATCAGTCGTTATATTGCATAATACTGTTTTCTTGGCTTCCCCTTTCCAAGAATGTACTCTCAGCTAATTCATGACCAGAGATTTGGCTCTGCTCATAGATGGTGCCTGTGAGTTGTAAATATGAGAAAAAGGGGATTTTCTTTCTGTGCAGAGACATTATGGAGAGTAATATAAAAACATGTTAAATCCTAATGAATGCTGAAATTAAATTTAATCTGTAATAAGACTTTATGTAAAAAATAATTTTAACAAAAATAATTTATAGATATAGAGATGTTATTGTATAATGTTTCCATTTTGATTGGTTAATTTTAAGGATCTGATAACAGAGGATGTTGTTTGCTGTAAAGATTATGAAGCCCTGTGAGGTTAATTATTGGTCTGGGAAACGAAGATGTTGATATAATATATTTGATTCTGTTAAGCTTTGTTCTTATGTTGTATGACTGACATATAGTGTATGATAATATAGAGAATATACAGTTATAAATATGATTCTGTTATTATGTTCGCATGTTTTGCCAATAAAGTTTATTCTAAATGAACGTTCACATTGCGTCCATGACTCATAACTTACAACATAGTACTGCAACATCATGGTGTCGTGTACAGTGATTCTTATTCTGTAATTTCTACTTTGTTTGTTTTTTTGCCTTAAATTCAATTTAGTTTATTTTCTACATAATTATTTTTATTTTATATTAGTTTAGTTTTTCAAGTTCAACTTAAACGAAGATTTTTTTTTTCACAGCTAGTTTAAGTTTTCAGTTTAGTTCCAGTTAACATAGTGAGTGGATAAAAATATCCACCCAGTTATTTGGGTTTAATTAGAGGCTTTTATATTTATCAGCTCTTTGGCTGTGCTGCCTTTCATTTCTCTTTTTTTCACCTGAGAGTGTCTTCTTGTTCATGGCAAGGAGGTTAACTTCTTTTCTACAGGGTGGGCCATTTATATGGATACACCGTAATAAAATGGGAATGGTTGGTGATATTAAAGTCCTGTTTGTGGCACATTAGTATATGTGAGGGGGCAAACTCCTCAAGATGGGTGGTGACCATGGTTGCCATTTAGAAGTCGGCCATCTTGGATACAACTTTTGTTTTTTCAATAGGAAGAGGGCCATGTGACACATCAAACTTATTGGTAATGTCACAAGAAAAACAATGGTGTGCTTGGTTTCAACGGACCTTTATTCCTTCATGAGTTATTTACAAGTTTCTGACCACTTATAAAATGTGTTCAATGTGCTGCCCATTGTGTTGGATTGTCAATGCAACCCTCTTCTCCCACTCTTCACACACTGATAGCAACACCGCAGGAGAAATGCCAGCACAGGCATCCAGTATCCGTAGTTTCAGGTGCTGCACATCTCGTATCTTCACACCATAGACAATTGCCTTCAGATGACCCCAAAGATAAAAGTCTAAGGGGGTCAGATCAGGAGACCTTGGGGGCCATTCAACTGGCCCACGACGACCAATCCACTTTCCAGGAAACTGTTCATCTAGGAATGCTTGGACCTGGCACCCATAATGTGGTGGTGCACCATCTTGCTGGAAAAACTCAGGGAACGTGCCAGCTTCAGTGCATAGAGAGGGAAACACATCATCATGTAGCAATTTCAAATATCCAGTGGCCTTGAGGTTTCCATTGATGAAGAATGGACCCACTATCGTTGTACCCCATATACCACACCAAACCATCACTTTTGTTGTTCCAACAGTCTTGGAGGGATCCATCCAATGTGGGTTAGTGTCAGACCAATAGCAGTGGTTTTGTTTGTTAACTTCACCATTCACATAAAAGTTTGCCTCATCACTGAACAAAATCTTCTGCGTGAACTGAGGGTCCTGTTCCAATTTTTGTTTTGCCCATTCTGCAAATTCTGTGCGCCGATCTGGGTCATCCTCGTTGAGATGCTGCAGTAGCTGGATTTTGTAAGGGTGCCATTTGTGAGTAGTTAATATCCTCCGAAGGGATGTTCGACTAATGCCACTCTCCAGTGACATGCGGCGAGTGCTACGCTGTGGGCTCTTGCTGAATGAAGCTAGGACAGCCACTGATGGTTCTTCATTAGTGACAGTTTTCTTGCGTCCACATTTTGGCAAATCCAACACTGAACCAGTTTCACGAAACTTAGCAAGCAGTTTGCTAACTGTAGCATGGCAGATGGGTGGTCTCGTAGGGTGTCTTGCATTGAAATCTGCTGCAATGACCTGGTTACTGCGTTCACCAGATATCAACACAATTTCGATCCGCTCCTCACGTGTTAACCTCTTCGACATGTCAATGGCTGTGAACAAAGAGAAACTTGTAAATAACTCATGAAAGAATAAAGTTACGTTGAAACTTTTATTATTTGATTTATTATTGTGCGATCTATTGTACAATATAAAGCGCCTTGAGGTGACTTTTGTTGTGATTTGGCGCTATATAAATAAAATTGAATTGAATTGAAACCAAGCACACCATTGTTTTTCTTGTGACATTACCAATAAGTTTGATGTGTCACATGGCCCTCTTCCTATTGAAAAAACAAAAGTTGTATCCAAGATGGCCGACTTCTAAATGGCCACCATGGTCACCACCCATCTTGAGGAGTTTGCCCCCTCACATATACTAATGTGCCGCAAACAGGACTTTAATATCACCAACCATTCCCATTTTATTACGGTGTATCCATGTAAATGGCCCACCCTGTAATTTAAAATTTTATACGTGATACAAACAACCATGAAGTACTGAGTCTGGTGAAGGAATCAGTTCACACGGCTGCATTTTTTTAAACAAAAACATAGATATTTGTTGATTATCGTATCACAAGAGGAGATTAGTGTGACCACTTCAGTCAGTCTAAAATACAATCAATCCATCTTTTCCAGACTTATGGTGTTGAAGAGATGAGAGAGAAGGGTTTTTTTTTTTGTAGAACATGATGTCAGTGAACTTTGACTATCAGTTTTCCATCAAGTCATCCTTGAATCCAAGTGGAAATTTGTGCCAGATTGCCAGAATTTAGATTGATGCAGCTTTATTTTGCTTTATAAAAAATATTCAAACATAAAGGCACTAATGACCAAAAACTCAAAAACTAGGGGCTAAAAACAAGGAAATAAAGCTAGGAAACTGGAAAACAAAGACTGGAACAGAGAGCTAGGAATTACCACAAGCATGGAGGAAATCACACAGCTATGTGGGATAAAGCAACAACAAGCAGAGGAAGACAACGGGCCTAAATACACAGAGGGGTAACGATGGACGTCATGGGGAATGCAGCTGGAACAGATCTAACATAATGAGACAGGGAGGAAGCAAAACTGAATGCACTGAACACGGGACAAGCAACTATCAAAATAAAACAGGAAATACGAGACACACACTAAGACGCGAACTGACTGAATACAGAGAACAGAGGGAGCGAGAGACACGACTGGAACACAGATGAATAAACACGGAGACAGAACTTATCATACATGATAGACATGACAGATCAAATACAGGGAACGCAGGAAGAAGACAGAGGCATCAAAGGGGAAATGCAAAAGGAACTAATCAATCTAATCAGAACTCATAAGCACAAGAAAACTAAAAATAAGTCACTCAGAGAAAATAACTAAACTCAGAATATAACTTCAATATTTATATCCTGATGATGTAGAAGTGAATCAAATATTATGGTGGTTAAACGTAGTACTGTTAAGTGCTTTAAATATGCAATATTCCGAATCGCCAACAGGGGGCGACTCCTGTGATTTCAAAAAGGAGTGTTTATACAGAAGTCTTTGAGGCAATTGTCTGCAGATCTGTGATGAGTTGATGGGCTTTATCTCTAGTTTCACATCTAATTTAATACAACATGAAGTTTATTTTGTAAATTATGTTCCCCCGTTAGAGCCAATCCGGTCAGTAAGTGATGATGTATGAAACCTGCTTCCGGGTCCAAACTACTCTGCATTTATTAAGGCTGTTGTGTTTTTAACATGTTTTAATGCTTTGTATCTTGTTCTGTTTAATCTGAGCAAGCCCCTAAAAGAAGTCAGTGATCACTGTCAGCCTCTCTCAGTTTTTATTAGCACTATTCATTTTAAAGCTCAGTTTTTAAAACCTTATGATGTAACTACAGCCCAGGAAACTAGCGAGCTAACTCCCTGCTAGCTTCTAACACCGTTAAATTTCACATATTCTGTTTTCATGGATGTGGATGTTAAACTTAATTGTTACACCTGGTAGAGCAGCAACAGTGATCATTTGATTAAAGATGAAAGAATCTGAACAGTTTGTAACTCTCAGTGATGCCGCAGTGTTCGTTTGACGTTGGGATCTGAAGCGGAGTTTTGGCCCGGAATTCACTAATGATGTCACACTCAAAGATCGGATAAGGACAATAGAGCAGGGCATGCTTGTGGTTGGGCCTTCTCTGTAATTTATACACCACATCCCGTGGTGTATCCCTCAGTTTAGGAGTCAGCGGACAGCAAAACTGCTCCGCTTGAAGCTTCACACTGGGTAATCACTAACTAATGGGTAAACTTATGGTGGCTACATCAATATACAGTCTTTTTGAAACACAACATTTCAGGTTCTCCCTCAGAAACCTCTGGATGTTGCAGTAATATTTAATGTTGACAGCTGAACCCTGGGGGACCAATGCAGGCTACACTGTGAACTGTGCACTATGGATGCCGTTCTCCTGATCTGATGTGGTGGCGAGAGGTTTGGACTTTGTGGACTCACTGAGGGATTTGAGGGAGACCTCTCTCATCACCCGTGTTAATCATAGATAGCTAAGTAAGATCATGTTGACGGGCTATAAGCTATCTGAAATGTCTTTTCTTACATTTTGTTTGTTGCTTCTGTAGGAACAGTCCATAGTGCCACATTAATACTTAGCAGTGTCATTTTATATTTTCACAAAAAGCCACTCTGTTTACTTTCCCTGAGCTCCAGTGCCCCTAAAAGCCACTAAAGGTTAACCTGTCTGGTCAAGATAAATTTAATTTCATCATTTTATTGTCTCTGCATGAATGTCCTGTGATTTCCTCTGACCTGATGACCTGAACACATGTTTCTTTATCAAACACGCCATGGAAAAAGCCCAGGATAGTACACAGGATGTCAGGCTCGAGGCTTTGCACTGTTTTTCCTGCAACAGTGAAACGTGTGTATGTTGTTTGTACTGTTTTGGCCTCCTGCCTTCATCCTTAAGATGAGAGGAAGGGAGTTGTCCTTTTGTTAGAGTCTGCCGTGGGTTCCTGTCCCTTAGGATTAAAAAAAGACACAATAGGCTAAGACGCAGGAGGCAACGTGGCTCTTCAGCCTGTTGTGGTCCCTAAAGATAGATCAGCAGAGGAAATGTTGCAGACTGTTAGTGCCGAGCAGGTGTTCACAAGCACATGATGCATAATAACAAGATGCAGACAGCTGAGAGTAAAGAATACTACCACTGAACCAACATAGGATTGAAAGCAGTTCTCTTTGTGTTTCTCTTTCAACAAATGGGCCCCCTCGAGTCCTCAGCAACAGACTCGGCTTATATGAAGAAGCAGAGGTAGGACCAAGTCATTGTTTTGCAAGTCTCAAGTAAGTCTCAAGTCTTTATCCTCAAGTCACAAGTCAAGTCTCAAGTAAAGTCAAGCAAGTCAGAGTCAAGTTGTAAGTCAAGACAGACAACTTTCAAGTCAAGTCCCAAGTCCGAAACTTTGAATTTCAAGTCCTTTCAAGTCTTTTTTTTAACCCTCTGTGGTCCCGGATATAATTGGCCGTTCTTGACTACTTTTGATTTTACCTCTATATTTCACCTTTAAAATATGTTTTTCTTGCCTTGTTTGGTATCATTATTTACAGCACAACCTCAAATATCTGAGATTTGAGTTATTTTTTCATTTTGGTATACTATATTAGCACAGTTGATCTAAATTCAGACAAAAAATTCAGAATCCGAGTAGAAAAAAAGTTATATTTTTTTACATGTTTAACGAATCATTTTCATAACTTGAAATGCAAATAGAAATTGTACATTTCTAAAAATTATGCACAAGTTTTGCAAACAACAAAATTATATGGTACTATTTACCTAAAAATGCAGCAAAGGCCTCAGGCGTTTTTATATAACCATTTAAATCTATTTACAGAACAATCAGGTGTGCTGCATCAAATAAGAAGGCACACAAATTATTTGTGCCAGTCCAAAAAATGTAGTTTGTGTTCAGTATAAGACAGAGGAGAACATCACAGTCCTAAACCCTGCAGGTCTGACAACTGGAGGTGCAACAGTCCAGTTTTCTATGTGGAGACAGCGTTTACACTGGAATCTGCCTTTGACAGCTTTTTTAGATCAAATATGAAATTCAGCAGTCTAACTGACACACAATACAAGACAATAACTACACAACAAACTAACTATAGCCTCCAAACACGCTAAACGTCACTAATGTCTCACATATGAAAACTCTCTCTCTCTCTTTCTTTCGCTCGCCCGCTTTCCGTCGCGGGTGGCAGTCCTAAAAACTTCCTCTTCTCCCTAAACAACCAAATGTCACATGTTGCCTTATCATTTTTTTTGATTGGCTGACATGGTAAACTCTAACACCAATAGGGAAGGGGTGTTTTTTCTTTTTTAACTCGCAAGTGGAGAGCGTATGCTAGGCTGTCTGTAGAAAACGCCGTTTTTGTCTAGCATCCCTGTTGAGAATAACCTTTGCAAATAAACAACAGCTAATAACATAAGATCAAAATATTTTATTTGATGTATTGACATAAATGACAGAAGAAAAAGGCCATGTATAGCAGGACTACTCAATTACACACTAAGGTGGGCCAGATTTTCTAACCAAAAAAAAATTTCCCTGGCTCAGACATGCAAAAGTTAAACACGACCATACACTAATTGCAAATTAAACACAGTGATTTTGAATTGTGATGTGATGGTAAAATAAATATTTGTCAGTCTAAACTGGGTTAAATCTACGGGGTTAATGATGGGGAGGAGACGGACAGAAACTCTCTTCCCTGAGTACAGCTACAGAGCCCACTTTCTGAAACGGACCCTGCTCACCATTCACCAACAATTCTGAGCTAACAAGTTGCATGTTATTCTTGGATGCGCTTGTAGGACCGGATTTAAAATAGCATGACAAACATATCATGCCTGTTAAAGCCAAACAGTATCATCATAACGTAGCCTGAAGAACATTTGCTAATAAGATGAAGTTTTTTTCGTTTTTTGTTGACTACTTCGTAGTTTATGTACCCGAAAGAAATTACTCTTGGGAGCATTTTTGGCTCGAGCGTTTTTGTTCTTGTTTTTTTCAAATCTGGTTAATTTGATTGGCTGTGCTACAGCCCACGCTCACATACATACGGAGTGTGGTAAGAATGAATGAATGAATAAAGTGAATTAATGGTCTGCACTTTTTATATAATATGTATGTTAAATTTTAGATTTGGGTAAAATATCAAGTCTTTTCAAGTAAACAGGTTCAAGTCCAATTCAAGTCCCAAGTGACTGGTGTAAAAGTCCAAGTCAAGTCACAAGTCTTACAACCTTTTTTCAAATCAAGTCTAAAGTCATAAAATTAATGACTCGAGTCTGACTCGAGTCCAAGTCATGTAACTCGAGTCCACACCTCTGTGAAGAAGTGGTATAAGGTGACCCTGAAATGACCAGCTTTTTAGGTTTTTAAGCTTAGTTCATTTTCTCTATTTGAACTATCCCTCTGTTTTTAGAATAATTTATCATCTTTTTAGCTCATCATTAATTCCCCCCATCCCCATCAGACTTTAAGGAATCGCCGGTGCAAAGAACAGTAAGTCTTGGCATGGATATCAGTTGTCTGTTCCCCGAAACAGTAGCTGATCATTAAGAAGCTAAGTCATCAGATCATAAGTGATGGGTTCCCAGATTGTTTCAGCTGTCCCCCTATGGGCATGTTTTGAGAGCCAGGAAAGCGCTATTATAAAAATATAATTCAAACTTGAGTCCGTCCTTGTGACTGACAGGATTAAACAGGATGAAATAGCAGTTCTGTCCACTGACACGAGTCATGAGGCCAAGCTAAAAGTTTGTTTGCATGTTTGGAAATGCCATTTTCCTTCCTTTTACTTAAAAAGTCTTGAGAGGTCAGGCCATAAAACATCCTGAAGACGTCATATTATTCCAGCAGAGCACTTCACTCTGAGGCTGCAGGTTTACTTGTGGTTCCTTAGAGTTTCTAAAAGTAAAATGGGAGGCAGAGCTTTCAACTATCAGGCTGCTGGAACCAGCTCCCAGTTTGGGTTCAGGAGACAGACACCCTCGGTACTTCTAAAATTTGACTTTAAACTTGTTTATAGTTAGCGCTGGATCAGTGAAATCAGTGGAAATGATGCTTGCATTATATGTCATTAACTTTTGTTTCTTCGTAGTTTTTATCTTCTTTGTATCTCCTTCAGTGACAGACTGCTGCATCCCAGATGCATGAAGGAGTGTTTCCGCAGGTCCTTCCTCCCTGCAGACTGCGAAATCAAAACTGCTCCCAACAAACATAGATGTTTACATCAGCGCTGTAATTTGCACTAATAGACCAAACAACTACTACTGTTATAACTTGCACTTTACTTTTCTCAGTGTATATATACTAACTTATTGGAAGTTACATGTCTACTTTTTAATGCACAGCTACAATACACAATCTGCACTTTTCTAATTATTCTAAATATTCTTAACTATTTAAACATCTTTCAGTATCCTGCTCTGTTTGCACACTACAACCTGGGTTTGCCACTTATCTGTACTTTAATTTTAATAACTGTACAGTACTGTTTTGGTAACTATTGTCCATGATGTAAATATGTAAACATTTTGTGTGTTTCTGTTCTATGTCCTGTGTCCTATTCTGTTTGTATATGTGTTTTTGTATATTGTGCTACTGTTACAACCAAATTTCCCCCTGTGGGACAATTAAAGGATTATTCTATTCTATTCTATTCTATTCTATTCTATTCTATTCTATCCTATCTGTGCTCCTCCTTCTGTCTTCTCCCTCCCTTCACACACTAGACCTGTTTTTTGCTGGAGGTTTCTTCCTGTTAAAAATGAGTTCTTCCTCGCCACTGGTGCCAAATAATCATAGGAGACGCCATGACGACGGGTTATCTCTCTAATAATGTTGTCTTTGGAATAAAATATAAAGAGATGAATGTTTTTGTGACATTGCTTTACATAAATAAAATTATATTGAATTGAATTTAGCAGACGGTGCTTTGATACTCAGATTAGGTGTGCAACACAAGTTACCATGGCAATCTATCTGTTCCACGGCAAAAAGTGTATCAACTTGCTAATGTCATGATGGATGACACAGGGATTGTTCCATATGGAATAACAGTCCATGTATTTAGATTCCCCCAAAATGAACAACACCAGGATCACTCAGAATCACATCATCCAGCCTGTTTCATAATCACAACACTGCAAATGTGTCTACGATCAGTCTTACTAGACGCTATTGCTATGACTGCCACTGCTCCATGTTTAGAAATGCAAGTGAGAAATGTTGTTGATGTTTGTTTTTCTTGATGAAAAAGCCGAGCTACATATTTCACATGATCCTTTGACAGCTCCCCCACACGCTGAATAAATTTATGAGTCAACCACCAACCATCAGATGTTTCTGTTAATCGGACCTTGTTTGGAAAAAAAAATTATGGTGCTAATCATCTGTCTCTGTTTGCTGTAGATGACTGCTTGTTTCTTCTCTTTTTGCCCTTACAGTTAGAAGTGATTGCTTAACAGAAGCGGTTCCTCTAAACCTAAACTTGGTTCCACTCGGTGGTGTGCAACATCATGAGGTTTAGCATCAGTTTCAGGGTTAGGCTGCTTCCAGACACAGTAATTTCCACTCGTAATCAGCTGAGGTTTTCATGTGATGAGGGTTGTGGCCACATCTGAGGCTGGAAGTGTCTAAGACCAGCGTAACATGGCATGACCTACATTCATGTGAACATACTTATATGAGCAAGCTTGATTAGCAAGACAGCTATAAACTGTAAAGGCACATATACATTATATTGCCAGAAGTATTTATGCACCCATACAAATCACTAAATTCCGATGTTCCAGTCATGGCCACAGGTGTATAAAATCAAACACCTAGGCATGCAGATTGCTTCTACAAACATTTGCTACCTGGATGCCACCTGTACAAAAAGTTTAGCCATGAAATTTCCTCGCAACTAAATATTCCACATTCAACTGTTAGTGGTATCATAATAAAACAGAAGTGATTGAGATCAACAGCAATTCAGCCCTGCAGCGATAGACCGCCTTAAACCACAGAGTGGGGTCAGTGGATGCTGAGGTGCATAGTGAGCGGAACTTTCTGCAGAATCAGTCGCCACGGATCCCAACCTTGATGTGGCCTTTAGATTAGCTCAAGAAAGCTAAAACCTCGAAAAACGTATTCATGCTTTCATTATCTCTAGACGGGACTATCGCAACTCTCTTTACGTGGGCCTCCAACACTCTCTCCTTCAGCGTCTGCAGTTAGCTCAAAATGCCGCTGCACGCCTCTTAACTGGTACTAGAAGGTATGACCACATCACTCCAGTTCTAGCTAACTTATTCTGGCTCCCCGTTAAATACCGTATTGATTTTAAAACTCTTTTGATCACTTTTAAAATTTTAAATAACCTGGCGCCTAGCTACCTAACTGATCTCCTCCACTTGTGCAACCCCAAGAGAGCACTAAGATCTTTGAGTCAGTCGCTGTTAGTGCAACCAAGGTCTCGGTTAAAGACCAGAGGTGATCGAGCCTTTGCTATATCTGCACCTAGACTCTGGATTAATCCCCCAGCTGATATTCCCACGTCTGAGTCTATCCAATCGTTCAAATCGCGCCTAAACACTCACTTCTTTACTTTGGCTTTTGAATCAAACTAGTTAGACTTTCATCCGGGTTGCTCTGTGCTATGCAAATGTGTTGTTTGTTCCCTGTTTGCTTGTTATGCTCTGTCCCGAATTTTATCTGTCTTGTGGTCGACTGTGAAGCACTTTGATGAACATAGGTCTTTTAAAATGTGCTATAGAAATAAACTTTGATTTTATTTGATTTGAACAGATTACCACAGACCACAGGCAGTGGAAACATGACACCAGGTAACATGGCCATGGCCATTCTCTGTCTGGTGATCAGATGAGTTCGGGTTTAGCAGTTGCCAAATGTGCCAAATGTAAAGTTTGGTAGAGGGGGGATTTATGGTATGGGATTGTTTTTCAGGAGTTGTGCTCAGCCTCTTAGTTCCAGTCAAAGGAACTCTTAATATTCCAGCATGCCAAGACATTTTTGACAACTTCATGTTCCCAACTTTGTGGCAACAGTTTGGGGTTGGCCCCTTCCTGTTCCAGCATAACTGTGCACCAGTGCACAAAGTAAGGTCCATAAAGACACGGATGAGCCAATTTGGTGTAGAAATACTTGACTGGCCTGCACAGAGTCCTGACTGGGCAGACATCATATTAAACTCTTTGGATTAAAAATGGGATGTCACTCAAGTTCATATGTGTGCGAAAGCATACAAGCAAATAGTCAAAGGAATTTGCAAAGAAAAGCGTCTGGACTTCTTTGAGTTGCTTGAAGACGTTTCACCTCTCATCCGAGAAGCTTCTTCAGTTCTAAGGTCAAATGGCCGAGAGTCCCAGATTTAAACCCAGTGGGAGTATCCCCCCAAAGAGGGACAAAGGACCCCCTGGTGATCCTCTAATCACATGAGCCAAGGTGTGAAAGCGGGTGTGGTACTTCCTTTGACTACGATGACCTGGATGACTGAGAACCTTCACAGACATACAAGCAAATACTTTTGGCAGTAAAGTTTATGTGTAGATTTCTGCTAAACAAAACGGAAATAATATGCTGGAGCTTCACTCACCAAAACCTAAGCACACATTTCTTAGACTAGTGTACCACAAAGTTCCTCCTTATGATCTATAAGATAATGCCAGAAGAGGCCTGGTAAGGAGAAGTGGAGAGGGAAGTGACGGAAGTGACGGACAAGGTAAGCGACTCATGTTGTAACTGACGTCAGACGCCGGAGATTTTGGCGGAAAATTAAAGCGAATGGTAGTTTAGATTTGAATAAATTCCTTTAAGCTTCAGTATAACCAAATACACTTATCAATTGTCTTATAACTAACAACATTTGTCTAAATCATCTCCAACACCCTGGAGAACAACGGGGAGAGTTTAGAGGCTCTCCAAGATTACATTGATCAGTACTTCCAGGATCTCGTGATGAAGAAGGCTCAGAGTGCAGCTTCCCCGGCCAAACCTGAGACGCCGTCGTCGAAAAGACTTCGCCCGGCAGATTCCCCCGGCACAACATCGCCAGCCGGCAAAGATATTGTCGACATACTGGAGTCAATCGACCAACGACTGTCCAGTTTCGATGCAAGGCTGTCCTTGGTGGAGATTCTTCACCGGGAATTTAAATCCTTGCGAGAGTCCCTGGAGTTCAGCCAGCAGCAGGTGGAAACGCTCGCTGCTGAAAATGCCACGCTAAGGGAGTCGGTGAAATGTCTCACAGACAATGTTACTCAGCTAAATAGAGAAAATAAAAAAATAAAAGAAACAGTTATAGATCTACAAGCTCGTAGCATGCGTGATAATCTGGTATTTTCTGGTATTCCAGAAGCCGCTGGAGAGGACGCGGAGACCACGGTAAAAAGCTTCATCAAAACCCACCTGAAGCTGCCCGAGGACACGGTGAAGAACATCGTCTTTGATAGAGTGCATCGCCTCGGCCCCATTCGGGCTGCGGCCGGGAGACCACGTCCTATCGTGGCCAAATTCGGCCACTACAAACAAAAGGAACAGGTGAAAAGCCGCGGCAGGGAATTAAAAGGAACGGACTTCAGCGTGAACGACCAGTTCCCCAAAGAGATCCTGGAACGACGCAGGGTCCTCTTCCCAATCCGACGCAGCTTTATCCAGAAGGGCTCCCGCGCTGTCATCGCTGTGGACCGGCTGTACGTGGACGGACAGCTCCACCGCGACCCCGACATCACTCCGTGGCTGTATTAACTTCACACCAGATAAGAATCCGCTACACCCTTTCCCCACCCACTTACACTAACTTGCATTAACATCTGTTTAACTTACTAGTATCAAATCACATCTTAGGTGTGATTTCATAGCAGAATTAACACCGTCACTCTCCGTCAATGGTTTGATCGGAATGTTTCCGGATTTTTTTTTTTCTTCTCGTTTTTTGTTCTCTTTTTTCCCCCCTCTTGTTTTTATGCTGCTCACCCTTGTCCTTGGTTTCTTTCTTTCTTTTTTCTTTCTTTCACTGCTTCGATCACCTGCTTCCACACTCATCCACAAACAACATCCTTTATTTGGACACATACGCACAGCACGATCACGCACAGCCATGCGCTCAACGGCAGCACATTTACATCAGACAGCGCACACAGTCGTATAGGATACACACACTTAAACCAAGCGTACTCATATTAGTAAATATGCACACACATAGTCAGACTCAGGGAGCATCTCACCACACATTTTTTCTCTCTCCCCCTCTTTTTATTTACGAACAAGTGATGTATTCTCTCCACCTGTCTAAGCGACACACACAGCGCACACCCCTAGTTATACACAGACATCTATGGGTGCACTAAGATTCGTTACATGGAATGTAAATGGAGCTGGCTCCAGAGAAAAGAGGTTAAAAATATTTAACCAACTCAAAAAACTACAGGCAGATGTTGTCCTTTTACAAGAGACCCACAGACCTCTTAGAGGTTCGAATGAACTTAAAACACCTGAGTTTCCTAATGTGTTCTCAGCTTGTTATAATTCTAGACAAAGGGGAGTAGCAATTTTAATCCATAAAAAAATTAATTTCACAGTACTCGATACAATTATAGATCCAGAGGGCAGATTCTTAATCATTAAACTATCTATACTTGATAAAAAGCTATGTATTGTAAGTGTATATGGTCCAAATGTTGATGATCCCTCATTCTTTCACGGTTTTTTCAGTGCACTCTCTGAACACTTAGATGGCACACTTGTTCTTGGAGGCGACCTCAACCTTGGACTAAATGAAGGAATGGATAGGCTCAATACAGCAGGAACTCAGCGTAATTGGCAGTCCATAAATATAATCAAACAGTATATGAGCGACTTTGGTCTTTGCGATGCATGGCGCTCCCTTCACCCCACCAGTAAGGAATATACTTTTTTCTCACATGTTCATCACTCCTACTCTCGTCTGGATTATTTTTTGGTCAGCAGCTCACTGCTGAGGGACATTTCAGACACTGAGATTCACCCTATAGCTGTCAGCGATCATGCTCCTGTATCTTTAACACTAATGCACAAGAATAATACTACGCCTAGTAAAAACTGGAGATTTAATACATCACTGCTTAAAGATGAAGACTTTATTAAATATTTTAAAAAAGAGTGGACTTCATATTTAGACTTTAATGACACTCCCGGAACATCAGCTTCTGTTCTATGGGAAGCAGGGAAAGCTGTGATGAGAGGTAAAATAATTTCTTTCTCATCACATAAAAAGAAAAAAGAAAACAAAAATATCCAGGAATTAGAAAAAACCATCAAATCACTAGAAGAAGCCTATGCGTCCGACCAAGATCAGGAAACATTGAACAAAATACGCAAAACAAAACTAGAATTAAATGAGATAATTGATAAAAAAACAAAATTCTTAGTACAAAGACTACGCTTACAAAATTATGAACATGGTAATAAATCCGGTCAATTTCTAGCAAACCAGCTAAAAATAAATAAAGAAAAAACAACTCTATGTGCTGTTCAAGACTCATCTGGGAATACAGTATATGACCCGAAACAAATAAACAACATCTTCAGGGATTTCTATAAAACGTTGTATTCACCACAAATAAACCCATCTAAAAAGGAAATTGATCAGTTTTTAGACAACATAACTCTCCCAAAATTATTAGACTCTCAAGCAATGGCATTGGATTCGCCACTGACACCAGGTGAACTCCAGGAAGCCCTGATAAGTATGCCCAATAATAAGGCTCCAGGTCCAGACGGCTTTCCTGCAGAATTCTACAAAGAATTCTGGACGATTTTAGCCCCAATTTTTTACAGAACGTTGTTGGAAATCAAAGAAAATGGCAGACTCCCATCAAATATGAATTCTGCAAACATTAATCTCCTGCTAAAACCAGGCAAAGATCCTGTATATCCCTCAAGCTATCGTCCAATATCCCTTATAAATGTAGACCTTAAAATAATCTGCAAAGCTCTCTCGAAGAGACTAGAGAAAATAACCCCCCTCTTAATTCATCCTGACCAAACTGGTTTCATAAAAGGTAGGCACTCATCAACAAATACACGTAGATTACTTAATTTGATAGACTACTCATACAGTAAAAACCTTGAAACTACAATATTTTCTTTAGATGCAGAAAAAGCGTTTGACAGAGTTAACTGGAAATTTCTATTTGCAACTTTACACAAATTTGGTTTTGGATCTTCTTTCATCAGCTGGTTAAAAATATTATATAATTCCCCAACAGCTTGTGTCAGAACAAATGACCAGACATCCTCCAGCTTCTGTCTCCTGAGGGGCACCAGGCAGGGATGCCCACTCTCCCCTTCACTGTTTGCAATTTTTATTGAACCACTAGCAGCAGCAATTAGACAGAATTCAGTAATTAAGGGCATAAAATGCAAGAACGTGGAACATAAAATCAGCCTTTATGCGGATGATGTGCTACTCTTTCTCCAAAATTCACAAACCAATATCTCTGGGGTGATTGAATTGATAAACTCTTTTGCAAGAATATCAGATTACTCAATTAACTGGTCAAAATCTAGAGTCCTTCCGATTAATTGCTCCTTCCATAATTCCTCTTCTACTCCACTGCAATCGGGAAATATAAAATATTTAGGTATTAATGTTTCTCCCAAGCTTGCAGATCTAACTAAATTAAACTATATCCCACTTTTAAAGAAAGTAGAAGGCGATCTGGCTAGGTGGAAATGTCTACCCATATCACTCATGGGAAGGGTTGCCGCTATAAAAATGATGGTCTTACCAAAAATAAATTATTTATTCTCAATGATCCCAACTAAACCGCCACAAGATTGGTTCAGATCTCTAGATTCATATATGTCCAAATTCCTTTGGAAAAATAAGCCCCCACGTATAAGCTTAAAAACACTACAAAAGACCAAGGATAACGGAGGATTAGATCTACCTAACTTTCAGCACTACTTCTTAGCCAACAGGCTCCAATTTATCTCAGGATGGCTAAAACATACCCTCTTAGATGAACCTTGGCTAGATGTAGAACAAGCACTTTGCAATAATCTAGAGATTTCAGATCTACCATTTATCAGCTCAAACATTCAACGACATTAATGCTTCAAAAGCGTCAACATTAGCTTCTCTCTGACAGCATGGTGGGAGTTTCTGAAGTTGACAGAGTCTTCATTAATCCCATGCAAACGTACACCTATCTGGAACAACCCTGACATATTACAAAACAATAATATGATAAACTTTTCAGATTGGAGTGGTAAAGGAATCAAATATTTAGAACATATACTAGAAGGAACAGAATTTATTTCATTTGACAGACTAGTTACACAATATGGGATCAACAAGAAAAGATTTTTAGAATATCAACAAATTAAATCCATAGTAAAAAAGAAATTTAAACCGGGTCAAGTTGAACTACAAACACCACCAAGTGTGGTTCAATTTCTTACTCTTAAAACCCCCAAATTACTATCCAAAATATACAGAATGCTTTCTAAAATAGATGAATCAATATCACTTCCTATTGCAAAATGGGAAGCGGATTTATCAGTTAACTTAGACCAAAACTTCTGGTCTCAGATTTGCTTAAAAACCTTTCATCTAATTAGAAATCCCAGTCTTCAATTAATTCAATACAAAATACTACATAGAGTGCACTATACAGGTCATCGGATGTTCAAGATGGGCTTTACGTCTACCAACAACTGCTCACACTGCCAAACCAATTCACCGGACAATTATATCCACACTCTTTGGTTCTGTCCACCAGTTCAGAAGTTTTGGCGTGAGATATGTGAAGACTTATCGAAGTGTCTGAAATGTAACATTCCAACTTCCCCTTTAGTGTGTTTGTTGGGCAGCTTAGATAATGTCACTTCAGAAAAGAATATAGCCCACATGGTTTTCACTGCCCTATGCATAGCCAAGAAAACAGTCCTCATGAACTGGAAAAATAAAAATAATCTTAATTCTAACCAGTATAGAAATTATCTATTAGATTACATTAGTCTTGATACAGCCTCTGCCACCACATCAGATCAATTGCTCTGGGCTCCTTTGATCAGCTCCATCACCTAGTGGGGGTGGGGGGTCATAGTTTGGTCCCACCTTCACTGTTGTGATTGGTGTGGGGGTAGGGACAGGCTTAGGGCGTCGGGGGGTTCCCCAGGAGCATCTTCCTTGGGGGGCTCAACCCGGGGTAGCGGTCATGGCCAATTAAGGGCTCTGTTGGCTCTTAGGTGACGGTTTCCTCGTGGCTGCGTGCAGCGGGGCTAGGGGAGGGTCTGTGCTGACGGACGTGGGTTACTGACCTGGTAGCCTGGCTGCCCCAGGGTGGGTCCGGGACAGGCGTGAGGTTCTGGGGGCGCTCCGTCTCTGGGCTGGGGCCCTGGCCGGGCCTCGGGGGCTCGGGTCCTGGTTGGTGTGTTGCTGTGGTTGTGGGCGGGTGGGTATATGGGGGCCCAGTCCTGGCGCAGGGCGCCGCCGGTGCATCGAGCCACCTGGGGGACTCTTCAACTGGTGGGGGAGGTTGTCACATCTTGCAGGAGCTTTCCTCTCCTCAGGAATTCTCTCTGCAGGAGGGGGAGATATAGGAGAGGTGGAGGAAGATCTCAGCCTGGGCGTCTATTGTCTTGTGTAGTCTGGAAGATGAGTGGATGATGGGGTGGGTGCAGTTTTCTCTGTAGTGGGGTCGGGTGGGCTGTCCCGGGCTCTGTGGGGCCGGGCGGCGCTGCTGCACTGGGCCCTGGTCCGGATGGGCCTCTCAATTTTAAATACACGTAGACATTAAGGGCTATCAGGAGGGGCTATGCGCTTACCTGCTGCTCTCTGGCAGGTAGCTCCATGCCCTCCTGGGTTTTAATTGCACCTTAGAACACATATACATCAACACTACATATGAGCGGGTAGAGGGAGGTTTGGAGTCTTCTCACACCCCCGGTCTCTGCGGCCTGCTGGAGCGGGGGGGCTAGGAGGAGGAGTTGGCCGTCCGACTGGGGTCTGGTGTGTGGGGCCTCCCTGCTGCTGCGGAGTCGGGGCAGTCTGCTTCTCCCCACTGCAGGGAAAAGGGTAACACCACCTGGGTCTGGGTGCAGTTTCCCCCTCCAGGGGCAAGGGTACCTAGACCCGGTTCTTAGAGTACGCTTGGGGAGTGTGATTGTGTGTACAGCGTCTCTTTATGTCTGTCTCCACGTTGGTTGAGTGTGGAGTAATTGCCTATGAGAGCATGAGGGTGGGAATGGATGTTTGTATTTGAGTGTGCCTGTATGTCTGTGTCTATATGTCAGGTTGGGTATCAGACGCCACCTCTCTGGGGACATCTCAGGCCCTCCAAGGTTTGGAGGCCTATCTCCCCCCACCACTTCCCCTGCCGGTGGCAGACGCCCTCAGACATCGATGCGTTGGTGGTTCTTTGTGTCCAGGGGTGGGCGTCCGGGTACACACCGGCTCACTCCTTGGTGGCTGCTTATCCGGGCCTGGAACCTGGGGCTCGCTCGGGCCACTTCGGGGGTGGGGTGCCCTCGGCCTCTCGGCCTGGGGCTCGGTCACTCAGGCACAGCTGGCTGCCGGCGGAGCTCACGGGCACGTCACTGCAACCCCCCCTGGCTTCTGCTCCACGGCTGCTGAGTGATCCCTCATCTGGGACTCTCCTCAGCTCTTTCTGGGACAGTGGCGCGGCTGCCCCTCTGTTGGTCTTCCTTGGTCTCTTGTGTTCTGGGGGCCTCTGGATGTCTGGAGTTTTGATCTCCATACCTGCTTCATGCCCTGGAGGATGGGACTGTGGCCCCCCACACCCTCTAGCAGATCATTACATTAAGGAACCTTTTAAATACAAGCGCGCTCATGCTCACAGGTGTACACACAGGTGATCACACACACAAACTACACCCTTTTTGGCTCCTACCTCAAAGCACACTGTGCGCTGTCGATCTTACGTGCTGCACAATAATGTTTAATATTAAGTATTTAGTGTTATATTCCCATATATCATTGTGATGTTGTTTATTCTATTACTCTCGTTTTCTTCTGCTTGTTTTCTTTTTTCTTTCTCAACAGGTGATCCAGGTGATCGATATATGTATTTTTTGTCTGCTTATTTTGTTGGTTTTTGTTTTTTGCCCTTTATCCCCGTCCCTCTTCTCCGCTGTTTTTTTGTTTTGTTTTGTTTTGTTTTGTTTTTTCCCCCCTCTTTCTTTCTCCCTTTTCTTTTCCCCTGTCCCGTATCTAGCAAGTAAAAAAAATAAAATAAAATAAAATAAACAATAAAAGGTAAATCAAATGGACCATTACGGCAAGGCTGGGATGGTCCATTTGGTAAAGTAAATCCGTTGGGCATCTTTCTTCGCCTTTAGACAATAATTCTGATGGCAAAAGAACCAAACGGGACAGGTTTAAAAAAAAAAAAAAAAAAAAAAAATGCCAGAAGGTGCAAACAGCAAAAAGACAGTGGAAAATCTTCACTCTGTAGAATTGTTATGAAGGTAGAAATCAGCTCTACATAACAAAACCATTTTATTTTGCAGCAGGCTATAAACATGCTACTTGCTGAATATATGGGAGTCTAAGGGAGATGTCTTACGTTTTTACTAGTCTTTAGTTGCCATTAGAGGAAGTGCAGTTTTTGGCACTTCCTTATTGGCTTCATTTCTGACTGTTGGAGGTTGCCACTTGAGACTTCTGGCCTCTTTGGTTTTTGTCTGTCTGCGGCATGCGTGCGATCCAAAGAAACACTGTTGTTCCCAGTAATTAATATTTACAGGGCACATATACAGAAGCTCACATCAAGCAATAAAACTGTGACCGTTTCTAAGAATGGCCTCATTTTGCTCCTGCTCACCAGACACACACATGCATTCGCAGGCGTTAACAGCTCCGATGTTGAGCAAACTGGAGGCCGACAGGCGTGTGAGTGATGGTCCTCAGCTGCCCTGGCAGTTCCAGGGATGGAGCCTAGCCTTCACTAAAAATATGGCCTGTAATTTAACCAAACCCTCCCAGGGAGTCCGAGCGGGCTACGCGCGCTAAATTAGGAGCTCATCTGAGCACTCTGTGATTGCACAGCACCACTCTCTCCTGTCTGCTGCCTCGCCTGCGCTTTACACGTCTCCACTGTGACTGATGTTGGTCAGTCACAGAGAGGGAGCATGTGCTCTTGTGAGTGTTTGTCTGCATGTGCACTATACCTTCTGAAAGATAGTATCAGGAAACTGGATAGGAGACGTGAGAGTGAAGAGTTCTAACATTTATTTGGCTTTATTAAAATAGAACAACAAACCACTGGCCAGCCAGTGGTTTGTTACAGACCGATGTAACACGACACAGCTGACTATGTGCATTAAATGCATGTAATCATAATGTAATTTTGTCTGTTGGGAACACGGAGATTTACAGGCTTTATACTGACATGCAGAATTTAACAGTGGAGCATATTTTATTGCAGCCTGCACCTCTAAACTTGGCTCCTTACAGAAATAGAGAGTTGATATTAAATGTCATCCACACAGAAAATAAGGTCAGCAGCTCACTGATGAACTCCCCGGCAGCAAAGTCTTCAGGTACCTGCCAGCACTGACTTACTCTATGGCTACCTGATCCACTGCATTAACACAATATGTGTCCTTCATGAAACGTCCTTAAAACATAATGGAAGGTTCACATGACCCCCCCTCCCCCCGGCAGGAATATAAAAGCACAGGAGAGGAAAAACATTATAAGCTCATTACAGACCGCAGGCAAAATGAACGATAACACATGGAGCTATTTCATTATTTATCATTTAAATAACTAGTTAACACTTTTATTTGCACTTTTTTCTTTATTGGATAATCTTCATATTCACATTCAAGTCTGAAGATTATGTTCAAATCTGTCTCCCGTGTGTTTTCAAGGTAACCTGGTTCTCTTTCTGTTGTCTTGTATCGTGATTCCTGGCCTCTACAGGCCAACCTTTAAGAGATTTTTAGGGCTCCACTCACACGCCGCTCCACTTCATCCTCTTCTACGCCATCTTCACCTTACAGCAGCAGCAATGTTTGACACCACCGCTTATGGTACATTCATGCTGCAAGCAAAAGTACCCAAAATCTTATTCCTGTTTTGTTTTTTTCTAATCTAAACAGCGCAAATCCTCTCTCTGAACTTCTGATCTTCTTTGATTCTCTTTTGGCCCACATCCACATGTGTCTTAAGTCAAATACAGACCTCATTCTGAACAATCAGTTTATGCAGTTTCTACATCCTTTGCCTTGTCATGAGAAATAAAGGCAGACAAACTATGAAGGCTACAGTTTTTGAATTAGGAATGTGAAGAACAAATCTGTTTTTTTCTCCAAAGACACACAGTTAGCAGAGTTAGGTTAACTGGTGATTCTAAATTGCCCATAGGTGTGAATGAGAGTGTGAACAGTGGTCTCCCTGCGTTAGCCCTGCGACAGACTGGCAAAGTGTCCATGGTGTACCCACCTCCTCTTGCCTGGCTGGGATAGGTCAGAGTTGAAGGTCAGAGGACAGCTTTTCTGGGAATCACCTAGGATTTTTAAATTCATTCTACAGTTGCATGTTCTAGGAGGCAAACTGTAAATTCGAAATTTTCATTCAAATCTTCTCACCTGCTCAGAAGCATGATTGAAAGCGAAAGTTTGTTTTCATGGTGTCCTGTATCCCCCGTTGCAGTAACTGTTTAAACTGTTTCAGCTGCTGCCCTGACCAGTGTTGAGTAAGTTACTTTAAATTAGTAACTTAGTTACATTACTAGTTACTTCTCTAAAAAAGTAACTCAGTTACTTCAAGTTACTCGTTACTTTCAGAGTAACTAGTTACTAGGGAAAGTAACTTTGGTTTTACTCAGAATTCTCTTGTTCACTTTGTACTTCCGGCGCCCCCCGTGTGCGGCAGCCTGTTACAGCAGCTCTGCTCATTCTGAGTTTATTTCTTTCTTATCTTTTCTCTCGTAATTTTTTATAACTAACGTATTAGTAATTAGACTCTGCAACCATGTTCTACCGTTTTGTGCTAGTTCTGGTCGTTTTTCTTAGTTTTTTTCTGCTTTTTTCACCCGTGTCTCGGGACCCAGAGCAGGGATCCTTTGTTTACAGTAAGGATCAGCTGTTAGCGCTGCGTCCCACAGCAGTACTGCCGGCGGACAGACCTGACATTCCCAGCGAGCTGAGGAGGAAAAGACGGGGGTGTCGTGCTGGGAAGGAGCGCCGTCGCCCGAGAAGGAGACGTTATCGACCATCTCTTCCTTCTGTAATTATTGGAAATGTACGTTCTTTGCACAATAAATTGGATGAGCTCACGTTGCTAACCTGGTCACAGAGGGAGTACCGGCAATGTAGCATCATGATGCTAACGGAGTCCTGGCTAACACCGCTAACTCCGGACACGAGCGTGACACTACCGGGATTCCAGATGCTGCGAGCGGACAGGACGAGAGAGAGGGGTAAGAGGAAAGGAGGGGGACTGGCAGTGTTTGTGAATGACAGATGGTGTAACCCTGGGCACATCACTGTGAAAGAACAACTCTGCAGCAGAGACATTGAGCTGTTAGCCGTTAGCATGCGTCCGTACTACCTGCCCCGGGAATTCTCGCATGTTATCGCGATAACAGCGTATGTCCCCCCCTCGGCCAACGCGGATGCAGCCTGTGACACTCTCCACTCAGTGGTCAGCAGACTGCAAACACAATCTCCGAGAGCCCTCCTCATAATATCAGGGGACTTTAATCATGCCTCACTGGACTCCACACTGCCCACCTTCACCCAGTATGTGACCTGCCCAACCAGAGACAATAAAACACTGGACTTACTGTATGCCAATGCTGAAGAGGCATACAGTTCATCACCTCTCCCTCCCCTGGGCAGATCTGATCACAACCTGGTGCGCCTTGTCCCTGTGTATGAGCCCTTAGTGCGCAGGGAGCCACCAGCCACCCGCACAGTGCAGAGATGGTCGGAGGAGAGCGAGGAGGCTCTTAAGGACTGTTTTGAGTCGACTGTGTGGGAGGTGATCTGTGACGACCACGGAGAGGACATCGACAGCCTTACTACATGTATTACTGACTATATTAATTTCTGTGTGGATAACACCGTACCTACCAGGACTGTACGGTGTTTCTCCAACAACAAACCTTGGATTACCCCAGAAATTAAAGCCGTCCTCAAGCAGAAGAGGAGGGCCTTCAAATCCAAAGACAAAGAGGAGTTGAAAAGGGTGCAGAGAGAGCTGAGGGGACTGATAAGGAATGGGAAGGACAGCTACAGGCAGAAGATGGAGAACCAGCTTCAGCAAAATAACGTTGGTGAAGTCTGGAGAGGCCTCAGAACCATCTCGGGCCACAAACATCAGAACTCTCTGCCTGGGAGGGATGTGAGGTGGGCAAATGAACTGAATCATTTCTTCAACAGATTTGATTCAGCCATGAGGCAGTCTCCAACATCGGCTGCAGACTCACCCACCCCCACTGCTGCTGTTCCACCTCTGACACCTCAGACACTTCACACCTCCTCTATTCACCCTGCTCACTCCTCCCCACCCCCAACAACAGCATCCAATACACAATCAACACAAGGCTCCAGACTGTCTCTCTCAACCACCCAGGTTAGGAGGGAACTGAGGAGGATTAATGGCAAGAAGGCAGCGGGTCCAGATGGCATCAGCTCGAGGGTCGTCAGGTCCTGCGCGGACCAACTGTGTGGTGTGATGGAGCACCTCTTCAACCTGAGCCTGAGGCTGGGAAGAGTCCCACAGCTCTGGAAAACCTCCTGTGTTGTACCAGTGCCAAAGACTTCACGCCCCAAGGACCTCAACAGCTACAGGCCGGTGGCTCTGACATCCCACCTGATGAAGACCCTGGAGCGGCTGGTCCTGGCTCAGCTTCGGCGCCTTGTGAGCTCATCACTGGATCCACTTCAGTTTGCCTACCAGCCTGGCATTGGAGCGGATGATGCCGTCATTCACCTCCTACATCGTTCCCTCACTCACCTGGAGACCGCTGGGAGCACTGTGAGAATCATGTTCTTTGATTTCTCCAGTGCCTTCAACACTATTCTTCCCTCGGTTCTGAAGGACAAGCTGGAGAACTCTGGAGTGGACCATCACCTCACTACCTGGATTTTGGACTACCTCACCGACCGACCACAGTATGTGAGGACTCAGGGCTGTGTGTCGGACAGGGTCGTCTGCAGTACGGGGGCCCCACAGGGAACGGTTCTGGCTCCGTTCCTCTTCACCATCTACACTGCAGACTTCTCCCACAACTCCACCCAGTGCTTCCTGCAGAAGTTCTCCGATGACTCTGCTATAGTCGGCCTCATCACTGATGGGGACGACAAGGAGTACAGAGGACTGACTCAGGACTTTGTGGACTGGTGCCAGCTGAACTACCTCCAGATCAATGCCAGTAAAACAAAGGAGCTGGTGGTAGACTTCCGCAGGCACAAACATCCTCCACTGCAACCACTGAACATCCAAGGTATGGACATTGAGACTGTGGACAGCTACAGGTACCTTGGTGTTCATCTGAACAGCAAACTGGACTGGACTCATAACTCAGACGCCCTCTACAGGAAAGGGCAGAGCAGGCTGTACCTGCTGCGGAGACTCAGGTCGTTTGGAGTGGAGGGCCCACTCCTGAAGACCTTCTATGA
Source organism: Pelmatolapia mariae (assembly GCF_036321145.2). Lineage (NCBI taxonomy): Eukaryota > Metazoa > Chordata > Actinopteri > Cichliformes > Cichlidae > Pelmatolapia > Pelmatolapia mariae. Next base: position 35,721,996 of record NC_086238.1, read on the forward strand.
CTCTGTGGTGGCCTCAGCCATCTTTATGATGTGGTCTGCTGGGGCAGCAGCATCTCTGCTGGGGACAGGAAGAGACTGAACAGGCTGATCCGCAGGGCCAGCTCTGTTCTAGGATGCCCTCTGGACCCAGTGGAGGTGGTGAGTGACAGGAGAATGGTGGCTAAGCTGTCATCCCTGTTGGACAACATCTCCCACCCCATGCATGAGACTGTGACAGCACTGAGCAGCTCCTTCAGTGGGAGACTGCGGCACCCACGGTGTGGGACGGAGAGATTTCGCAGGTCTTTCCTCCCCACTGCTGTCAGACTCCACAACAAAGACTCCAACTGATCAAACACACACATTCACACATGTGCAATAACACTAATGTGCAATAATCTTTTTTGGCATCGTTGTATTTTTACTGAGTAGTATATAGCACTTGTATTCTATTTTTATCTTATTGCATATTTTATTCTATTTTATTCTACTGTATATAGTATTTTATTTTATTCTATTCTGTACAGTTGTGTACTGTATTTATTCTTATTTTATTTTATTCTAATTTTTGCTTCATAACTTTTGCACTGTCCACTTCCTGCTGTGACAAAACAAATTTCCCACGTGTGGGACTAATAAAGGTCATCTTATCTTATCTTATCTTAATGTGTTGCTTCCGTAACTGGATACCCAGCAAGATTGCCAGTCTTCTAGCTTGCTTACTTGCCACAAGTGCACTGTGCCACCTACCAATAGAAAGGAAAAGATAATGTGCACATTTCCACGAGAGAAATCCCACGCCTGGACCGTCGTTGACCGCCGCCATGATTCTAGCCTGCTTTTTTCATCCAACACAAAAACTGCAGTCGTGGTCCTTTTGATTGTACTCAGAACTTGGAAATTCTGCCTTCTGAATAGGAAGATGTAGGTAACACCAGACTGCAGATGAGCTGCATACAGAGCTGGACTGGGACAAAAAAATCGTCCCGGGCATTTTGACTAGAGACCGGCCCACCATTATAGGAAAAATCATAAAGCCTTTGAATGAAAACAAACACTGTTGTGACAGTGATGTAGACTGTTCTGGTGGTATATATGTTTCAATCTATCAATTGTTTGTTGTAAGACTCAGATAATTATTTTTTTAAAAGCGAGACATTTTAAATGAGAATAATAAAGAAAAGTATTTCCTTGTCCCCCCCTTTCCCTGTTAATGCCCTACCTGGCCCCCTGGCAACACTTTGCTAGACCCGCCCCTGCACAGTTACCAGCTGTCAGCTACGTAGAAAAGGATCCTGGTGTTATTTGTCTCTCAGAAACAGTTCATAACTTCCCTTCAACTCATTCATGTGACCTAAAAGGTAAACCTGTTTCTACATCACCTGTTCAGCTCTGATGATTCAGTAAGGACATCTCCTGGTTTCATCTTCATGTTTCCCTCTCACCAGATAACCAAACTGACATCATGACCAGCAGCTTTTACAGCTGTGGCTCCAGCAAACATCAGCTGATACTAGAAATTAATATTAAATAAATTCTAACAACAGCTGATCAAGCTTAAACGTGCTGCTGTTGTGTAGCGCGACCTCCGCTGGTTTCCTCTTTCTGGCGCAAAGTGGGCGATAAATAAACAAGAGAGAAAAGCCGATCAGCTGATCATTGATCAGTTTCATGATTGAAGTAGAAACAGGAGAGAGAGGAGAGAGAATGAGAGAAGAAGAGGCAGCTGTGCAGCTCCAGCTTTGTGTCTTTTTCATTGTAGCTGAAATCCGGGACAAACTGTGTTCCTTTTCAGCTCAATACGAAACGCGAAATATTTTCTTACGGGACGGTTGGCAACTCTAATAATTAACCGTATGAACAAAATAAAGTTCAACATCAGTAACATAGCACCCACCCAGCTGTATAGAAACTCCGTCGTGCTAGCTAGCACACAGTACGAAAATGTCAGCATAACGAAAATAAACTCCACCTAAACTTGGTTTATATCTGACCCAGATAGACTGCAGGTCATAACTTCTTACCTGAAGTTCAGTTCACCTGACACTCGGAACAGCGGCCGCTTAGGGTCTCTCCTCTTGCCTCCCTTTTCCTTCATCCACCTGCTGCCTTCCACCACTTGCTAATGTTATTGAATCTGTGGAAGCTCCGCGATATCCACCGCAAAAAGTAACGAATAACGAGCCTATCTAAATCCCAGTAACGAGTAACGCGTTCCTGGTTTTGGCATAATAACTAGTTACCGTGCTCGTTACCACAATAATAACGTAGTTACTGTAACGCGTTACTTAATAACGCGTTAGTCCCAACACTGGCCCTGACCGGTAGTCATCTGTGGGTTTCAGTGGTGACACATCCATAAATCAGCACCTCTTCATGAGAGACACGTGTCTCACGTCAGTAAGTGGGACATATCTCAATATGTGGAAAGTGTGCACACGTGGTCACCCAAAACTCACAAACACATTGATGAACATGCCGAACATCAGTCAGCTTCAAACTGCTAAAGATCCATGATGATAAACTACATCGAACTTCATGCACTTGTTCTAATTTTGCAGTATGAAGACGCCATGTAGTAGCTACATCTGGTGGGTGCTTGGCTTGACTGGAGGCTCTAATTAACCTTGTCATTTAAAACCCACTGATATCTACAGGAAGTGAAATCGTCACAGTGATTTCATGAATGCTCCCTCTCCCGCCACCATCCCAGCCCAACGCAGGGAGCGGTGCCTCCAATGTAACACCTTCAGCAGGAGTACTACATGTATGAGGTAATTGTTGTTTGGTCATGTGAGCCGCTGCAGCAGCTGTCAAATGTGATGATAGCAGGAGAATCCTCGGCACCGCCCCCTTCAGCTGATTGGACGGCTCGTAGTCGCCTAGGGACCATCAACCAAGAGATCAGCTTATAGAGGGAAGAGGTGGGCGGCTATGAAGATTAGTTTTAACAACACACGGAGATTGAAGAATAGAAACTATTAATGTTGTAAAACTTTACAGTAAAGCCTCTGACCTCTGTCTGACTTCTGACATCTCAAGTTTAGCAAACTGGTGTTGTTGTGCTACTGTGACTTGTGCTTATTTGCTGACTCTATTATTATTATTTTTTTCTTTCACACAATCAGTTTCTAGATATGAGACGTTTCCTGCCAAACTGTGACTTTGCTGATTATAAATGTAGATTGTGTTTTCACTTGACGATGGTATCTGGTTTATGTGGTTATATTTTACTGCTGTTCTGCTGCTGCACTGCCTCATTTCACATTTATAAAGTCAGAAATAAAACTAAAGATATGGTGTGAACATGGACTGCAACAGCGCTATCAAATGTGTGGTCTAAGCGAGACGAGCTCTTCAAAACAAACTTGTCTCTTGTTGCCTCTTAAACTTTTAAGATTAAGAAGTCTTTGCCTGACTCTGGGATTCCCCTTTGCTTTCTCCAGGTCCTGACTCTTTAAATGCCCACAAAGCAGAGACAAAAATATGGAGAGACAAGAAAATAGGCTGCACATGTGCCTGCTCACTCCTTTTCACTTCAAAAAGAGTCGCTCCTTATTAAGATGGCTACGGGTGCACTAATTCAAGGAGACAGCCCACACCTGGCCAACTGCATCGCAGAGGTCAAATCTGTGTGCCTCCTTCACTCCTTTCATAAACACATGCCTCCTCCTGTGGCGTCTCCATCTGCAGCTCCCCGGTCCCATCTCACATATCGCTTATTCCATCCATCCCACACACACACACACACACACACACACAGCAGGACAGTAAGGATGGATCGTCTATTCATCCTCGCAGCCACAAAGTCATGTGAAACGCAAACAGAGAGAGAGGGAGACGCCTAAATTTAGAGGCTGAATGTTGACTTAGACTTAGGTTACACCATTTCTAAACTGACAGGCTGGGCATATTCTTTCATTTTATTAACAAGTGTTCAGTGACACATGCATGTCTGGCCAACATATATCACTACTGTCTTTATTTAAAGATTTATTGATACTTTAAAGGAGGTTTAATGTAATTTTCTTCCGTGGACATCCTACTGTGAAGCTTATAAGCCAATAAACTTTGTACCAGCCTTGGACTGAGAAAGATTCAGATGGTGTGTGTGTGTGGAAACTAATGGTAAGTTTATCTCAAAAGCAGGATATTGTTTTATTTCCTGTAACACCCCCTAAGAGAAATCTAATGTTTGCACACAGGATCCTTCTAATGAAGCGTAAATGGCTAATTACTGTGTGATCCAGGCATTCACAGCAGGCGGACTGTACTTTATCCGGAGCCCCTTGGTTTTAAACCCAAGCCCCGCCTCTTCAGTAGGCTAAGCGCACCCACCTTATCCACCAGCGGCACAGTGCGCCAGGGAGCAAGAGCGCAGGCTGCACCGGGGAGCGGGCACGGTGGACATGCAGTACCGGCAGACTGCTTCTCCCATAAAACGCTTCCGATATTGGGTTTAAGGAGACAGCTTATTTGAAAACCGGCTTGGGCCGAGGGGATCTTATTCTTTCTGACAAAAAGAATAGTACAAAAAAATAAAATTAAAAAAAAGGAACTCACTGACATTTGGAAGAACCTGATGGGTGGTGGGGAGGAGGGGAGAACGATGCAGTTCCAGCCCGACTCGGTGAGCCGCGCAGTCCGCCTCCGATGCTGGTGATGCCCGCCGTGTATGGATCACCGCCCAGCAGCAGCAGCAGCAGCAAGAGGAGGAGGAGGAGGTCGGGATAACAAGGGCGTCAGGGGCCGATGATGTCGTTGGGAAGGTCGGGATCATGGCAAACGGAACCGGTACTATCATGTTAAAATGCGTCGTGGTCGGAGACGGTGCGGTGGGTAAAACGTGTCTGCTGATGAGCTATGCCAATGACGCCTTTCCAGAGGAGTATGTACCCACGGTCTTTGATCATTATGCAGGTAGGAACACAGTTCTGCTGCTCGCCTTTCTGTCTTTATTATCTCATAATAGCGTGACATGCTGAACTGCTGCCGCTCTGTGCTCACTGATAATTGGCCACATGCGAATCTAACAGAAGAGAGATTTTAGAGACCCCCCCACCCCACCACTCTTCCTCCAACTGCATTGCATCTGTTGCTATAACCAAAACCACTTATTTGCCGTCTTCATAGCACAGAGGGGCTGGGACCCCCCCACCCACCAGCACTCCCCACCCTCACCCCTTGCTTCCTCCTCTAAACTGCTCTTTGTCATTTCCTTACAGTGAGCGTCAACGTCGGAGGAAAGCAGTACTTGTTGGGACTGTATGACACAGCTGGTCAGGTAAAGTTTATTTTTTCCTCTGGCTCTGTGCCAAGCACGTCAAGGACACGCACACACGCTCCAGCTCTATCTCGGTCTCCCCATGTGCTCCTGGGACCAATAACTATCCAACAGTGCCTTCGAAATGCCCACAGGCTTCATATTCAGGCCAGACACTAAGCTGCAACAGGTGATGGGTTTCGCACATGGCTTTAACTGCCAGAGTGTGCTGTGGCATGGACAGTGATGGTAGTGAAGGGGTTTCAATAGTTCTATTATGTGGAGAACAGGGCTCCTATGTCCAGTAGTGATGTCACAGGTTTGTTAATAGGGCTGCTTAATGCTTGGGCCTTTTCTTTACAATGTGCCATTCAGTGGGCAAGAGTTAAAACTATAATACACACACACACACACACACACACACAAAATAATGTTTCCACTCAGCAGAAGAGCCAGGGTACACACAGATGGAGGAAGCTACGTGAAACACACGGCACACAGAAGCTCACTGAGGTGTGTTTATGGGAAAGACCCTCCATTATTTGTTTTTAGTGTAAAAGTTATCATTTGGTTTTTATGACGGTTTCGGTTTGATGTGAACAGCTAAGTGACAGCAGCTAAACAGGAAGCAGTTAGCACATCAACTCTTTACATATTAGTTATGTCAAAATTTGGTGCTTCCATCTTTGGGATTTGACTGTTTGCTTGTTTTCTTAGTCGTATTTCACACTATGACTGGATACGTATGCAAAGTCTTCATCAGTGTTTTTCATTATTGATTATAATTCAATTCAATTTTCAATTCAATTTTATTTATATAGCGCCAAATCACAACAAAAGTCGCCTCAAGGCGCTTTATATTGTACAGTAGATAGCACAATAATAAATACAGAGAAAAACCCAGCAATCATATGACCCCCTATGAGCAAGCACTTTGGCGACAGTGGGAAGGAAAAACTCCCTTTTAACAGGAAGAAACCTCCGGCAGAACCAGGCTCAGGGAGGGGCGGGGCCATCTGCTTTGATTGGTTGGGGTGAAAGAAGAAAAACAGGATAAAGACATGCTGTGGAAGAGAGACAGAGATTAATAACAGATATGATTCGATGCAGAGAGGTCTATTAACACATAGTGAGTGAAAAAGGTGACTGGAAGGGAAAAACTCAATGCATCATGGGAATCCCCGGCAGCCTACGTCTATTGCAGCATAAATAAGGGAGGATTCAGGGTCACCTGGTCCAGCCCTAACTATATGCTTTAGCAAAAAGGAAAGTTTTAAGCCTAATCTTGAAAGTAGAGATAGTGTCTGTCTCCTGAATCCAAACTGGAAGCTGGTTCCACAGAAGAGGGGCCTGAAAACTGTATAGGAGATAGTTATCAGCAGATCAGCTGAAAATGAAAATCAAGAACTGAAAAAGAATTATATTCAAACACAATCTGTCTACAGAAACATTTGCAGGTTGGATGACTGTCTGAAATGTACTGACAGTGTAGTTTGGAGACTACATGAACCTGTGTGCTAATGAAGCTACTCAGAGTCAGGTGTTCCAGTAAAGGTGATGGGAGGCGTTGGGTTGGAAAAAAGCTGAAAAAGGCTCCAAGAAGAATTTCTAAAGGCCACATTGGCAGGTACTACCAACCTCAAACTAAGCAAAAATTGTGCCTTTGAAACTAATTATTCACTGGGAACTATTAGACCGTTCCCAAAAGACTAATCAACAACTAATCAACCAGTTTTAACTGCTAAACGACTTGTCATTTGCTGGCTTTACCTGGAAGTTTGCAGTGGACTTTTATTTTTTAAGTAGTTTCACAGTGAACTTTGACTGTTTGTTCTAACAGATTGCCATTTACATTTTCTGGAGATATTATGCTTCGTCGATGGTAACTTGCAGACTCTACCTTACAGATTTAGGCGGCCCATCTACCTGCAGAGAGCATCTCTTGTCAAACGGGGGCAGTCAAAAATATGTCGTACAGCCGCTCTGTGGGCTGCTCTTGTGCTTTTGTCGGTCCATCAGTCAGCCACGGAAAAGAGCAAAGTTATAAACAGACAAAGAGGTGACGTCAACCTGAGTGTTTAAAAACAACACTGTCGCTGTCTGCACTTTTCCTGCTGCTTCTCTTGTTCCCGACGAACTCCGCCGCTCCGTCTCTTTTCCGGCCCGCCTGTCGGCCGGTCAGCATTTGCTTGACACGCAGCATTATCCACATCGCGTACTGTGCAGTTGGGTTTTTGGAAGAACTCACAGGAGCACATTTGTGGTGGTTGAAATTCCCCCAAATATCTCCTCAGGTGGGCACAGCCACAGTAGCTTAACTTAAGCCTAGTTTAGTTACCCAGTGGCTCATCTTTGGTAACATGTTCTTTTATTTTTGTTGTTCAGTGACGTTAGTGTTTGTTAGTGGTCCACTGATCCAACTTTTTCCTCCTCCGATTCAGTACAGATACCTTGGTTTAGAGTATCTGCTGATACACTGTTACATTAATAAGCATTTGATGATCTCTGCACCCTTAATAATGAGATTTGACACTTAAGTATATATGGTTCAGTATGGTTTGATGACAATTAGTGTGGGTTCTGGAATATTCCAAGAGTAGCCTTCGTAAATAATAACGTAGGCATTTATTGAATTGGTAAGAAAATAAAGCACAATAGGCTCAAAATACAACAAAGAAAAAATATATATCAACGTTATTCATCTTTATTGAATTGGACAAGGATTAGGCTTTCAGTGTGAGTCCACCTCCTCTCTACATGCACTCATGTCACGTTTGGAGCTGACAAACAGGTTAAGAGAATATTAATGAAGTTGGTGACTAAGTGTTGTTTTATCCCAAGTGCAGTAAAACCTTCCAAATAAGTGTTTTACAAACTGTGACAACAGTGAGAGTGAGCAAGTGATGTCATCATCATCTCTGGTTTTTTTAGTTGTGCCAACTAACATGACTGCAGTTTCTCTTTAAACTAAAAACTTTTCCAAAAATATAAATGAAATCTTTTGATGTAACTACAGTGAAATACCTCGAAATACCTCCACACTGCTGAAAATGTGAAAGTCTACACCATGACTACTATAAATTCTGTTACTTCCTGAAAGCAGGATGTAACTGAAAGTACCAGGTCTTGCTTTAATCATTGTTCATGAATCCGGTTTATGAAAAACCCTGAATAACAAAAACAGTGACTCAACCAACCAGGAGCCAAAATAGCAGATTGCCTAACATTTGAAATAGGCTACTTTGGATGTGCAGTAACATGAGCATGGTGGAGGGAGCATCGTGAGTTAGGCTTTCTTTGCTACCTCAGAGTCTGGATGCCTCACAGTCATTTGGAGAATAAGGATTTAATAATTGTGCCATAAAATTTTAAAGAACAGTGTCAGGGTAGCAGTTAATGTCCCGAATCTTTGGAAAGGTTTGGTGAAAATACAAGATGACAACTGCACGAGTAAATCATCAAGCACAAAAAAATAAGGAAAGTAATGTTTTTAGGATTTACAGAGTCAGTTTTATGACATTACCTAATTAGGATGCCCTGGCATGACCTAGGGAGAGCTGTCCAGTCAAGACATCTAAGCAGTACTGATGAACTCGAAACAGTTTGTTAGCTCTAAAATTCCCCCATCATTGTGAAAGTCTTATTAGCAGCAACAGGAAATGTCTGATCGAGGTTCTCCAAATCGCTAAATTCATGAGATCACTTTCTTTTTCTATAGTCTGCACTTTGGACAGTGTTATTAGCTTAGTCAGATCATGTTTGTGAGTCAGATGACAATCATTGTGTGTAATGCGCTCAGAAATCCCAATAATTTCAAATGGCAAAAGCTCTGAATGGGCCTCTCTCGTATCATTTCAGGCATTTCTATGGCTAAAGCAAAGGACTAAAGGCACCCTGTAGATTTTAAACCTCCAGTAGTGCTTTAAAGCAAGAGTTTAATCAGTGTGTAACAGATTGGTTTATTTTGTGCATGTGCAAGAACCAGAAGCATGTGGACAACTGCATAGACCTTCCTGTGTAGGGTATGTCTCGTTCATGCTCCTTAACAGTTGGCAGCTCAGAATAACCTAGCAATAGTTCAACAGCTGAGCAGTAGAAGAAGCAGCCATGCTTACTGTATATTGCACAACTCATAATACTCAAACACTGGCTGTGCAAATGAGGAGGAAGGAAATGGATTCAGCACTTTTGTAGACACAAGACTAACACACAGTGTGTTTTGGTGAGAAAAACTGAATCCACTCAACTATGATTTTCTTGCAATAAGGCCTTCTGGTCTAACTTCAGCTGCACTGCAGGACAGCGAACAGTCAGTCACCCAAGGTTAACCTCCCCCTACTTACAGCAACCTAAAACTACACTCTTGTCAGAAGCTGAATAGTTATTAACACTTTCGTCGTGACCTGTTCCGACGTGATCCATGCAGCAGAGAGACAAATGCAAAGCTCAGAAAGGTCAGCTTTGGCATATTTAGCTGGTTTCCTTCACAAACCCTGATTTACACACAAATCTGTGAGTGGGAAAAGATCGCAGACAGCCTCCATTTTTTTCCCCTGTCTTAAACAGCTACCTGTGGCTGCGCTATAATTTTCCCGTAAGAAAACAGATGGTAGAAGTGTTACTACTCACTTGTGAAAAGAGGAACACAACCTTTTGTCTATTCTGGCGTGTTTGATAGGGTGTGTGTGTGTGTGTGTGTCAGAGGAGGGTTTGTTTTCAGCTGATTCAGAGTGTCTCTGAAATGGAGAAGTTCTCCCAGATGTCTGCTGTGGGCGCCGCCGGCCTCCCAGAGTAGAGTTACTGCTCTTGAAAATGTGCCCCCGCCACCCCCTCACGTTTCTCCCGTGCCTCCGCCCCCGACTCGGCTGACCTCTTTATGTGGAGCACAAGGCCAGCTGGTAATGTTTATAGCTTCAGCGTCTGATCAAAGATTCAATGCCCCCAAGGAGAGGAAAGGGGGAGGAAAATAGTGTGTGTGAGACAGAAAGCAGAAGAGAGAGAGACAGATGCGGGAGGCTAATCAAATGTGTGGGGGTGAAATAGCTTTGGTTAAATTCAGACGCCTCGGTTTCGTTTTCCTTTCCATTTCTCTCTTGTCGATGTAAAACTCGCCCTTCATTACGTCCACCTCTGTCCTGCGCTACACGTGTTCAGTTGGCTTCGATCTCTCTGCAATATTTATATTCCTGGCATTGGCTGAAGCTCCCATAATGCTTCGCTAATTCCCAACGCCTATCAGAGACCTTACGTACGCATTGGGTGACAGCGACTCTGTGCTGTCACGTCGGTGTCACATGTCACTCAGTGCCACATAATCACAGCTCGGCTCTGAGCCCAGTGCCGCTGCGCCGCATCTGTTGTTGATATTGCTTCCCTGCCAGCTATTGTCTGCGTCTCTACTCCAAGCTCTGCCTATTGAATTATTCCATATGGAAGGTCTGTGAAGTCTGTTTCGCTGCAATGTGGCGAGGGAGCAGGGGGGAAAGTCTTTACTTATTCATTCATTCATTCATTCTCCTGCTGCTGCTGCACTCAAGAAAATCTAGCACCACTGGCGAGGAGGAGCAGGAGGAAACAGGAAGTGGATGCTAAGTGCACTAGAGCCAATGGAAACGACTTTTAAGGACAGGAGCTCAGGAGCTGCGACCCCGAGAGATCCGAGTCTTACTACGCTATTGACTTCTGCTTTGTTGTTGGATTGTTGCTGATTTGCTCAGCATGTCAGATGCACTCTTTACTCAGCTGCACTTCCTGTAAACACTTTTAAACTTCCTGTCCAGGCTTTGGGTACAGTCTGATGAGTCTTTTTTGACTCAGCAACCCAAGGTGACCTAGTGACCCAATAGGGGTGAAAGGATGACAGGTGGGGACGTGGGTGGGGTTTGGAAGAGGGGAAACTGGTTTTACTCAGCCGTGAGCCGGTCACCAGTCAGCTGCTCCAACATAGAGAAACAGGAGTACTGTAGGCACGCCTCAGAAAGAGATTTTACACTTCAGAACAACTCTAGTGCTATTCTCTTGAATGGAGTCAACTAATTTACACACTGACTGACGATTGTGAGTGATTAATCAGTCAGTTTGCAACTAATGGATTCTCTTTTTAATAAAATATCAGAATAGTGAAAAAAATTAATAATAATTTGAGTAAATAAACCTTTGATTTTATATATTTCAGGTGAATTATGCTCATAATTGTTGCTTCACATCTATGAGGGCAAACGATGTGCGATTATTAATAAAACTTGGAGCTGTAGTGATGATGTATACTTTTAAAATGTAGAAAATATCAGCTGATACTGTCTGCCAAAGGCCTCGCAACTCCGCCCTAGATTCTGGCTGACATCCAGAGGATAGAAATTAGAATTTGTGCCAATAAACTTTTGTTAAATTGTTTTCTTAAGCTGTTGGTCCGGTTTTAGTTTTTCTTTATATCTTAAAATTGTGTTAATTTGTCATGAGTAGCAAGTAATAAATCAGATCTGATGCTTGACAGATGTTCTATTGTACTATATATAGTACTATGTTACTATTTCCAAAGCATACCCTGCTGTTAAAAAATGTTTTAAAAAAATTCCCTATCTTTCCGAAACGACTGGTTTAATACTGGAAACCAGATACAAGCTGATTGCAAAGCTACTCACTGTGGAAAAACATGCAGCTGAAAACAGTAATCGGTTTTAAAAGTTCCCTCTGGTGGTGCATTTACGTACTTGGGAGAAATAACCTTCATGATTTGAGAGCTAGTGGACGCCAACAACCTGCTTAATTGGAAAAGCTATTATATTCACATCAGCGTTCTCACATTTGCTCACTTTTTATCTTCGGGGTTTGGAAGATGCAAATCAAATCTCGCTGCGCTCCAGCTCATGACTGTGTGGTACTTTGCTAAAGCCTCCGTGTGTTATTTTGCTGTGTTAGCTTGCAGTAGTATGTGTGCAGAAAATTACAAATTTACACTGTGAAAAAGACCAAGGTAGGATCAGGAGCCGTAATCTTATGGTTTTAAATGAGAAGGACTCAGCAGCTGTGCAGAAGCACACTTTAGTTTTCTGAATATGATTTGATATGATTTTTAAGTGACACCCCTAATGCCTGCTTGTGGTTTTCAGAGAGGAGTTGTATCTGGGCCCCAGTCAGCCTGGTAGCTCTTACAAATATGGTCCCGTCAGTAACGGCACCGTGGGCCGCAGACCCACCCTTATTGAACCGGCGCGTCTGAAGGACTTTGGTGTGGAAGAACTTCTCAACGGTGATGTGAAAGTCCACGAAACCAAAGTAGTGATGGCTCCTGAGGTTGTCCTCATGGACCCCCCCAAAACCAGGCGAGTCAGCGAGTTCAGGATGATCCCGAGACCTCCTGCCCAGTACCTCCGCTTCGAGGACATCAGCGCGGCAGCCTTCAGGATCCAGTCAGGGATGCAGAAGACGCCTTGCACGGTACACTAACGCAGAATAAGTGCAGGAGAACGTGCAATAAAGGTGACCTTTGACCTTTGTTTGGGAGCTGACATCACTTCCTTCAGTTTAGACAGAAGTTTAATTTGACAGGACAGCAGCCAGGCATCACATATCTAAGGAAGATTGCTGTAAAAGGACCACAAGAGGGTGAACTAATATCAGAACTAGTCTGAATGGGATGCAGATTTTTGCTCATGGAAAAACTGAACAAAGCATTCATGGTCTGTGTTACTTTGATACATTTTAAATAGATGATTTTATGTTAGAATTAAGTTGTGCAGAGCTTTTTTGTACCAGGTTCTAAACATGTTTGTTTTTGCTTAAAAATGGGAAAGTTAGGGATTCATTTTAGAGTATGCCTTAAGTTAAATGTGATCTGACAACAGTGTAATGCTATCTGAGTGCAAACTGGATACACAGAAGTGTCAGAATTGATGTAAATTGATGGAGTGATGAAGGCAGAGTTGCTCTAGAAGAAGGCCTTGTCACTTGTCACCCACCTTGAACCACCTCTCTCCGTCTCAGTAGTCACCAGGAAAAAACAAACAAACAAAAAACTCAGATATGTGCTTTTGCTTTCCCCAAATAATCCCCCCCAGAAGTAGAGTTACACTTTTAGGTTAGGTGGGTTTAGTTTCAGTTAGTCTCTAGAGTGGGTTTGGGTCCTTGGACGTTATACTTTTGCTGATTCAAGACCCTCCCATTAGTTTCAAATCAGGAGTGCCATGTCCCTCTTTTATAATGTCTCTGCACATCTCTGCATTTTCACTGTGCGTGGTTGTGTGTCGCTGCTAATAACCACAAAACGCACAAAGAAAAACTCTTTTAATTGAGGCTTGCTTTGACATAACTACTGGTGATGAAACTGTTAGCGGAACAGGTGATAATAACTAAAGATCACCCAAAGGTGAAGCCCTCATGGGGACATCATCGCTAATAATGCACTGCAGCTTTTAGCCAAATTAGGAGGAGCCCTCATATCTGCTTCATACTTTATATTGCATTATGCCCACCAAGTGCGAAACAGATTGGATTAACGGCTGTTGGCAAAAAGCAAAGAGCAGGCAGAGACTCCTGGAGCTGGATGAGCACCAGCGTTAAGGTGAATTCATGCAAAAATAACATAAAAATTGAACATGACTCGGGGCAAAGACCATGGATTTCATACGTCAGGAGTAATTATATGAAGTGAAAACTATTTCAGCATGCATGTGAGCACCTGAGTGGTTTTTTGCTGCTGGAGCTCTTGAAATATGCTGCTTCTTTTGTGTGCTCAGTACTCCAGATTGTCCAAACAGTACGGGATGGAGATCTACCTGAAGAAGGAGCACCTGCACTACACCGGCTCTGTGAAGGAGAGAGGAGTGCTGTACCTGCTCACCTCCCTCACGCAGGTACATTGGGGCGGGGGAGCTGAAAAAGACGCTGAAAGGATCCACTGAAGTGTGCTGTGCGTGCATATTTGTTGCATGTGATTATATGTCAGGCGTGTGTTTCTGTGCTTGCAGGAGCAGCAGAGGATGGGTGTGATCGTGGCCACTGACTGTAACTTCTACATGGCCGTGGCGCACCACGCGGTGGAACTGAAGATCCCGATGTTTGTCATCATGCCGTCAAGTTGCTCCTCGCCCCGCCTCAGGATCTACAGAGACTACGGCGCCATGGTTATCTCCTACGGCCGCACCGGCCGCGATTCCCAGAACCACGCCTGCCATCTGGCCAAAGAGAATGGATACCTGTACCTGGAAGAGTCAGTCTAACATTCATATTACGACTTGGAATGAGAGTTTCTGTGTCTGTGCAGTACTAACTGATGTTTTAGTATCTTAGTAACATAACACATTTAGTAACATGGGTCAAGTGTATTAATTTCACGGTTTCCTACCTGAACCATGTAATTTCTCTTCACTCATTGACCTTCTAGTTTTCAAACAGTGCAAATTCCCACTAAAAAAGAAACATATATCTATATATATATATAGATATATGTTTCTTTCTCAAAGATATATATATATATATATATATATATATATATATATATATATATATATATATATATATACATATACATATATATATATATATACATACCTACATGTATTTTAAATATAGCCTAACTCTGTTTTCCTTAACGCCTGAAAAGCTCACATTCTGGCAACATAACAATGTCAGCAGTGCTAATCCTTTTGGCTGCAGATAAACTAAGCCTTCCTCTGTGTCTTCTGCAGGGTGGCTGTGGTGGTGAGCAGTGCTAACATGGAGCTGGAAGTGGTGAGGCAGTGCATGGACCGAGCTTTGGTGTTGGACAACCGGATCAGTAAGTTCTCAGTGCAGCTGGGAGAGTGGCCAGGAGACATGGCTAAGCTGCTGGATGTTCTGACCAGAGAGGACGTCAGGTAGAGTAGGAACCTATTCGGACTTAATCGGTTTTGTTTTTAACGTTGCCCTGTGCCACCTTTAGTTTATTCATTCCTTCGCCTCTTTTGTCTTTTTCCTCCCAGGTTGTTGGACGTCTGCCATCGTAGACACAGCGATAAGTCAGAGCTCTTCAAGGCAAAGGTAGGCGACTAATCTGTCCTCTTCACTTCATTCTGTTTCCTTCTCCTCTCCAATCCGCTCATCCACTTTTCCTTTATTGCCGTGGAACTCTTGGCTTGGAGTTGTCAGGGAGTTGGCGGGAATTAAAAGACCAAAAATACAAATACATATTTAAAAGATATAAAAAAGTAGCATTGCTCAGTTCACTACCCACCTACAGCTTTACTTGGTCTGGTACAACCATTAGCCAATTTTGGCTGTTGTTTTAGCAAGTTACAAACACAGTGTTGCTATGCAACAGTCAAGTTATGACGTAACTTGACTGTAAAATGACTATAAATCTTGGGCCATCTTAGCTTTTTTAAATAATGGATTTGTTTTATTCTCCTTCATTTCTAAAGCTCAGGGATGGAGCAGACTTATCATGTGATCTCCTGGCTCTGCATTCTTACCCCCACAGTCTCCACTGACAATTTGTACTGCTTATTCAGAACTAGTGTCAGGAGGTGAAAGGTGTTGCATAATGCAACAAGCAAACCTCTCACTGCCCTAATTCTAGAGTGTGTGTGTGAGACGGAGAGTGACGTAAGAAGACTAACTGTATGTGTGTGTGTTGACAGGTGGAGTGTGTGGTGGAAACCAGGGATAAGATGCAGAGCGCTCATCTGCGCAAGACGCTGAGCGAGCGCTACCCCTCTATATGCTGGCTGGACCGGTGATCACAGCGAAATCCTGAACACAAAACTAGACTGACTGAAAACAGATTCCTGCCATCGGGATAACACATGCAAACCATTCCTGCAACACACACACACTCTTATGATATGCAAGCTCTGTTATATGAGACTCATTAAGAGAATGCTTGGTCAGCAAAACTAAGTGTAAACAGAAAAGCCTTGAGATTATAGTGCAAATCTACATGTTCCTTCTATCACTAATGCTGCTTTTGTTCTTCTTCATCATGGCACCTTAAATATACTGTGAAGCGGTTAAACTGCATCCCAGTTGATGATGCTAATTCTAACTGAATGCTATGGCGGATTCACACTATTTTTATAGTGGTTCCCAACTTGGGCCATTTAATGGGTTAACATTGGGCTGGCACAGAATAAAGTATTTTTCTGTGTTTTCAATTACTGTAGGGCCAAGATTTTTCTTCATTTACTCTTATTATATAAGCTTTTTATGTACGGTAACCCTCAAGTGATTAAATAAATCTGTAACAGTGGATAAAGCTTTTTTCCCCCAGTTGTTGGTAAAGCATACAAGCTAATTACAATTAAAATGTGTCCCTATAGAGAAACAGTTCTGCAAAAAAACTATTTGAGCTCTGTGAGTGTGTGTCGAGCCCTCTGGGTCTTCATTAACAGCTGTCATGGGTGGCCAACTTGTGGCTCCACCCCCTGGCAGAACGTGGATCAGTCTGCATTAGCTAAAGGATGGAGTGTGACCTCTGTAGCACACATACAGCTTCCTAGAGTGTCACTATATAAGGTCTATTTTTCATTGAATGTTCTTTTTAAAATGCTGTAAATATTTCTGTATTTGTTCTGTCCACAGTGGCAGTTTCAACCCTCCTAAAACCGTTCTCCAAATAAAACTCCGGACAAATGAACCGTAACCGTGTTTTCACATTTGTGAAGTTTATATGCAAAGTAGGGGACTAGCTAGACTAGACAACTAGCTTGAGTTTTTCTTCATTGCTGGTCTACTTTCACCAAAAGTATAAGTAACACAGGATTTAAAAATAAGTAGTGTCTGGGTCAGGTTTTGCTGGGAACCAGTGTTTTTGTCTTATGTTCAATTATATGGGTTAATAGGTTCAGACTGGTCAAATGTAGATTTAATTAAATATGTAAACAGCACAAAATATATATTGCTTTTCCTTTATGTCAGTTAAGATAAGTACCCGGAATGTTAAAGGGTCCAACAATGTGGTGAAAAAAAAATCGATTTTAAATTCTCTGAAGAAAGATTTGATTCACATTGCTTTTTTGCAAGAAACCCATCTGACAGATGATGAACACAGAAAATATTGTAGAGAATGGGTTGGTCAAATTTTTTTCTCATCCTACTCCACAAATAAAAGGGGCGTTATCACTCTTATACACAAAAATCTTCCCTTCAATGTTACAGCCACTCACAAGGACAATGAAGGAAGATATATATTGGTAAAAGGGATGTTACATGGGGAAACTGTTCTCCTAGGTAATATATATGCGCCAAATGCACAGGATGAAGAGTTTTACACAGTATTATTTAGTCAATTAGTGGCCATGGACTGTGCTAATATAATATTAGCGGGTGACTTTAACTGTGTTCTATGTCCCAAAATGGATAAATCTCCCCCACAATCTATTCTGACAAAAAATTCCAAAGCCCTCTGGCAAATTATAAATGAGCTGGATCTTATAGATGTCTGGCGACACTATAATCCAGTATCTAAAGAATACACCTTCTACTCTAACCCTCACTTGTCAGCATCTCGTATAGATTATATTTTTATGTCCAAGTGCATCAGTCAGTTAGTTCAGCAGGTAAATATTGGTCATATAGGTCTCTCTGACCACGCTCCTGTGGTCCTAACTATTCAACCCATGAGACATATTGAGCGCTCCATGTTTTGGAAGATGAGTACACTGTCTCTTTTGGATGAGAAATTTATACATTTCATAACAGAGCAAACAACATTATTTTTAGAAATAAATGATAAAGGGGAGATAGACATGAGAACTTTATGGGATAGCTATAAGGCTTACATGAGAGGGATGATTATTTCATATACAAGTCATAAAAGAAAACAACGATTAACAAGGCAGTTAGAGATCGAGAATAATATAAAAAAGCTGGAGAAACAATATTATGTAACAAAATCAGCTGAAACATTAAGTGAGCTTAATATAGCCAGGACATCTTTGCATAACTTGATAATGCGAAAGGCTGAAAAAGACGTCCTTCCTTCCAGACGACGGCTCTTTGAATCAGCTAATAAGCCTAATCGCTTTTTGGCTCGTCTTGCAAGGAATACTCCATCAAGTTCTTTTATTACAGCTATTGTGGATGTGAATGGTGAAAGGCAAGTAGGAAACAGTCAGATTAATGAGTGTTTTAGAGAATTCTATACAAACTTATATCAGTCTGAGATGGACATAACAAGGCTTAACTCAGGCTTTTTTTCTTAAACGACTTAGCATACCCTCAGCTCTCTGAAGATCAGGTTAGCCTGCTGGAGTCACCCATAACATTGATAGAGGTGGATAAAGCTATCTCTGCACTCCAGTCAGGGAAATGTCCCGGGGCAGATGGCTTTCCAGTAGAATTTTTTAAGGTAATGAAAGTGAAGTTAAATAGTTTATTATTAAGGGTTTTTAATAAAGCATTTGAAGAATCGAAACTCCCAGAATCTATGTACCGGGCTAATATAACACTGATAGCTAAAAAAGATAAAAATCCGGAGTCATGCTCATCTTACAGGCCTATTAGCCTTCTTGGGGTTGATAATAAGATACTTTCAAAGATACTGGCTCTTAGGCTAGAAAAAGTAATGTGCTCTATTGTGCATGCTGACCAGACAGGCTTTATTAAGGGGAGGAATTCTTACAATAATACCCGACGTCTATTTAATATTATTCACTTTTTAAATTTTCATCAGATCTCTGGGGTTGTTCTTTCTATGGATGCCGAAAAGGCATTTGATAGAATTGAATGGGAATATATGTTTGAAATATTGAGAAGATTTGGGTTTGGAAAAAACTTTCTGGGGTGGATCAAAATTATATACAAATCACCAATAGCATCTGGAGACACGTACGAACTCCAAAACACGTATAAACTCTAAAACACATAAAAACTCAGAAGCATGTAAAAACTCCAAAACACGTACAAAAGACAACAGAAGTGCTCCAGGATGCTAGGCCCAGTGTTGAGCTTTTGTTACCTAGTGGCTGCACAAGCCAGCAAGTACCAATGACCGGATTTGGTGTGTGGTAGTAGCAGGTAAATGAACATTTTTATTCATTTACCTGCAATTATCTTCATTACCTTCAATTATTTGAATATATATGAGTGCTTGTGTATAAATACACAAACAATACACATATGCTTTCAATTGTGTAATTTAAGTGATCTAGGTAGTTTGTTTTGGAAGTTCAGTTCATGCTAGAAATGTGCCTCGGAGTTTGTACGTGTTTTGTCTCTAGGGGCCACCGCATATATTTATATATAAATAAAACCACTTTTTTTTTACATTAGTAATTCCTTTTGTGTATAATTTTATATTATTGTTAATAATAAATTAATTAAAGCAACAAAACAACCTGAAGAGCCGGTTCGGAGCCGAAAGAGCCGGCTCTTTTTAGTGAGTCGAACCGAAAGAGCCGGTTCTCTAAAAAGAGCCGGAAATCCCATCACTAATTGTGACCCCGTGCTACTGCTTTAGCCTGATTTGGCCCACGTCGCACGCTGCTTTAGCCCACGTCATACACAAACAGCTTCTTGTCAGAAGAGATACATTCAGAGCTGTGATTGATGAGTCCAAGGTTTCCCGAAACGGCTAAAGCTCCTAGCCAGGAAACGATAACTTCTTACATTAACAATTATTATTACTTTGCTAATTGGGCTACATAATTAACATAAGTAGATAAGCTACATAATCTACATACAATCATTTAAGTAAGTGTTTAATTAAACATTTGACCCAGACATAGGGGGGTTACAAGCCAGTGTACTCCTAGTGCTAGTACCAGACTTGGCTAAATGGAGAGGGGCTCCACCAGGAAGGGCATGTGGTATAAAATGTTGGCCAAATCAAACACATGGATGATAAAGAATGAGATTTCCATAGCAGTTTGGTCAAAGCTCAGGTTAACAATGACCGCCTCTGTTGGTCAGAAGGATTCTGGTGGAAATTGTACTACTGTTGGCCAAAGACAAATAAATAGTATCTTAAGGGGTAGCAAGAGAGGAGGAAAGGCAAGAGTGTGGTGGTTTAAATATATGACTGGTAAAGAGGGCGATGATATGATGGAGAGAAGAAAGGCAGATATACTGGATGGAAGAGAAGCAAAACTAGGAGCAGTGGAGGTTGATTGAAGCCGTTCTAACATGGTGTAGGTAGGAAGAGAAATGGAGTTGGGGTAATTTTGAAGGGAGAGTGTGTGACTAGTGATTGTGAGTTCAAAGCTGGAAATCAAAGGGGTGATGTTGAATGTTGTCAGTGTGTATGCACAAGTTGGCTGTCACAAGATAAAAGAGAATTTTTGAGATGAATGAAGGGGTAGAGAGTGTCCCCAGGGGGAGATGAGTGATTAGAGCAGATTACAGGGGACATGGAGGTGAAGGGAGCAGAGGTGATGAAGAAGTGTTGCGTAGATATGGTGTTAAGGAGAGAAATGCAGAAGGACATGACAGTGGATTTTACAAAAAGGACGGGAAGAGCTGTGGTGAATACTTCAAGAAGACGAAGGAACAAACACACAGGTACACACAGTTATATCTTCCTGCACTCTTTCAGACTGCAAGAGCTGCAATCTGGAACAGATAGGCAACTGGAAGGTGGTGACAAGGGAGAACATAGCAGCATCAGATGGCAGTCTATAGGAAACCTTTGGAACTTGGTAAATCAAGTAGATTAGAGCATGTCTGCACTTGAAAATATGGCTGACCTGGTAATCTTAGTACAGATTTTACAGGAAGATTTCTGGGACCCCAGTGGATGGGGTCTTGTACTTTGCGTCTGTCATTACATTCCCAGTGTTTGTTTGTTTTTTTAATTAATCAGCAAATTGAAATCTTGTATAAGAAGACACCAGCGCATCAGTCTCTGGTTTGAGTTTTTCATCTGAAATGGATTATGTTCAGTGAACACTTGAATTGATTGTGACCTAGACTTAATGTAGATTTCACAGTTCTGCAAGGCAAGGACTTCCTTTTCAATAGTGCTACAGTTTAGCTGTTTGTGAACTTCTTGGAAAAGTAGCAGATGGGATGATCTATACCCTGTGAAAGGACAGTTGAAAGGAAGTGCAAAATTGGGTGTTACACAATAATGCTCTAGCAGATTCAAAGCATTCAAAGTTCTTCAGTGAGCTAAATACTCCCATGGGAGGGTTAGTTAGCTCATAGAGAATCCTGGATCAGGCAGACTATAGCTGTGTCCCAAAACGTCGGCTGCATCCTTCGGAGGACCTGGGCTTCGCGGTATACGTGAGCCGGGTCCTCCACAGACCAAGAAGGCCGGAAGAGCGAGGTTGTGAAATGGGACGGTCTAGCCTTCAGATTTGCGTCACCGCTGTGGTGGAGTTTAATAAACTCGGCCGTCTGCTCCTTGCTATCTAAAATATAACAGGCATAAATTCTCAACCGTCTCACACTTCTGTTTAATCAGTTTTCTGTTTAACGTTTATTCAGCTGTGTGAAAATCCCGGAGGAACCCACCCGATGGATTAATAAAGTTTTATTTAATCTAATAATCTAATAACTTTGATCTCAGCCAAACCGATTTACTCCGGAACAAATAAAACACCGAAAAAGGCAAACAATTACATTTTTATGTTATCCGATTGACTTATATATCATGTTTAACCTGAGTAGCGAAAGAGCGAGGGTCTGAAAACGATGAAGCCGGGAGTCCGCTGCTCGCGCCGGCTGGAGTGACCATTGAACCCCCCGGCTTGCTATCGAGCGGGTGGGTAACAGACGTCTCCGAAAACGTCGGCACAGTTTTGCAAATATACGATGTCTTGATAAACCAAGCAGAAATTTGTAATTTACACAGCAACTTTCTCGCCTGAAAATATGTTAAAAGTTTATTTTGCGACCCAGAAAGATTAATAAGACTAATTTTAAAACTTAGTAGCGGCCGCCATTGTTGGCAGCTGAAATTTGGCTGGGCCGCGCTATGAATTCTGGGATATGGTGGGCCGCCAAGGACACACCGGACCCATCCTTCAAATTCGGGTAAATGAAGGACGCATTTGAAGGAGTCGACGAATTGGGACAGCCTTCGTCGCCTGGCTGTGACGTAATCGGCCTTCAAATGCGGCCTCCGGAGGATGCAGCCGACGTTTTGGGACACAGCTTATATCATCCCAAGCAGATTCAGACAGATGGGACAGGATGAACTCTAAATGATCTAATACCTAACAATGAGAATTTTTTAACTGAGCACCAAACACAAACACCTTTTTAAATCAGCCCATCATCAGAGGGTTTATATTAAGCAATCGCACACAGTGATAGTGGAGCAGCCGGGCTGCTTCTTGGAAAGTAACATTTCAACATGTTCATATGGCAGATCCTAGTTATTTGGATTACATAACTTACTAGGCAGGATCCAGCAAACTGTGCTTGCAAGCTGGACCAAAAAATGTTCTCACCTGTTTAAAGAGTCCTGAAAACAGTCTTTTTGTCATAATGGGCCTTCATCTTAGACTGAGCATGGTTTTCCTTTGGCTAACTGATGGGCGTAATGGAGTTTCTTTCAGAAACTGCTGACTTGGGGGGGGCACCAACAACCTTTCTTAGGCAGGTTCTCTCACAGAAGACAACAGCAGACGGCACACTCTCTACCAAACCGAAGGCAAAACTTGCACCACATGGTTTGAAGTGTCTGATTGAGTCTTTCTATAGATAATTGAGACTCTAAATGGTAACAGTTGGATTCATCTCGAACCCTTTTACATGAAATATGAGCCTTGGTCAGTTTAAGGAACTTTTGGTAAAGGTGGGGGAAAAAAAAATGTTATAGCCTCTGGGAATCTTGTCACGATGTGTGTTTACATGTGGATTTAGTTTTGGGTAAAGGATCCACAAAATCCAGTCTTACTCTGTAGCAAAGTTTTGAGACTAAAGTATATAGTTAGGGCTGATCAGGTGACCCTGAACCCTGTCATGTTGCCATAGTTTCAGACTGCTGCAGAACATCATGTGGGTCATTGAGAATACCCTATGTTTAGACACCACAACAGGAGGTCATTAAATTTTTGTCTTGAGACTTCTGTTAAAAGGAAGTTCTTCCTTCCCATTGTTACCCAATACCTGCCCATTTAATTGCAGTTTTCTCTGGACTACTGAAAGGCACGTACCTCACAGTATAAAGCACCTTGAGGGCTGTTTTGATTTGCCACTACATAAATAAATCTGAATTGAAGAAAGCGGTGAGACTGCTTCATTCATCTCAAATCACACAAATGCTATTAAAAAAAAATGAATAATAAAGAAAACACCCCACAGTGGATTCAGTTCAGTCATCCTTTATTTTGTAGTGTCAATATTAAGACTGAATCACAGCACTTTAATCTGAGAAAGGCAAATTTGACAGCAGCTCCCCTCTTTATTTAATCCAAGAGCACTTTTGAGGGTGACGGCAAAAATACCATCTGTAGCAAACGTGTCAGGCATCCTGTTCATCCGAGCAGCTGAGAAAAAAGGGAAAACCCTCAAAAACCAACCCACCTGTACTGCACCACGTAGGCTGAATGTAAACACCTTTAGGTAATCTGTTCTAAAATTTGTTCCATGTACTGCACTCAAATTCATCAAGAGAACACTCATATTTAAATAACCCTTGTCCCTAGTCATCACCATCAAGACAAACTTTAAAATATATTATTTCTCAAAAGGTAGCACCGTTCTCCCTCAGCTCTAGAAAATGTGGAATGAAACATTGAGCTCTATTACAGGAATTAAAGATATTTTGTAAACTATGTAAGAAAATTTCTAGCGTTTCTATCAAAGATATGTCTTTGGAATTCTATTAAAAGAAACACTATTAAAGAAAAGGCTCAAGAGTATTGCTCCATTTCATGCTCTCCAGCAGGATCTTATAATCAAAGTGAACAGTGGAAGAAGTTGAGGCCCCAAGAAGGGGTCTCTAGACTCAGATGTGTTGTTCTGTAGGCTTCTCCTGGTAAGGTCAGTCCTGCTTGGAACGCTCTGGGTCGTACTTAATTAGCAGGTGGAGGGAGGCGAAGCCAAACAGAAAGGTCTGGATAAACCACAGGCACCGAGTGGACATGTCCTTGATGCCTTTGTTACTGCAGGAAAAAGTTAAGTGTATTTGTAGGAAGTAGATTCATCATGTGCGCAATGGTTGTTAAACCCTTAAACAGAAAATTATGCACAATTTGAATCCAGATGGCCATTTTTTTTTTTTAAATTCAGAAATGTACACATGACATGAAATTCTGCTAAAAAATAGATTGCAGCACCACCTAGTGGATGTTAAGGTTCCTGTATTCTTACCTGCACAACTTCAGTGCAACCAGGGCCTCAGAAAGATGAATAGCACAGGCCAACCACCATCTGAAATGGGGGGAAGAAAAAAAAAAAAAAAGAAGTTCAACTCTCCAGTGATAACATTTCAAACTAGGATAATGCACATGCTTCCAAAAAGGGGGGAAAACCTACAAGTTAACAGTGAGGACTTTTCTGGTCTGAAAACAAGTTTTCCCCTTGTGCTGTTCTAATCACCGAGTGCTGATAAGCTTAAATTGATCAGTCGTTTCAGATTTCAAACCACCAGTGACTCGACAATGGCTTCCAGCTGCCTTGCCTTTGAACAGACTGACTTAGCAGCTGAGTCACGTGACCGAAACCACAACAATACATTAAGCTCTGATTGCCGTCCTATTACTCCACAGCATGAGCGTCAATTTGCAACCTATGAATGTTGTGTCAACGATCCACATGTGCAGGGCGTGTGTGTGCGTGCGTGTGCGGGGCTGGGCGTGGTGATTTGCACATCATTAGAAAAATGTCTATTTAGATCTCCTAAAGTGATTGGCTTGCATTACAAAAGCTATAATGAGCAAACCTCATTACCAGAATTCTTTGTTTGCAGGCTTCACAGTGCTGCATTACTTACCCTTTGTACAGTAGATCAGGATGGTTATACGCAAGGTTTTTGGAGAAGGTGCCAAATGGAGCAAGGAGCTCAAATGGGACTACATCTGGTGCAAACACTGTGCACTGGAACCAGAAAGAAGGAGTTTAAAAACACCATATACAAAAAACAAAACTCCCTTCTAAGTTTTTGAAGGGCAATATCTTTAAATAAGCAATTATTCTGAAAGTCTTTTGAAGTTTTTTTCCCTGCTCAAAAAAGACCTTTGGAATGTCCTTCAAGTCCAGAGAACTATTCCCAAAGACTACTTAAAGAAATCACATGAAAGCTTGCCCGAGAGAGTTAGTGGTGTTTCCAAGCGGTCTGTTACCGTTGTTTTGCTGGTAGCACATGGAGTGGTTCTTCCCTGGGGTTTGGTCCAAGAACACTGGGAAGTGAATGGATGTGTTCCGGTTTGTCACGTTGAAGTTGATCCAGAAAAGTTGGTCACACGTTCCATTGTCAAGTCCAGCGTCTTCAATGGTGATTATCTCGTATTGGGGTGGTCCCTGAAAGATACTAAGGAAGTTAAGCGAGTAGATGGTAGATGAGCTTGTCTCGTTGATGGTGATTTTATTATGCTGATAGCCAATGCCCAAAAAGCTGGCGGCACATTTGGCTTGTGTTTTGTTCATGTAGTCTCCATAAAAGGTGGGATGCGTTGAGGTGCTTGGCATGTGGGAGCAGACGTAACACGCAGTGTTGTTAGGCTCTCCCTTGGTTCTGTCATGCACGTAGCAATACTATGCGTTATTCATCCATGGGTGAATGTGGTCTTGTGCCATGTCACGAAGATGTGAGTTGTCATGTGTCCATCTTGTCTGCAGGTGGTGTTGTCTTCTTTATTGTCCTCGAAAAACGCGAGGAGTCCTGCTAGGAGCAGGAGGACAGCTGCTAGGACGGCGAGTGTCTTCATGACAGCCAAACACACCTAGATCCTCGGGTGAGTAGACTACTGGCGAGAAGTAGAGGGCGGGATATACCCAATCAGCCCTCTCTTCACCAGGTAGATCACCAGAAGGTAGGGGTGCTGGAGTCTATGAGTCTAGGCTGTCACTCACTTTCTTGCAGTGGCTTTGGTGAATCCAAGATGGTCTTTCTGCCATCTTACAGGCGGTTGGTGTGGTGATGAGCACTTGGTAGGGACCTTCCCAGCGGGGCGAGCTCCAATTCTTTCTATGGAGAACTCGAATCAGGACCCAATCACCTGGCTTCAACCTGCAAGATACTGGAGAAGATTCAGAAGGCAGTTTATTGTTCAAAACAATATCTTTGTTTTCTAGTAGCTTCGACATCCATTCTGCTAGTGTGGTCTCTCTGATTGATTTATCTAAAGGTTCACTTGTGATTGGCAGCGGAAATGGTCTGCCATGAATGATTTCAAAAGGTGTGAGTTTCTGAGAACCCTGTGTTAGTCTCATCCACATTTTTACTAGGCCTATACACTCAGCCCATGGTCTCCCTGTTTCTTCCATACATTTTCTAAGTCTCTGTTTTATTGTGCCGTTAGTTCTTTCCACTAATCCTGCACTTTGCGGGTGATAAGCACAGTGATTTTTGATGCTGAATCCTAGTGCTTCAGAGACTTTGCTGATTACCTCATTGACAAAGTGTGTCCCATTATCTGATCTTATCAGAGTGGGGATGCCATATGTTGGAATAAAATGGTTACATAAGCATTTTGCTACTGAAATGGCATCTGCTTTCTTTACTGGGTAGATTTCTGGCCATTTTGAGAATACGTCTATGATCACTAGAGCGTATTTTGAGCCTTGGCATTCATTTAGTTCAATAAAATCCATGTGGATTGTGTGGAAAGGATGAGGTGGTGTGGGAAAATGACCTCTTTTTGGTCTGAGATTCCCTTGTGCATTGTGTTTTTGGCAAATCATGCATGTTCTAACAAATTCTTTTGCTGAAGTTTCGAAATTTAGAGTATAGAAGTGTTTGGAAATTATATCTACTATCCCTCCTGTTGTCACATGAGTAACTCCATGTGTCACTAAGGCTGCTGTTTTGTGTAGAGATTTTGGAAGTATTGGTTTTCCTTCGCAAATCATCAAGTCATCTTTTAGTTGCGCTCCGCATTTCAGCCATTTCTTTTGCTCAGCTGTGGGAGCTGCTTTTTGTTCATCCTTTAAAACATCAAGTGATATTTGTGAAGGTGATGTTGACATTAGTGTGTCTACAGTTTGTTGTG
Source organism: Pelmatolapia mariae (assembly GCF_036321145.2). NCBI lineage: Eukaryota > Metazoa > Chordata > Actinopteri > Cichliformes > Cichlidae > Pelmatolapia > Pelmatolapia mariae. The sequence continues at coordinate 35,749,317 of NC_086238.1, forward strand.
CTGCTGATTTTGCAGCTTGATCTGCGAAGTTATTGCCTTTTGTTATGCTTGAGTTGTCTCTTTGGTGTGCTGCACATTTACATATTGCTAGCTGTCTTGGCAGAGTTATTACTTCTAAAAGTGTTTTTAGAAGATTTCCGTGTTGTACTGGATGTCCTGTGGAGGTAACCATGCCTCTATTTTGCCAGATTTTTGCAAAGTGGTGTACTGTAAATGTCAACTCGTGGTTTGGTTTCTTCATCTAGCTTTCTTATGCAGCAATGTGCGTCGCCATCTTCCAGAGTGGGAAGAAGTGTGCTAGGGTTTAGCTGTCCACACTTCTCAATTCTGATGTGTGACTGTGAGAGTAAAATGCCTACATAGGAAAGTTGTTGTGCATGTGTGAGGTATGATAGATTTGCTTGCAGTAAGATGGAGGTCACAGCATGTGGGACTTTAATGATCAATGTGTGTCCTAAAACAATATCAGTGGACTTTTTAACTTTTAATTTAAAAGCAGTACAGCTAAAGCACTCTATTATGCTAAGCTCACGTATTTTTCCTTCATTTCCCGTCCAGGTGTGGTTTCAGAACCGAAGAGCTCGCACCCTAAAATCAAAAGGATCCAGCAAAGCCCAGTGGCAGTCTCAGAGCCCAGCGCACAGTCCACAGGCTCGCCGCCACACACAGGCCTTTGCACCTCAAATGCAGCAGGTGTTAAACAATGGACAGTTTCCTCCTACCTTCAATGCCACCGGAGCGTATGGACAGTGTGGAGTCTCGTATGGGATTCAACCAGGAGGCTCAATGGGCAGTAACCCCAGCTCAAACCTGTGGGAGTACATGCCTCAGCCAGGCTGCCAAAACTCCACTGGGGTGCCTGCGTGGCGTCAGCCTTCCGTGGAGATGGTAAGCTACAACTCAAGCTCCAGCCAGGCAGCCTCCATGCACCCTAGTTCAGACATACACGACCTCCTTCAAATATTCAAAGCAGACACTCCTGATTCTGGATTCTTCAACAGCAGCCGAGAGAGCAGCCCAACGGGTTGTCTGGAAGTCCCGACCCCACAGATGAGGAGTATTGGGGAGACTGTAGCAGCTCTTGAGGACGGCAGGGATGCAGGATATCCGCCAGTGGTCCAGGATAGCTCACTGCCAGTGCTGTCATTGCAAGATATTATGTGGGAGCTGAATGAGGAATGGCTGGGAGGAAATGGACTGGACAACGGAGTCACTGGAGAGGAGCCCCCTTACTTCTGTTGGCTATGATGAGTATTTTTAATGGCTCAAGTGTTTGACGTATTTTCAAAATATTTTTTTTTAAAAAAAGCCATGTTTTTGCAGTAATTACTGCACATTTTTAGGATTTTTTTTTTTCTTCAAGTTTACTTAAAAAAGAAAAAAAAAGAAACAAAAATCAGTCGTTATATTGCATAATACTGTTTTCTTGGCTTCCCCTTTCCAAGAATGTACTCTCAGCTAATTCATGACCAGAGATTTGGCTCTGCTCATAGATGGTGCCTGTGAGTTGTAAATATGAGAAAAATGGGATTTTCTTTCTGTGCAGAGACATTATGGAGAGTAATATAAAAACATGTTAAATCCTAATGAATGCTGAAATTAAATTTAATCTGTAATAAGACTTTATGTAAAAAATAATTTTAACAAAAATAATTTATAGATATAGAGATGTTATTGTATAATGTTTCCATTTTGATTGGTTAATTTTAAGGATCTGATAACAGAGGATGTTGTTTGCTGTAAAGATTATGAAGCCCTGTGAGGTTAATTATTGGTCTGGGAAACGAAGATGTTGATATAATATATTTGATTCTGTTAAGCTTTGTTCTTATGTTGTATGACTGACATATAGTGTATGATAATATAGAGAATATACAGTTATAAATATGATTCTGTTATTATGTTCGCATGTTTTGCCAATAAAGTTTATTCTAAATGAACGTTCACATTGCGTCCATGACTCATAACTTACAACATAGTACTGCAACATCATGGTGTCGTGTACAGTGATTCTTATTCTGTAATTTCTACTTTGTTTGTTTTTTTGCCTTAAATTCAATTTAGTTTATTTTCTACATAATTATTTTTATTTTATATTAGTTTAGTTTTTCAAGTTAAAGTTAAACAAAGATTTTTTTTTTTCACAGCTAGTTTTAGTTTTCAGTTTAGTTCCAGTTAACTATAGTGAGTGGATAAAACTATCCACCCAGTTATTTGGGTTTAATTAGAGGCTTTTATATTTATCAGCTCTTTGGCTGTGCTGCCTTTCATTTCTCTTTTTTTCACCTGAGAGTGTCTTCTTGTTCATGGCAAGGAGGTTAACTTCTTTTCTACAGGGTGGGCCATTTATATGGATACACCGTAATAAAATGGGAATGGTTGGTGATATTAAAGTCCTGTTTGTGGCACATTAGTATATGTGAGGGGGCAAACTCCTCAAGCTGGGTGGTGACCAGGGGCGATTACAGGATCAGAAGTTTGGGGGTGCTGAGCACCCAGAGAGCTGCCCATCCAGGCAAGGTAAACTTTACTCATCACAATGAGGAAGGAAGGACAGAATAAAGACATGCTGTGGAAGAGAGACAGACGTTAATAACAGATATGATTCAATGCAGAGAGGTCTATTAACACATAGTGAGTGAGAAAGGTGACTGGAAAGGAAAAACTTCATGCATCATGGGATGCATCAGCCTACGTCTATTGCAGCATAACTAAGGGAGGATTCAGGGTCACCTGGTCCAGCTCTAACTATATGCTTTAGCAAAAAGGAAAGTTTTAAGCCTAATCTTGAAAGTAGAGATAGTGTGTCTTCTGAATCCAAACTGGAAGCTGGTTCCACAGAAGAGGGGCCTGAAAACTGAAGGCTCTGCCTCCCATTCTACTTTTAAATACTCAACAAGTAAGCCTGCAGTGTGAGAGCGAAGTGCTCTAATAGGGTGATATGGTACTACAAGGTCATTAAGATAAGATGGGGCCTGATTATTTAAGACCTTGTATGTGAGGAGCAGGATTTTGAATTCTGGATTTAACAGGAAGCCAATGATGGGAAGCCAAAACAGGAGAAATCTGCTCTCTCTTTCTAGTCCCTGTCAGGACTCTTGCTGCAGCATTTTGGATTAGCTGAAGGCCTTTCAGCAAGTTTTTAGGACATCCTCATAATAATGAATTGCAGTAGTCCAGCCTGGAAGTAATAAATGCATGAACTAGTTTTTCAGCGTCACTCTGAGACAGGATATTTCTAACTTTAGAGATGTTGCGCAAATGGAAGAAAGCAGTCTTACATATTTGTTTAATATGTGCATTGAAGGACATGTCCTGGTCAAAAATGACTCCAAGGTTCCTCACAGCGTTACTGGAGGCCAAGGTAATGCCATCCAGAGTAATCTGGTTAGATACCATATTTCTAAGATTTTCAGGGCCGAGTACAATAACCTCAGTTTGATCTGAATTAAGCAGCAGAAAGTTAGCGGCCATCCAGGTCTTTATGTCCTTAAGACATTCCTGCAGTTTAACTAATTGGTGTGTGTTATCTGGCTTCATAGATGGATAGAGCTGCGTGTCATCTGCATAGCAGTGAAAATTTATGCTATGTCTTCTAATGATGCTGCCTTGGGGGAAGCATGTATAATGTAAACAGAATTGGTCCTAGCATTGAACCCTGTGGAACACCATAACTGACCTCAGTGTGTGAAGAGGACTCTCCATTTACATGTACAAATTGGAGTCTATTAGATAGATATGATACAAACCAGTGCAGCATAGTACCTGTAATACCTACAGCGTGCTCTAATCGCTCTAATAGGATATTATGGTCGACAGTATCGAACGCTGCACTGAGGTCTAGCAGGACAAGCACAGAGATGAGTCCACTGTCAGAGGCCATAAGAAGATCATTTGTAACCTTCACTAAAGCCGTTTCTGTTTCTGTACAATGTATGAAAAGATCTTTACTGCAGATACTACTATGGCTCTGCAGATTTTTTCTTTTCTTTTCTTTTAACCTATGTCGCCTCACCTTGAGGTTGGCAAATCTGTCTATCACATTTTGGTGGTCAAGTCTCTCAAGCATCTCTTTCTCAACTGACATCACAGCCAGGTGCTGGAGTCTGCTTTGACCCATGGTCCTTCTCAGCCAGGTATGGAGCTGACTCCAGACTCTAAAAGACCTTTGACAGATACAGCTCTAACTGGGTTTGTTAGGGCAACCTGAATAACAGTTTTCAGTGTGGGGAAAATCTGATTATCCAGAAGATTGTACAATGTTAACATATCTGGAATGGCACCAGCCTCACTCTTGAGCTTCAAAAAGTTTTTGGCAACTGTGACTTCCTCTGACTGAAGTTCAATATGGTAATGCAGTGCCAGGGCTGACCACCCAGTTTGTTTTGCAGATTCTGTATAGCAGCTTTAATATAGGGAGAACACAACTTCCAGACTGTATGAGTAAAATTAGTTGTTGTTTTTTGTCTTTGCCAGTTTAACTTTTTTTGTTTTGCCTGTTAGTACTCCCTGTCTGTTTTCTTACCTGGTTCTTCCTGATCTTGTACTCCTCATGTTCCCCTCTTTCCTCTCTCCCTCTTTGGACTGACAATCATACACAAATAGATTGTATTCAATTAGATTACAAAAATACTATTAAGATCACTAACAAAAAAAGTCCTCTCTCAGTGTACTTTCAACCAAAAGGCAAATAACCAAACCACATGTACACCTAAATAAAGGATATAAATATTGAAACACTGATCCAACATTATTCTTTATTGAGGGATCATTTGATTTTACACTTTTACCTAAATGTGGCTCCTGTTTTTGAAAAAACTTCCTCATATCCAACAGGAACCTGGCTGTGTCTCTGTACACACACACACACACACACACACACACACACACACACACACACAACGGGAGTTATAAGGTTAATGGGCATCCAGTCAGTTAGCTAGTTAGTACCTTGGGTTCGATATGAGCACATGCATATATGACAAAATAACCAGTTTCTCTCATTACATTTTAAACAGGACAGTTGTAACAGCAGTAGCTGCGGACAATGTTAAGTTTTAGATTTTAAATAGGCTGTATACATTTCAATGGGAGCAACAGGACGGTCAAATGTCGATGATTTTACTACAGAGCAGGACAGATTGTAGGGCAGCAAACATAGTCGGGAAACACGTTTTCAACACTGCAGGTTACCTGGGTGTAATGTTTTTCAGCTAAAAAGAAACATGGCCTGACTCCTACCTAAATATATAAAGAGTAACTGAAGGATAAATGCAGCTAATATGTCCTGTTTTAAGCCAGGCACTTACACCTCCGCTCCGTCTCAGCTACTATCGCTCTGGCACTGCAGCAACGGAGCTAGAGCCAGAGTAGGGGAGAGCCGAGCTGGAACAAACCATTTTGGGAGGGGGGACGGGTTATCTATACTTTTGTTGTTAAAATGTTCCATCTCAATTAAGTACTGTATGCTTTTTTTATTTTTAGTAGTGTGTCCCACAAACAAAAAATATTGTCAAAAAAGTAAGAAATCTTTGGGGGTGCTTTGATTCATTTTGGGGGTGCTTCAGCACCCCCAAAATGTTGTTGTATGTGATGGTTTCTAGTTTTAAAACATGAGTGTTGTCATTTCTTGACACTCACTGTTTGTCTCAAAGATATTATATGTTAAATTCTTTGCAATGAAATATTATGGCAGCTATAAACAAGTACTGAAAACAACTAGAGAATCAGACCATATGTCTAAAGACATTCAAAAATCCTTTAACCTTACCTCAGGGTGATCAATTTGTATGTTCAGTCTAAACTCTTATTTTTATAAGAGTTTAGTTTATTATAACTGACATTAATTACTGGTATTGATTTATGATTAGCATTATTTTTATGTTTTGTTTTGGGTAATATTCTATTATCATTGGACTTTTCAAGACAAGCATTTGTGGAAGAATGCGTCTTTCTGAAGGGCTCGCTGAGCTTGAGCGTGGTTGTGTAGCAGGATCCCACCTTTGCAACGAGTCAGTTCATGAAATGTGTTCGCTCCTAGTTATTCCGCGATCAGCTGTAAGCGGTGTTACTGCTAAGTGGAAGCGTTTAGGAGCCACGGGACTCAGCCGTGAAGTGGCAGACCCTGTAAGTTACACAGCGGGGCCACCGAGAGCCGAGCGCGCACAGTGCGTAAAAGTCGCGCTGATGACTTCATGTTGAGTCCCACGTCTTCTCTGGCATTAAGAACGAAAATAAATGAATAAAATAAAATAGAAACGAAATAAGTAACATTATTTTTTTAATTTTAAAACAAGAACAAAAAAGAAGGAAAAAACTGCTCTGGAAGCTTCATGGCATGGATTTCTGTGACTGAGCAGCTCCTTTGGGTGTAAACGTGACTCAGTCATTTTTCTATATAACCTGTATAATTAACATAAGCAGGACAAGACTGAAACAGTAATTCAGGCCGGTCATTTGCTGCTTTTACCCTGCGCGTTATTTAGCCTTCACAATACCCGGGCTGCCGTAATTATTGAGGCAGGAAAGAAAAATCGCTTTACTGAGATTATTGGATGTCTAGCAGTTAAAAAAAAATTAAAAGAGAGAGAGATGACGCACAAGGGGACAGTCTCCATCCTTAAATGCGCCAAAGATCTATATAATCATTTGTGAATTTATATTTATTATTAACATATTTCATTTTAAATGTTATTTTCAGCACCAATGTGCAGCTATAGAGACAACCTATAAACTGGAATTTAGTTTTCAAGTTAATTCATTTATTCATGTGTTCGGGGTAATGCAAAAACTCAGCAGAGATGCAGAAATGATAGCGCATACACATGCAGGATGATTAGAGCACACCTTTTAAACAGAAGTTAAAACAGAAAAACTTCAACTAAAAAAATAAAAAGCTATATACACGCAGACCAAGTGTTTTCTTCATGCGTTACACACACAAATTTTTCAGCGTTTTTCTTTTGTTATTATTAAATTATCTCTGTTTGTTCTCTACCTTCACTCCGATCTCATCGTCAAGCACCAAGAGTAACGAATCAGGCAGCCAGAGACAGAGAGGCAGGCTGCCCGCCTCAGCTGTGCTCGTCTTTGGGGTACGCACAGGTGACTGCCGCTGTGACCAAAGCTCACGGTGTCGCAGGTGAAGCAGTGCGCCTGGCGTGTGGCTCTGAGACTTTCCCCACTCCTGCTTTAAATCACTGCCCGGGGGTAGATGCTCACAGGAGGCCAAAACAACCTCAGAGCACCGGGTAATGCTCCGGATAGTCCCCTGTTTGGAGTGTAAGTGTATCTCCAGGGTTGTTAAAGAATACCAAACAGGTTTATAACCAACTGATGTTTGTGTTTTACTGCAGTGCATTGTCTCCTTTTGTGTAATTTTTCTACATAGAATAAATAAATAGCCAATTTAAAAATAAATGAATAAATAAAAGAGGCTACCAGCACTGTTCCATGAACCCCCTCCCAGCCCATCAGTAGGTTTATCCCTACGCTTATGGGAACTAGAACAGCAGCAGACTGCAGCCATGGATAAAAGTGGTTGGTGTGATTATTTGAGAAGAACACTGAAATAAGGTAATTTAACTCATTAAATCAGCTGTATTAAGGTAAAATTGAAATCAGCCTTGTTTTCTGCTCTGCAGCTTTGAAGTTTACTTTACTTTAAACTTTAAAGTTGTTTTTGCATTAAATTTCCTTAAGTGTTTTTTTTCTGAAATTCACTAAAAATCGCTGTTATCACCAGATTTGTAATTAACAGGTTTTATGTCAGCACATCAGTTTTCTGAATCCTTGCCAAGTCAGCTAATCTTATCAAGATCCATTCAGGCCTCAGTGCTGCACAGATTAAGCAAACAGTCTGAAGTCCACGTAGCAGCAGAACTTAGCAGCTGATACGAAAACATCGTTACAATTATGTTAGCTTACCTCGCCTAGCTTCAGGCACTTGAAGCTAACATGCCAGCTAGTTTGTGAATGCTGAGGGTTAGCATGTAGCTAATGTACCTTTGTTTGACCAAGAAGATGTGCCAAACTTACCTCAAAATGTCTTCAAAATGCCTTCAGACAACTTGCAAAGTACTTCTCCTCTGAATTAAAAAAAACAAACAAATAAAAACAACTAGGGAGAAGTTTTTAAATTGATATAATTATTAACAGTTTGTATATTCAGGCTAAACTCTGTAGCTTTGTAGATGAGCAATGCCACAAACTTACAAGATATATGTAACATAACAAAATAAACAATAGCATTTGAAACTACAAGAATCTAACTCAAAAGAATTATTTTTTCAACATATTAATGACCACAATTCATTATTGTTTTTGTTAGTTTTATATTACAGTTTGGCTGTTCTGATAATATAATTTATGTTTCCATGGAAACTTACTTTATTCAGCATATGTAATTAATTTTTAGGAGGGACCAAAACATCAAAATAACTCACTTTAATGATATTAAGTGGAGATGTTTGGTTATGGACCCGTGTGTGTCTTTAATGAAGCGACACTAAATTAAACTAAACTATACTATAGGAACCATGCAATCACTGCACTCTGTATATCAAAGTATTCTAGAGTCAAATGTGATGCCCTCTGTGTGACAGCTAAAGCTTGGGCCAGACTGAACCAGGCAAAAGGACAACAATCCCAAACAGCAAATCAACAGCAGAATAACTGGAATTGTTAGAAAATATTGGGTTTTCTTAACTAATAATATGTATATACACACATTTTTCATCATATTCTTACATGCATATATCCTAGATTCTTTATATATATATTGTTGGGAAGCATTCATGTAACAAAGTGTTTTGCAGGTTACCTCTGTGGTGGCCATCTTGTTTTCCCAGTAAAAAGGTGGCCTGCCTCAATTGCAGCTCTTTTATAGGCCAGTCTGAATTGAGAAGGCGTGGTCTTTAGAGTATTTAAAGGGAGCAGGAAATGGATTGGGGGCCATTTTGAGATGTTGCTGTCTGTATGTGCATGATATTGGCAAGAGACAATAAAGCAATTACTTCAGTTAAGACTGAGTGAGGTCTGATGTTTCCCTCACCGCATCTCTAGGTGTAATATATATATATATATATATATATACATACATACATACACACATATATATATATATATATATATATATATTATACCTTTAGAATTAGAAATGCACCAAAATTGTGTTCTGATGTGCACTAACTGGTGGAGGTTCTGAATGATAATAAAGTGGCTACTCTATTCTATTGTAAAGTCAATAATAGCTTGAGGTGTTGTAATGCTCCGGTCAAAGTCCAGACCTCAACCTGTATGAAATGCTGTGGCGGGACTTTACGAAAGCTGCAACAAACCTCAGTGAACTGAAGTAATGTTGTAAAGAATAGTGGGTCATAAAGAAAATGATTACTGTGAATTTTTGTTAATCATTGTGGTTCTGCATAAATCATGGGGGTAATCTACTGTAGTTTTCACAGGACTGCGGAGAGTCCTTTTTTCACATAATATTTCATTTTAAATTTCTTCAGTACTACTTGGTATATAGTGACACTTATAGGACTGAAATTTATAGATTGAAATGCAATTTTTTAAATTCATCATTCAGTCTGAATGATGAATTTAAAACCGTTCAAGGTAATTCTTTCATTCAAAGTAATGCAAAGCAACCCCAAAACTGTCTTCCTCCTATTTTTTTCAAATGTGTGTGTGAGTGCGGAGTCCTGTCTGTGCCCCTCAACAATAATATTTAACTATTTATTACAGTTTTGCTAAATAAAAGGATCTTGCTTGCATCAGTAACATGATCACCATTAACCAATGATCGCCCTTGACGGCAGAACGCGCTGGTTACGAGCCGGGAACGAGCTCACAAAGAGCACGCGCATTTTTTGGGGTCCGGACGGAGCTGTAGGAGAAACACAAATTACCTCAGACACACAGACTGATGCGACAAAACCAGTAAGTAGGTGTAGAGCGTACACTGTAGTATGTAGCACACAGGAGTATTAGCTTATTATGTACACGTTGGTAAGCTGTCTTGTGACAACTGACGAACTGAAACAAACGAGCGTGCTGTGTGTGTAACAGCGCGACAAACATTACCTGTCCTTTTATTAACTGCACAAGTAGTGCTGGTCATAGCTGCTGGTCATAGCTGCTGGCTAACTGGGTAGGGCTGTCGTGGGTCTGTAGCTCTGTCCACCGTTTTAGGGAACATATTTAGTTTTAAAGTAAGTTACAGGGCTTTTCCTGCCTTTGTGGAGGGATTATATTTCACTTAAAACGATCTAATATGCATGTCCACATAATAATGGATTATTATAAATATAATATTTAAAAAACATGCTGTATTTCAAAGAACATACATTAAGAAACAGATTATATTCGATTTATATTTTAAATAAGACAAAATGCTGATTTTACAGCAGCAAAATTATTGTATCTCTACAGTTTAAAAATGTAATAAGCTTTCTGCCTGCACAGAGTGGATAGTGAAACAAATGGAATCATCATAGATAAATTATTTCATATTTATTACTTTTTTCCCCTCATCGCTTTATTATTGTAGCTCTAGTAATAAATAATAAGGGAAGGATTCTAGATCAGCACCATGATGGAAACTTGTGCCCACAGTATATACAGTATTCTGAAGAAGGTCTAAAATGTCACTGCGTGTGCATGCATGTGTGTGTTTTATGTATATGGATTTTTTAAATTATTACTCATGATATAATATTGTCCAGACATGGCTGGTAAGGAATGAGGAGGAAACAGTAGGAGCTTTGTGAGGCTACTAAAGGCAGTGAATCTCTCAGCAGCTGGATTACAAAGAGCACAGGTAACATTAACACATGTACCAGTTGTTGGAGAGGTATTCCAGTATAAAAATAATAATAAGCACAACTGAAATGTTTTGCTTCTATAACATTTTTCTGTCATCATTTTATTATAGATTAAGTGTAAGAGTTGTTAAGTGTGGATAATTAAATAATAGTTTATTGCAATAGCAAGTTGTGCCTTGTTCTCAGATGGACAGCAAGTGGAGAGTGATAGATGAGATGAGGAAATAGAAGGAGGAAGAGAGGCAAAGAGTGAATCACAGGCAGAGCCTTGTTTATTTCTGTTTTTTGTTGCCTTATGGTTCCAAGCACTGACACCAATCTTTGCATTTTGTTATTATCTCATGACACTTGTTTAGTCAGCTACCATCTCTCCTATGGACTTTTTAATGTCTACAGTCTCAGATCAACACAGCCCTGCCCTCCAGCACTATCAGCTGCAGGAGCAGCAGCAACCCCTCAACACCAACATTGTACCCATCAGGTAAAACATAGGCTACGTTTACTTTGCCTCACAACAGTGATATAGTATGATGCGATCCCATATTAGATTCTTGATGAATGTGTGTTGTTGTTATTCAGCCTGGTTCAATGTGCCCCTTTTTAGCTTTGAGCACCCGCCCCTGTAAACGTCTCTGCACGGCCCTGCCTGGACCCCACAGTTACAGCTGGATACCGAGTGCCGCCTGGTGTCTGATTGTGAGAGCTCCTCCTCAACCTATTCCTACTTTAACATAACATCACAGCTCAAAGTGGCTGCTAAAACCTCAAACCAAAGGAAATGACCTGGGCTACCGGGTGGACAGTCCGCTGATTAATGAAACTATTCTGTCGACTTAAATTAATAAAAAAAAAAACATTTTTAAAATTAAAGCGATAATTGTCATTATTTCGGTAAAATTTTCCCATTTGTGTAATAATCAAAAAACGAGGGGGGGGGGAGGAAAAAAAAAAAGAAGAAAAACAAACCCTGCCCGGACAGTTTAAATATCCGGGTTTAATTGCACGGTCATATTTGTACGGGGCAACGGACAGCAGCGGCAGCAGCAGCGGCAGCAGCAGCAGCGATGGCTACAAGTAGTGATGGGTAGATGGGGCCTCGTGAAGCGTTTCAGCACATTCCCCAAACTGTATCGACACTGTGTCGACACAGTTTTGCTGTTTTGCTCCATACTGACACCTGCTGGACCTTAAATATCATTGCAGGCAACTTACTTGAGACTCACAACAGACACTGATTCAATGACCTAGTCATACTTGTACACTGTAAGGTATTGTACTTTCCATGGAATCATTTTATATCTTTTATATTGCAAATATTGTAGACATCTTTAAAATATATTGTGAATGACATTAAGTGAAAATTAAAATGAAAGTATTGTGAATGTAATATTACCCATTTGACTCAGTTTATTATAAATTTCTATTCAGAAAAATAGGTTTATCCAATGTTTTTGCATTCATTCTATTGCGTTTTTTTTTTTTTTTTTACACCATTTCCCCAGCTTTGGAAAACTCACAGGGACAGATGAAGCTGGGGTACACAAAAGCTGTAAAGCCAGGTGGAAAAGGTTCTGATAAGATGTCTTCCTATTCCCCCAGTACGTTAAAGGATCCTCTGATCTTGGAATGTTCCTCTCCGACACTCTCCACAATACTAAGGGGTTGGCAGTCCTTTATAATAAAATTCAGGACTGCCTGGTCCAGAGCAGTCTTCCTAGATGCTTGATTTGAAAATAATAAAACACATATTAATAAAAAAAATGATGATAAAGCTGTTCAGTGTCTATATAGGCCTACCAGTGTTCATTCTCGGTGAGTTTGTCTCCTCATTTTCATGTTTGGCTCTGTAATGCCTAAACACGGAGGAGGTGCTTTTGTTTGTGTAAGAAAGCAGAACAGATGCGACATTTGACCTGCATAAAATGAAATAAAAATTTACACTTCAAGTCACATTGCTGTTTTTCCTATTCTGATAGATTACACTGAAACAAAGACAGACAAACTATTACCTTATTTGCAGTTAAAAGATCAAAATGATCCCACACAGCAGAAACATTTCTTTTTCTTTCAGGCTCCATTTTATTATAGAGAGATGTGTATTTTTTTATTTTTTTTTATCTTTGCGAGAGTAATTTTGTGGGGTTTTTTGGTGGCGACTCATTCCGTTGGCAGATGCGGATGCGGTACCTTTTAAACACAGTTTGGTGCGTTGGCAATGAGCGATACAGCAGTTGTATCGATCACGTGACTTTTTCTTAAAGCAACACACGCACCGATACAGGCATCGGCTGGGTAGAGGAGACTTCAGAGGGCTAAGGAGATCTGTAGCTGGGATCGCGTGCTTGATCTCTGGAGGCGGTGGATTGGCATAATCTGGATTGTGACTGGGTCAGAATGGCAAGTAGTAGTGGAGGGTTTTCTGATGATGAGGACATGGATGTTGATTGGCGTAAAGTTGGACATGGTAGAAAGGTAGGGGTTGGTAAGGACAAGTTGAAATCCACGCCAACTGGTAAGCGGGCACTTGAAGAGGAAGATGCTAGGCTTGCTCAAAGAAAGAAAGTGTTGATGGAAGAATTTAAAGTGTTATTGAAATTCAAACCTGGTAATGAAATAGCGGGAGTGAGTCCAATTACTCTGACGAATGGCTTGAAGAAAGCGATCGGTGATGTTGAGCTAGCTAAGGTGCTCAGAGACGGGTGTTTGTTTGTTAAACGTAAAAATGCAGAGCAACGGAATAAAGCGCTTAAGTTGCAAACGCTTTGTAAAAAGGAGGTTGTGGACAGGAAGGTGGTTGGTGAGAGGAGAGGATGTAGAGGAGTGATTTCAGGTATTCCCGCTGGGGAAAATCTGGAGGAGTTGAGGAAGTTGATCAAAGGAGGGGAAGTCACTGGAATAAAAAGATTGCAAGCTGTTAGAAATGGGGAAAAAGTGGATAGTCCATCAGTACTGCTTGAGTTCAACGGAAATCACTTGCCTGAGAGAGTTATGTTGGGGTACATGAGTTTTAGTGTCCGTGTCTATGTGCCTCCTCCACTCAGGTGCTACAAATGTCAGAGGTTTGGTCACATAGCTAGTGTGTGTAAAGGACGACTGCGGTGTGGACGATGCGGAGGAGAACGTGTGTATGGCGAATGTGCCAGTAGTCAGGTGAAGTGCTGTAACTGTGGGGGACCACATGCAGCAGCGTATGGTGGGTGCACAGTAAGGAAGCAGGCAGCAGAGGTTCAACAAATTCGTACAGAGGAGAGGATATCTTATGCAGAAGCTTTGAAGAGAGTTGCAGACAAGGGCAGAAGACCTGCTGAGGGGCAAGGAATGGGTGATGGGAGAGGGATGGGGGAGACAGGCAGGAATCTCCCTGACATCCAAATGGATAAACTTGTCTTGTTCTTGGCGTATGTCATTAATTGTTCAGAACAAGCCAAAACAAAGACAGAAAAGATCAAGATAATAGTAAAAGCAGCAGCGAAGTTTTTCGATATGCGGGATTTGTCTTGGGAAAAAATACACTCAGACCTTAGTCATGGCGAAGGTGCATCAGACCCACAAGTTGTAACTTAATGCTTATTCTTCAGTGGAATGCTAGGAGCCTCATTGCGAATGGGCAGGAACTGAAGGGCTTTATTTGTGCATTAAATTCAAAGCCAGATATTATCTGTGTTCAAGAAACATGGCTTAAACCACAGTTGGATTTTGTTATTCAAGGATATACAAGCATTCGCAAGGACAGGGTGGGTAAAAATGGAGGGTGTGCGGTGTTTGTTAGGAGTGGGATTTCGTATAGTCAGCTAGACATTGCAGTAGATTTAGAGGTGATAGTTGTAGAAGTCTGGTCTAGGGCAGGAAGTATCAAAGTAATTAATTTTTATAATCCATGCCAAAAGTTGGAGAGGAGAGATCTGGAACTACTTTTAAGGGATTGGAGAGGGAAAATAGTTTGGTGTGGGGATTTTAATGCACATAGCACTTTGTGGGGGCGCCGTAGTGACCCTAATGGGAAAGTGGTTGAGGATGTGGTTGTGGAGAAGGATTTGGTGGTTTTAAATGATGGCTCTGGCACAAGGGTGGATTTGGTACGAGGTACTGAGTCGTGTCCTGACATTACAATGGTTTCGCAATGTTTGGCAGGTAGGAGCACATGGAAAGTGGTTAAAGAGAGTACAATTGGTAGTGATCATTATCCAATACTTTTTGATCTTTGTGCAGATGCTGATGCGTCACGAGAAGAAAGACAGAGGACATGGAGGTTTGAGGAAGCAAACTGGTGTTTGTTTAAAACATTAAGTGAAAGGAGATTGACAGGTGTTGATTTTGGACAGCCTATTGATCAGTTAACTTCTACTATTAGTCAGAGTGTGATTGAGGTGGCAACGGCATCCATCCCAAAGAAAGGTGGCAGTAGAAGGACAAAGGTAGTGCCGTGGTGGACCCGAGAGTGTACAACCGTGATTAAAGCCAGGAACAAAGCGTTTAAAACGCTGAAAGGAGCACTGTGTGTTCAGAATCTGATATGCTACAAAAGGAAACAGGCGGAAGTACGAAGGGTAGTTAAGTCAGCAAAGAGGGACTATTGGAGGAAGTATTGTGATACTTTGGGGAGATCGACACCGTTGGAGAGAGTGTGGACAACTATTAGGAAAATGTCTGGGAAGAGGAAGGAGTATGGTTATCCAATGATGAAAGATGGTGACAGAATATTAGTAGATAATGGGAGTAAAGCTGAGTTATTGGCTAGAATGTTTTCAAAGGTTCACAGCACAGAAACTCTAAATACGGCAGAAATCAGGGGAAGGGAGGAAACACGAAGGAAACATCTGGAGGACTTACGAGATGCGGAGGAACATGAAGGTCTGATAAATATCGTGTTTTCAGTAGCAGAGTTGAAGACTGCATTACTGAAAGTAAGCAATGCCACTCCAGGTAGAGATCAGATTAGTTATTGTATGATTAGAAACTTGAGTGACACTAGTAAGAGTATACTGGTTAAATTGTTTAACAAAGTATGGGAAGAGGGTAGGCTACCTGACCAGTGGAAAGAGGCTATTATTGTTCCCATATGTAAGCCAGGAAAGGATCCAGCTTTGGCGGAAAGTTATAGACCGATTGCTTTGACGTCACATTTGGGGAAAATAATGGAAAAGATGGTGAATGAAAGATTACTTTACTTTTTGGAAACTAATGATAAGATCAAGTGGTACCAGAGTGGGTTTAGAAAAGGGAGAAGCACGATGGATCCGGCTGTGCGTCTAGAGCATGAAATAAGGTGTGCCCAAGTGAATAGGGAGAGTGTCGTAGCCGTATTCTTAGATGTCGAGAAGGCGTACGATATGATGTGGAAAGAAGGACTCCTGATCAGGTTGCGGCAGATTGGTATTACAGGGAGGATGTATAGCTGGATTGAAAGTTTTTTAACTGGACGGACGATTTTTGTGCGAATAGGAAAGGAGTTCAGTGCAGGATATGATGTCCAGAATGGCACTCCGCAAGGCAGTATAGTTAGTCCGGTATTGTTTTCCATAATGATTAATGAGGTGTTTGGTGCTGTAGATCACTCAATGGGGGTTTCATTGTTTGCTGATGATGGAGTTATTTGGAAGAGAGGACGAAACTTGCAGTTCACCATGGCTAAAATGCAGCGAGAATTACAAAAGGTGGAGAGTTGGGCTCTGGCATGGGGGTTTAGGTTTTCTGTTTCGAAAACAAAGTGGATTATTTTTACGCGTAAGAGAATACATTGCCAGTTGAGTCTCAAGTTATATGGGAGTGACATAGATAAGGTTGATTGCTTTAAATATTTAGGTATTTGGTTTGACGAACGGCTTACATGGAAAACACACATTGGGAAAATGACTGAGAAATGTAAAAAGGTTCTGAATATTTTACGGTGTTTAAAAGGTAATGACTGGGGGACAGACAGGACAGCATTGAGAGCTCTATATGTAGGTCTTATTCGGTCAGTGCTGGATTATGGGTGTCTGGTTTATGGTTCAGCAGCTAAAACTTTGCTGAATGACCTGGACAGAGTTCAATATCAAGCTCTGAGGTTGTGTTGTGGGGCTGTTAAGACTACTCCAGTGGCTGCTTTGCAGGTGGAAATGGGGGAGCAACCATTAGAACTCAGGAGGCGTCAAATTGCTTTGACTTACTGGGCAAATTTGAAGGGACATAGTGACAGTCATATAGCGCAGAGTGTACTTAAGCCTTGCCAAGAACAAGAAAAAGGGACTGGTTGATGGAGAAGTTTCGGGTGGACTATAGGAAAAGAAGTCAATGAGTTGGGATTTAGTTGCACAGACCTTAGCCCAGCAGTAGCCTTGTCAGTTTTGCCACCTTGGTTATATGACCAAATAAGTCCTGACTTCTATTTGTTACGTAAGGGAGGGGGGGTGACTAAAAACCAGGTGCAAGATCATATAGTGGGAAGGTACTCAGGTTATGTGAAGATTTTTACTGATGCGTCAAAACTGTTGGATAACAGAGTGGGTGTTGCATTTGTTCTCCCAGACATAAGTTATATGGCGAGTGCACGAATTACAGATGGATTGGCAGTTTATACTGGGGAGCTTGTAGCAATTTTAATGGCTTTGACCTGGGTGGAGGACGCACCACTGGGGAGGTATTTGGTTTGCTCAGACTCTAGCAGCGCACTGGTGAGTATAGGTAATATGTCTTCGGACTCTAGACAAGATATTGTTTTTGAGATATTTCATTTATTGTATAGAATTAAACATAGAGGGATAGAAGTGGCTTTCTTATGGGTTCCTGCGCATATCGGTGTTGATGGTAATGAACAGGCCGATAAGTTTGCAAAGAGTGCAGCAAGAAGAAGTTGTGTGGGTTTGACTATCAAATACAGTAAAAGTGAGGTGAAAAGTTTAATCAAGGTAAAGTTGAAGGAGAAGTGGCAGGCACAATGGGATGGAGATGGGAAAGGCAGGTATTATTATGGCATGCAGAAAACAGTCGGGCAATGTAGAAGGAGCTTTAGAAGTAGAAGAGACGAGGATATAATCTCCAGGGTAAGATTTGGTCACACAGGCTTGAATAGCACACTTAAAAAGATGGGCAAACATGACACGGGGACTTGTGACTTCTGTGGACAGGAGGAGACGTTTGAGCATGTAGTGTTGGAGTGCGATAAGTATAAGCGAGAAAGGGAAAGATTGCAGTTTGAATTGCAAGAAAATATCCGAGACTGTAGGTTACTAAACCGTTCTGTCCCACACTCCTTTCCAGAAGGTGGCGGTAAATGCACCTAAAAGTTGTTTGCCAACCGCCATTAAAATGTAGGAGAAGAAGAAGAAGAAGAAGATACAGGCATCGCTAGGTGAGCTTGATACATGCGTCGGTGCGTCAGTGTTGCAGGACCCATCACTAGCTACAAGTGATGGGCGCGATTATTTTCAGAGAACACGTCTCTTCTGGATGGTCACCCTGTCAGTGGCGCTGATATATTTCGCTGTAAGTTCGTTAAATCAGCTGTACTGTGGTACAACTGAGATATTATTACCGTCAGCCTTTTTTCTCTCATTTGTAACTGCTCGCGGAGCCCGTGGAGTTGTGTTGCACAATATGTCCTCCGGGTAATTGTATTTTTCTGAAAATTACTCGGGGCTCGGGGAGAGTTTAGTCCTCCCTGTTGTCGATTGCTACTTAATTTTTAAATGAGGAAAATGTATAAATATCGGCAGGTTAGTGTATGGAGCCATTGCCAAGGGTGTCTATGTAAAAGCTAATGTTATCGAGGTTCATTCAGTTCTCGGTGTGACACAGGTCAAACAAACAGCTCAAAGTCCACTGTACGGGTTAACATTAGCAGCTGATACAGAACTCAGTTCAAATTAGCTACGTTAGCTTTCTTTCATCAAGGCTGCCCGCGGTAGTGCTCGGTGAACACTGCGCTGTAACGTAAGGGGCGCTTAAGCTAACAGGTGGGCTGGTTTGTACGTGTTGGGCTTAGCTTGTAGCTAATTAACCTTTTGTTTGGTCAAGAAAATATGGTAAAGTGACCCCAAAGCATTCACGCCTGCTTTCCAAAGTATTGCCATTAAGGAGAAATGACTCAAACTGGGGTAGATGGGAGCATAACCGTTTAAATGTACAAACAGTACGGTGGCCCGAAGATGCCAACGTTTCAGAACTAAAAACACGCGAATTTTAAATAAGTTCCACTGTGCTGAAATTACTTTTTAATGCCAAGCTTCTAAAATTGGTTTAAAATTTGGAGAGTATCACTGCTAAACAGACGAAATGTTATCAACCTGTTGCCAGTGCCAGGTTTGTTTATTTAGGTAAACGACAGGAATGTTGTCCCTACCTACTCTGTGAAGTGCTTTTTTTGTGCCTTTGACAGTGTCACTGTTCTCATATCCATGTTTTCTGAAATGGTGTATTTTGCACCTTGGGGCCACCAAATCAAAATATCCCAGGGTTGATTTATCTATAACCAATTCTAGTTCAAGAAACAAGGCTTGCTGTTGAGGGTATTTTGTGGACATCCAAAGTGGGTTCCAGCAATATCTGTGTTGTTTTTGTGGCCAGAGCCACAGTCAGCCTGACAGGTCAGAGGTGGGAAGAAATGGACAATGGCAGCAGTGTGTTCTATTTGTCAGCTCATGTCTTTAAAAGAAATGTTTTTCATGAATATTTATCATTAAATGAATTAACAGTTAGTTGGAAGCTGAAGATTATATTGTGTAGAAGATCAGTAATTGGATCAGACCACAATTATGCCTACACTTGGCTTTCTTTGGTATAACTCAAACAGCCAAACACAGTGAACAGAACTGATTTTCATCTAAAACTGTGACATATTTTATGGCATTTTGCACAACAAGGCTGCACTTTGTAGTGCATAAATCGGCTACAGTCATGGTCTAAACTGCTGGAAAGAGTCATTCATAGCACCCTTCCACAGCAGGAAAATAAAATGATACACTTCATTATTGCCACTGTGGGGTCTTCTCATTAAAACAGCAAGTCATTGCCTGTGAGCATATGTCTGTGAAGGTTCTCAGTCATCCAGGTCATCGTAGTCTAAGGAGCTTGGAAAGAAAAGCGTCTGGACTTCTTAAAGTTGCTTGAAGACGTTTCACCTCTCATCCGAGAAGCTTCTTCAGTTCTAAGGTCAAATGGCCGAGAGTCCCAGATTTAAACCCAGTGGGAGTATCCCCCCAAAGAGGGACAAAGGACCCCCTGGTGATCCTCTAATCACATGAGCCAAGGTGTGAAAGCGGGTGTGGGACCTAATCAGCCAGGGTTTCGGGTGAGCTCATTGTTAAACCTGTGAGCACTGGGAGTGTCTGATGTTGGCAACTCTTGTTAATATGGGGACCATGGAGGGGACTTTCAGCGGGAAAAAATACGACTTGCTGTGGTCATATGCATGCCATGAAATGAGTATATATCATACAGTCATTAGAAACACAGACAGTCTTTGACTAAACTAAAGTTCTCACACAGTACTGAGCAGAAGTCTTGAGCCACCCATCCTTTAAACTTATTTCTTTAATTTTTTATAACACTGGGCCGAAGTATGGCAGTTTACTAAAACGTGCAGACATACATGGAAATGCAGTTTATAGGGCAAAAACAAAGCTTAACTGTCGTCTTCACATTTTAAACTCTCTCGGGCAAGCTTTCATGTGATTTCTTTAAGTAGTCTTTGGGAATAGTTCTCTGGACTTGAAGGACATTCCAAAGGTCTTTTTTGAGCAGGGAAAAAAACTTCAAAAGACTTTCAGAATAATTGCTTATTTAAAGATATTGCCCTTCAAAAACTTAGAAGGGAGTTTTGTTTTTTGTATATGGTGTTTTTAAACTCCTTCTTTCTGGTTCCAGTGCACAGTGTTTGCACCAGATGTAGTCCCATTTGAGCTCCTTGCTCCATTTGGCACCTTCTCCAAAAACCTTGCGTATAACCATCCTGATCTACTGTACAAAGGGTAAGTAATGCAGCACTGTGAAGCCTGCAAACAAAGAATTCTGGTAATGAGGTTTGCTCATTATAGCTTTTGTAATGCAAGCCAATCACTTTAGGAGATCTAAATAGACATTTTTCTAATGATGTGCAAATCACCACGCCCAGCCCCGCACACGCACGCACACACACGCCCTGCACATGTGGATCGTTGACACAACATTCATAGGTTGCAAATTGACGCTCATGCTGTGGAGTAATAGGACGGCAATCAGAGCTTAATGTATTGTTGTGGTTTCGGTCACGTGACTCAGCTGCTAAGTCAGTCTGTTCAAAGGCAAGGCAGCTGGAAGCCATTGTCGAGTCACTGGTGGTTTGAAATCTGAAACGACTGATCACTTTAAGCCAGGGGCGATTTTAGCCCATTTTTGATGCAATGCAACTTCGAGGGAAAGACGAGTGACCTCCATTCTCAACTGCTGCACATCCAGAGATCCATTCTAGCTGCTGCCATGTGGAACGACTCCTCTAATGGTAAGAGCTGCTCTCCAGGTTTGAAAACTTAGAAAAACTAAACTGTGTGTTTTCAGGTTTTTCTACCTGGGTCAAACAGTCCACCAGGTGCAAACAGCACTAAGTGTGGCGTGCTTTTTGCACGCTCAATCATCCAGATTGACAATTTTTAAAATCCCAGAAAGTTGAATCTGTTCATTGAGACGCAGCATTTCTCATCCAAGTGATATCTGGAGACTGATAGAGTCACTTAGATGAGTGAAGAAACATTTGTCCTGCTGGAAACACTGCATCCGGATGAACAGTCAGCTTCCTGGGACACTGCACAGTGACTCATACCAACAAGATCACAAGAAAACTATTAGCTGGATTACCACATTTGACATCTTTATGTAGCTGCAAAGATAGTACAGCAAGAAAATAGGTTGTATGGTGGTAGCTGGTTAAAGACCCTCATGGACTTTGTTCCTCTTCCACTGTTGCTGTGCGGGACTTGATACCGCGCTCACTGTATGTCTTTATCTGTTGAGATAACACCAGCTGTTTTTATCAGGAGCTTATTTGAGGGAAGAGACACACTGACAGCTGATAGCTTCCGCTTAAAAGAGAAAGACGATTATTAACACAGCATAAGAGAGTGCTTTAGCTGTACTGCTTTTAAATCTAAGCTCACGTATTTTTCCTTCATTTCCCGTCCAGGTGTGGTTTCAGAACCGAAGAGCTCGCACCCTAAAATCAAAAGGATCCAGCAAAGCCCAGTGGCAGTCTCAGAGCCCAGCGCACAGTCCACCGGCTCGCCGCCACACACAGGCCTTTGCACCTCAAATGCAGCAGGTGTTAAACAATGGACAGTTTCCTCCTACCTTCAATGCCACCGGAGCGTATGGACAGTGTGGAGTCTCGTATGGGATTCATATATGAAATATGAAATAATTTATCTATGATGATTCCATTTGTTTCACTATCCACTCTGTGCAGGCAGAAAGCTTATTACATTTTTAAACTGTAGAGATACAATAATTTTGCTGCTGTAAAATCAGCATTTTGTCTTATTTAAAATATAAATCGAATATAATCTGTTTCTTAATGTATGTTCTTTGAAATACAGCATGTTTTTTAAATATTATATTTATAATAATCCATTATTATGTGGACATGCATATTAGATCATTTTAAGTGAAATATAATCCCTCCAGAAAGGCAGGAAAAGCCCTGTAACTTACTTTAAAACTAAATATGTTCCCTAAAACGGTGACAGAGCTACAGACCCACGACAGCCCTACCCAGTTAGCCAGCAGCTATGACCAGCAGCTATGACCAGCACTACTTGTGCAGTTAATAAAAGGACAGGTAATGTTTGTCGCGCTGTTACACACACAGCACGCTCGTTTGTTTCAGTTCGTCAGTTGTCACAAGACAGCTTACCAACGTGTACATAATAAGCTAATACTCCTGTGTGCTACATACTACAGTGTACGCTCTACACCTACTTACTGGTTTTGTCGCATCAGTCTGTGTGTCTGAGGTAATTTGTGTTTCTCCTACAGCTCCGTCCGGACCCCAAAAAATGCGCGTGCTCTTTGTGAGCTCGTTCCCGGCTCGTAACCAGCGCGTTCTGCCGTCAAGGGCGATCATTGGTTAATGGTGATCATGTTACTGATGCAAGCAAGATCCTTTTATTTAGCAAAACTGTAATAAATAGTTAAATATTATTGTTGAGGGGCACAGACAGGACTCCGCACTCACACACACATTTGAAAAAAATAGGAGGAAGACAGTTTTGGGGTTGCTTTGCATTACTTTGAATGAAAGAATTACCTTGAACGGTTTTAAATTCATCATTCAGACTGAATGATGAATTTAAAAAATTGCATTTCAATCTATAAATTTCAGTCCTATAAGTGTCACTATATACCAAGTAGTACTGAAGAAATTTAAAATGAAATATTATGTGAAAAAAGGACTCTCCGCAGTCCTGTGAAAACTACAGTAGATTACCCCCATGATTTATGCAGAACCACAATGATTAACAAAAATTCACAGTAATCATTTTCTTTATGACCCACTATTCTTTACAACATTACTTCAGTTCACTGAGGTTTGTTGCAGCTTTCGTAAAGTCCCGCCACAGCATTTCATACAGGTTGAGGTCTGGACTTTGACCGGAGCATTACAACACCTCAAGCTATTATTGACTTTACAATAGAATAGAGTAGCCACTTTATTATCATTCAGAACCTCCACCAGTTAGTGCACATCAGAACACAATTTTGGTGCATTTCTAATTCTAAAGGTATAATATATATATATATATATATATATATATATATATATATATTACACCTAGAGATGCGGTGAGGGAAACATCAGACCTCACTCAGTCTTAACTGAAGTAATTGCTTTATTGTCTCTTGCCAATATCATGCACATACAGACAGCAACATCTCAAAATGGCCCCCAATCCATTTCCTGCTCCCTTTAAATACTCTAAAGACCACGCCTTCTCAATTCAGACTGGCCTATAAAAGAGCTGCAATTGAGGCAGGCCACCTTTTTACTGGGAAAACAAGATGGCCACCACAGAGGTAACCTGCAAAACACTTTGTTACATGAATGCTTCCCAACAATATATATATAAAGAATCTAGGATATATGCATGTAAGAATATGATGAAAAATGTGTGTATATACATATTATTAGTTAAGAAAACCCAATATTTTCTAACAATTCCAGTTATTCTGCTGTTGATTTGCTGTTTGGGATTGTTGTCCTTTTGCCTGGTTCAGTCTGGCCCAAGCTTTAGCTGTCACACAGAGGGCATCACATTTGACTCTAGAATACTTTGATATACAGAGTGCAGTGATTGCATGGTTCCTATAGTATAGTTTAGTTTAATTTAGTGTCGCTTCATTAAAGACACACACGGGTCCATAACCAAACATCTCCACTTAATATCATTAAAGTGAGTTATTTTGATGTTTTGGTCCCTCCTAAAAATTAATTACATATGCTGAATAAAGTAAGTTTCCATGGAAACATAAATTATATTATCAGAACAGCCAAACTGTAATATAAAACTAACAAAAACAATAATGAATTGTGGTCATTAATATGTTGAAAAAATAATTCTTTTGAGTTAGATTCTTGTAGTTTCAAATGCTATTGTTTATTTTGTTATGTTACATATATCTTGTAAGTTTGTGGCATTGCTCATCTACAAAGCTACAGAGTTTAGCCTGAATATACAAACTGTTAATAATTATATCAATTTAAAAACTTCTCCCTAGTTGTTTTTATTTGTTTTTTTTTTTTAATTCAGAGGAGAAGTACTTTGCAAGTTGTCTGAAGGCATTTTGAAGACATTTTGAGGTAAGTTTGGCACATCTTCTTGGTCAAACAAAGGTACATTAGCTACATGCTAACCCTCAGCATTCACAGACTAGCTGGCATGTTAGCTTCAAGTGCCTGAAGCTAGGCGAGGTAAGCTAACATAATTGTAACGATGTTTTCGTATCAGCTGCTAAGTTCTGCTGCTACGTGGACTTCAGACTGTTTGCTTAATCTGTGCAGCACTGAGGCCTGAATGGATCTTGATAAGATTAGCTGACTTGGCAAGGATTCAGAAAACTGATGTGCTGACATAAAACCTGTTAATTACAAATCTGGTGATAACAGCGATTTTTAGTGAATTTCAGAAAAAAAAACACTTAAGGAAATTTAATGCAAAAACAACTTTAAAGTTTAAAGTAAAGTAAACTTCAAAGCTGCAGAGCAGAAAACAAGGCTGATTTCAATTTTACCTTAATACAGCTGATTTAATGAGTTAAATTACCTTATTTCAGTGTTCTTCTCAAATAATCACACCAACCACTTTTATCCATGGCTGCAGTCTGCTGCTGTTCTAGTTCCCATAAGCGTAGGGATAAACCTACTGATGGGCTGGGAGGGGGTTCATGGAACAGTGCTGGTAGCCTCTTTTATTTATTCATTTATTTTTAAATTAGCTATTTATTTATTCTATGTAGAAAAATTACACAAAAGGAGACAATGCACTGCAGTAAAACACAAACATCAGTTGGTTATAAACCTGTTTGGTATTCTTTAACAACCCTGGAGATACACTTACACTCCAAACAGGGGACTATCCGGAGCATTACCCGGTGCTCTGAGGTTGTTTTGGCCTCCTGTGAGCAGCTACCCCCAGGCAGTGATTTAAAGCAGGAGTGGGGAAAGTCTCAGAGCCACACGCCAGGCGCACTGCTTCACCTGCGACACCGTGAGCTTTGGTCACAGCGGCAGTCACCTGTGCGTACCCCAAAGACGAGCACAGCTGAGGCGGGCAGCCTGCCTCTCTGTCTCTGGCTGCCTGATTCGTTACTCTTGGTGCTTGACGATGAGATCGGAGTGAAGGTAGAGAACAAACAGAGATAATTTAATAATAACAAAAGAAAAACGCTGAAAAATTTGTGTGTGTAACGCATGAAGAAAACACTTGGTCTGCGTGTATATAGCTTTTTATTTTTTTAGTTGAAGTTTTTCTGTTTTAACTTCTGTTTAAAAGGTGTGCTCTAATCATCCTGCATGTGTATGCGCTATCATTTCTGCATCTCTGCTGAGTTTTTGCATTACCCCGAACACATGAATAAATGAATTAACTTGAAAACTAAATTCCAGTTTATGGGTTGTCTCTATAGCTGCACATTGGTGCTGAAAATAACATTTAAAATGAAATATGTTAATAATAAATATAAATTCACAAATGATTATATAGATCTTTGGCGCATTTAAGGATGGAGACTGTCCCCTTGTGCGTCATCTCTCTCTCTTTTAATTTTTTTTTAACTGCTAGACATCCAATAATCTCAGTAAAGCGATTTTTCTTTCCTGCCTCAATAATTACGGCAGCCCGGGTATTGTGAAGGCTAAATAACGCGCAGGGTAAAAGCAGCAAATGACCGGCCTGAATTACTGTTTCAGTCTTGTCCTGCTTATGTTAATTATACAGGTTATATAGAAAAATGACTGAGTCACGTTTACACCCAAAGGAGCTGCTCAGTCACAGAAATCCATGCCATGAAGCTTCCAGAGCAGTTTTTTTCCTTCTTTTTTGTTCTTGTTTTAAAATTAAAATAATAATGTTACTTATTTCGTTTCTATTTTATTTTATTCATTTATTTTCGTTCTTAATGCCAGAGAAGACGTGGGACTCAACATGAAGTCATCAGCGCGACTTTTACGCACTGTGCGCGCTCGGCTCTCGGTGGCCCCGCTGTGTAACTTACAGGGTCTGCCACTTCACGGCTGAGTCCCGTGGCTCCTAAACGCTTCCACTTAGCAGTAACACCGCTTACAGCTGATCGCGGAATAACTAGGAGCGAACACATTTCATGAACTGACTCGTTGCAAAGGTGGGATCCTGCTACACAACCACGCTCAAGCTCAGCGAGCCCTTCAGAAAGACGCATTCTTCCACAAATGCTTGTCTTGAAAAGTCCAATGATAATAGAATATTACCCAAAACAAAACATAAAAATAATGCTAATCATAAATCAATACCAGTAATTAATGTCAGTTATAATAAACTAAACTCTTATAAAAATAAGAGTTTAGACTGAACATACAAATTGATCACCCTGAGGTAAGGTTAAAGGATTTTTGAATGTCTTTAGACATATGGTCTGATTCTCTAGTTGTTTTCAGTACTTGTTTATAGCTGCCATAATATTTCATTGCAAAGAATTTAACATATAATATCTTTGAGACAAACAGTGAGTGTCAAGAAATGACAACACTCATGTTTTAAAACTAGAAACCATCACATACAACAACAGTTATCAGCATAAACAGACACACTACATACATTAACTGGATTTGTATGGTGCATTGTGCTAAACTGGCTCTCCATTAACAAACCTTTGTGAATTTATCAGTCATATTCAAACCAAATTAAAATCAGTGCAGAGATGCACATAGAAGTGTTGAAGTTTTTTCTTATGTAAATTGTTCTTTTGTTCTTGCACATTTTACAGCTTTTACAGCAGAACGCATGCTGTTGTATCCAGAATGATATTTGCCTTTTTTTGAAATAAACAACGCTTTCACCGAAAACTACTGGTTACCACTGTTGCCTCACAGCAGGGAGGTCCTGGGTTTGAACTAGGGCTGGGTATCGTCACTGATTTCTAGAATCGATTCGTTTCCGATTCACAAGGTCCCGAATCGATTCGATCCACGATTCGATTCAATTCGATTCGATTCGATTCAATTAAATTCGATTTGAATCTGGGAAATTTTGACAGTCAGAAATATTATAATTCAGATCAGTACATTTACATATTTTTGTATCTATAAAAAGGAAGCTGACACACGCAAGACTTTATCAAAGGTGTAAGCGTCACAGCAGACGCCTTTGTGTCAAAGTAGCTGAAGATAAAACGCAGAAAAACATGAAGGTGATTTTCCTGGCCTGGGATTTTATAAAAATATTCTGCAGTACATCAAAAACGAAAGAAAATCATTAATCAACATATGAACGTTACCTCTGACGTTACAGCGGTTTTATTAGACACACGGCTAAGCGTTTTGCATTTTGCATAATTTTAAAAAGTTTAAATTTGTTCAGTATTGAACGGCAGAAATTAGGTTTTCTTTTCGGAAGTATGTATAACGAAAAAAAAAAACAGCGGCCGACAGCGCTGTAAACAACAGTAGACTTGTGTGTAACAAGCAAGCGAATAATGCAGAAAACAGATTTTTAGACGGGAAACTGTTCTTGAAGTACAGAGAGAGAGAGAGAGAGAGCTGTGCATGACGTGTGATTTTATCGTGGGTGAAGCAAAACAGTAAAAGTCAGAGTGATTTCATGACGATGTTTATGTGAAGCGTAGTTTGGATCTTCTTTTGTTGCTGGTTCGGTCAATATTGTTTGGAGAGAGATCAAACTAACAGCTTTAGAATCAGCGCAAAAAGGGCGTGAACACAAAGCGCGGACCCGCCGAAACATCAGAATCAGCGAGCTGTCGGCTTTCAGCCCCGACCGTGTCCGTGCTGCTGTTGTGCCAGAAAGTGATTGCCGTCCGCGGGAGCGCGCGCAGCCGCTTAAAGCTGCAGCGCCCGTCGGGTGAGAAAGGCGACATCTCACTGATTCTGATCCGCGGGTCCACGCTGTGTGTTTACGTCCTTGTGCAGAATCCGTGTACCTGCTCTCATTTTCTGTCTTAGCTGTTTGGTGGTTGTTGAAATTTTGTGAGGTTTCACCTGAGATTCTGGCGTTTCGGGCAAAATAAATTTATATTAAAAAATCGATTCAGGATTTTAATGAATCGATTTCGCGTTATCCAAGCCAGAATCGATTTTAATCGATGAATCGATTATTAAAACCCACCCCTAGTTTGAACCCTGGCACCCTTTCTGTGTGGACCTTACACTGACAAAAAAAAAATGCTAAGTTAATGTTGACTGTCTGGGCCGAAGAGATTGTTGATGCCAAGAGTTCCACTTTCTGATTAAATAAAGGTCGATGCCTAAAAAATGTGCACGTTAGCCATGCTCTGTGCTTTAATGCACCTCCCATCATGGATGCTGGCTATTGAACTGCACTGATAACAAGTCAGATGTCCTTCTCCTCTTTTGCACAGAGAATTAAATGTTGATGATATATAAAAAAGGGACTTTTATATTATGATTGGTCAGATCTTATTACAGTTTTCCTCTTCCTTTCTCTTTAAAAATTGTTGTTGCACTGTATGATTTTAGCCTTTATCAAAAAAGAACTGTGCTAATGTAACTACTTCTTCTAGAGAACCATGTGTGTTTTCTATACACTGCAGCCTGAAGACCCAGAAATCATAGACATAGGCTGTTTATTTATTTAAAATCTTCTTTTTTAAAAAATTTGTTTTGCTGATATGAAATGTAAAAATTGCATAAAATTGTCATTTTTTAAAATATCATTTATATATTTATATAGAGAGCTCATGCTTATTTGAAAAAGTCATACTTTATTTTAGTATTCTGAAAGATTTCTGTACCCATTTTGAATTTTTAAAATGACCTCTGAGACTTCTGTACCCTTAGCATAACTCTACATTTAATTATTATTCAAATTGCAATCCTGTAATTCCCCCTGTAGATTTTTCTTCCAGTATTACGTTACATCAATTATACAGAAAGTAATAAAAGCTTGTATGTGTCTCTTGTGGAAATAAACAGAAAACCTGCAATAACGTAATAATCAATAGTCATAATCGTAGCATTAAGATTGCAGTGAATCGCTCCCCTACGCTGGGTGGCTGTGGCTCAGGTGGTAGAGCAGATCAGCTACTGATCGGAAGGTTGGTGGTTCGATCCTAGGCTTCCCCAGTCTGCATGTCAAGTGTCCTTGGGCAAGATACTAACCCCAAATTGCCCTCCGATGCATTCATCGGAGTATGAATGTGTGTGAATGTAGTTATAGTTTGCACTTGCGTTTAGAAGTGCTTGCATGAGTGGGTGTGAATGGGTGAATGAGGCATGTTGTATGCAGCGCTTTGAGTACTCCGGGAGAGTAGAAAAGCGCTATATAAGAATCAGTCCATTTACCATTTACCAATGCACTTTTTTACGGTTTACCTTTTTGGAGGATATGCAATTTAATTGAAGTAATAAGCTGATCAGATGGCTGTTTGTGCAGCTCGCTGTAGGCAGCGGTATCAAACTAAGACTCTTTTCCATTAGTTGAACAACCTGTAGGCTGATCAGCTGCTTAGCAGACTTTAATCACATCGTCATTGTGTGCAAACTCACCCATGGCGTTTATATTCAAAGACAGATCTGCGTTTCATTTTATTTAAAAATAAAAATCGGATTTATTCCAGTTGGTAAAGTTGCTCTGCTCAAAACATTACCTCACACTGGTCATGATGGAAGGTCCCATTACTTTGCAGGACTTTGATAATGGATGTGTGATGGGATTTGGATATAGGACCCACAGATAAAAAACTAAGGGGGACTTAAAGGAGCCGGTCTCACACACCGAGACATTGATTCTGCTCCAGGAACAGATAACCACAAAAAAGAAAAACGTCGACGCCTGTATCAGATAACTCACAGAGACTTCAAAGCTGCATTGTGTTTTAATAATGCATACTACAGATCTGCGCACTTTGCTCTCTGGCACCGTGTTTCTTGATTTTAGAAGAATCAATAAAAGCTAGCTGCGTGAAAAATGGCCAAAGACTTAGGCAAACATTTGAGGGGGGATCCCCATGCATAGTAAGTGCAAGAAGTAATATCTGATTTAGTTTAAAGCATATGGTTTAAAGACAGAAAATAGAGTTTGACACATAAAGGTTAAAGGTCACTGCATCCACATACAGCTCAGTAAAGGCCTGGACATGTTAAACAATCTGCCCCCCCTCCCCACACACACACACCCACCAATTACCGAGGCTACTGTTGGACCAGGACAGTTAATCAAGAAGGTCCCCTTTGTCTTTCCTCTTCTGATAACAGCTGTGCTGGTGTTTTGCATATGAAGAGCAAAGCAAAGACACTGACAAGCTTCAACTCAGAGTGCTCTTTTCCAATTGGACAAAAGTGTTTGTTTGTTTTTCAAGATTGTTAATGTTTTGATTAATCATCAGGAGACTGTTTAAAACTAATCACATGACTCCCTGCTGTCATATTCGCATTAAAGACGAGTGGCTTCTAAAGTGGCCTCCTTTAAGTGAAAATATAACATTATATCTTTCTGCTGCACATTTCAATGCATCCACATTACTGGAATGAAACCACAGAGCACTAACACAAATAAAATATAACACTAACACAATAAAAATATATGAAAAACACAAACGAACATATAAAAAATATATAACTGTGTATCGATATATAAATATGTGCACAGAAAAGTTGCAGGCTAATCTTCGTGCTCTACCTTGCTCTGTATATTTACTGTTTCTTGGGCGGCCATCATGTGCTGACAATCCCAAAACGCAAACAATCACGTGCACGTCGTATTTTAATTAACTGGTTTCGACGATCAATCAACTTAGGTGATAATGGGTACGTGGGTGGGGGCAGAGTCAAGGGGTGGGGGTACTCTGAGTTAGCCATCCAGCTGCCGTGACGTCACTGGGATCCCCTATGGAGGCCTCAGGTGGCAGCTCATAAAAGGTGACCTGAGGTAAACAGGGGACACTCAGAGACACTTTGAGGGAAAGACGAGTGACCTCCATTCACAACTGCTGCACATCCAGAGATCCATTCTAGCTGCTGCCATGTGGAACGACTCCTCTAATGGTAAGAGCTGCTCTCCAGGTTTGAAAACTTAGAAAAACTAAACTGTGTGTTTTCAGGTTTTTCTACCTGGGTCAAACAGTCCACCAGGTGCAAACAGCACTAAGTGTGGCGTGCTTTTTGCACGCTCAATCATCCAGGTTGACAATTTTTAAAATCCCAGAAAGTTGAATCTGTTCATTGAGACACAGCATTTCTCATCCAAGTGATATCTGGAGACTGATAGAGTCACTTAGATGAGTGAAGAAACATTTGTCCCGCTGGAAACACTGCATCCGGATGAACAGTCAGCTTCCTGGGACACTGCACAGTGACTTATACCAACAAGATCACAAGAAAACTATTAGCTGGATTACCACATTTTACATCTTTATGTAGCTGCAAAGATAGTACAGCAAGAAAATAGGTTGTATATCCCGTCTGATCTGATGGAACAATCTGCTTTCTCTTCTTTGCACAGATGACGCCGTTCCTGTGTCCTCCGGCAACGGCTCCTCTCGCACCGCCAGTCGCAGGAAGAGGACCAGCTTCTCCAAAGAACACGTGGAGCTGCTGCGCGCCACCTTCGAGATTGACCCGTACCCTGGAATCACCATCAGAGAGAGCCTGTCCCAGACCACAGGCCTGCCCGAGTCCCGCATCCAGGTAAATATTTGTTAATGAAGGAGCAAGATTAATATAATGATGAAATAAATACAGCTTGTAAGTTTAGATTAGGTTAGGATTTCCCTTTTTTTAACATAAAATAACAATACTTTTGACATTATTGGACCTGCGAGCTGGTTAAAGACCCTCATGGACTTTGTACCTCTTCCACTGTTGCTGTGCGGGACTTGATACCGCGCTCACTGTATGTCTTCATCTGTTGAGATAACACCAGCTGTTTTTATCAGGAGCTTATTTGAGGGAAGAGACACACTGACAGCTGATAGCTTCCGCTTAAAAGAGAAAGACGATTATTAACACAGCATAAGAGAGTGCTTTAGCTGTACTGCTTTTAAATCTAAGCTCACGTATTTTTCCTTCATTTCCCGTCCAGGTGTGGTTTCAGAACCGAAGAGCTCGCACCCTAAAATCAAAAGGATCCAGCAAAGCCCAGTGGCAGTCTCAGAGCCCAGCGCACAGTCCACAGGCTCGCCGCCACACACAGGCCTTTGCACCTCAAATGCAGCAGGTGTTAAACAATGGACAGTTTCCTCCTACCTTCAATGCCACTGGAGCGTATGGACAGTGTGGAGTCTCGTATGGGATTCAACCAGGAGGCTCAATGGGCAGTAACCCCAGCTCAAACCTGTGGGAGTACATGCCTCAGCCAGGCTGCCAAAACTCCACTGGGGTGCCTGCGTGGCGTCAGCCTTCCGTGGAGATGGTAAGCTACAACTCAAGCTCCAGCCAGGCAGCCTCCATGCACCCTAGTTCAGACATACACGACCTCCTTCAAATATTCAAAGCAGACACTCCTGATTCTGGATTCTTCAACAGCAGCCGAGAGAGCAGCCCAACGGGTTGTCTGGAAGTCCCGACCCCACAGATGAGGAGTATTGGGGAGACTGTAGCAGCTCTTGAGGACGGCAGGGATGCAGGATATCCGCCAGTGGTCCAGGATAGCTCACTGCCAGTGCTGTCATTGCAAGATATTATGTGGGAGCTGAATGAGGAATGGCTGGGAGGAAATGGACTGTACAACGGAGTCACTGGAGAGGAGCCCCCTTACTTCTGATGGCTATGATGAGTATTTTTAATGGCTCAAGTGTTTGACGTATTTTCAAAATATTTTTAAAAAAGCCATGTTCTTGCAGTAATTACTACACATTTTTAGGATTTTTTTTTTTTCTTCAAGTTTACTTAAAAAAGAAAAAAAAGAAACAAAAATCAGTCGTTATATTGCATAATATTGTTTTCTTGGCTTCCCCTTTCCAAGAATGTACTCTCAGCTAATTCATGACCAGAGATTTGGCTCTGCTCATAGATGGTGCCTGTGAGTTGTAAATATGAGAAAAAGGGGATTTTCTTTCTGTGCAGAGACATTATGGAGAGTAATATAAAAACATGTTAAATCCTAATGAATGCTGAAATTAAATTTAATCTGTAATAAGACTTTATGTAAAAACTAATTTTAACAAAAATAATTTATAGATATAGAGATGTTATTGTATAATGTTTCCATTTTGATTGGTTAATTTTAAGGATCTGATAACAGAGGATGTTGTTTGCTGTAAAGATTATGAAGCCCTGTGAGGTTAATTATTGGTTTGGGAAACGAAGATGTTGATATAATATATTTGATTCTGTTAAGCTTTGTTCTTATGTTGTATGACTGACATATAGTGTATGATAATATAGAGAATATACAGTTATAAATATGATTCTGTTATTATGTTCGCATGTTTTGCCAATAAAGTTTATTCTAAATGAACGTTCACATTGCGTCCATGACTCATAACTTACAACATAGTACTGCAACATCATGGTGTCGTGTACAGTGATTCTTATTCTGTAATTTCTACTTTGTTTGTTTTTTTGCCTTAAATTCAATTTAGTTTATTTTCTACATAATTATTTTTATTTTATATTAGTTTAGTTTTTCAAGTTAAAGTTAAACAAAGATTTTTTTTTTCACAGCTAGTTTAAGTTTTCAGTTTAGTTCCAGTTAACATAGTGAGTGGATAAAAATATCCACCCAGTTATTTGGGTTTAATTAGAGGCTTTTATATTTATCAGCTCTTTGGCTGTGCTGCCTTTCATTTCTCTTTTTTTCACCTGAGAGTGTCTTCTTGTTCATGGCAAGGAGGTTAACTTCTTTTCTACAGGGTGGGCCATTTATATGGATACA
The DNA here is from genome assembly GCF_036321145.2 of Pelmatolapia mariae. NCBI lineage: Eukaryota > Metazoa > Chordata > Actinopteri > Cichliformes > Cichlidae > Pelmatolapia > Pelmatolapia mariae. Next base: position 35,783,689 of record NC_086238.1, read on the forward strand.
CCGTAATAACATGGGAATGGTTGGTGATATTAAAGTCCTGTTTGTGGCACATTAGTATATGTGAGGGGGCAAACTCCTCAAGATGGGTGGTGACCATGGTTGCCATTTAGAAGTCGGCCATCTTGGATACAACTTTTGTTTTTTCAATAGGAAGAGGGCCATGTGACACATCAAACTTATTGGTAATGTCACAAGAAAAACAATGGTGTGCTTGGTTTCAACGGACCTTTATTCCTTCATGAGTTATTTACAAGTTTCTGACCACTTATAAAATGTGTTCAATGTGCTGCCCATTGTGTTGGATTGTCAATGCAACCCTCTTCTCCCACTCTTCACACACTGATAGCAACACCGCAGGAGAAATGCCAGCACAGGCATCCAGTATCCGTAGTTTCAGGTGCTGCACATCTCGTATCTTCACACCATAGACAATTGCCTTCAGATGACCCCAAAGATAAAAGTCTAAGGGGGTCAGATCAGGAGACCTTGGGGGCCATTCAACTGGCCCACGACGACCAATCCACTTTCCAGGAAACTGTTCATCTAGGAATGCTCGGACCTGGCACCCATAATGTGGTGGTGCACCATCTTGCTGGAAAAACTCAGGGAACGTGCCAGCTTCAGTGCATAGAGAGGGAAACACATCATCATGTAGCAATTTCAAATATCCAGTGGCCTTCAGGTTTCCATTGATGAAGAATGGACCCACTATCGTTGTACCCCATATACCACACCAAACCATCACTTTTGTTGTTCCAACAGTCTTGGAGGGATCCATCCAATGTGGGTTAGTGTCAGACCAATAGCAGTGGTTTTGTTTGTTAACTTCACCATTCACATAAAAGTTTGCCTCATCACTGAACAAAATCTTCTGCGTGAACTGAGGGTCCTGTTCCAATTTTTGTTTTGCCCATTCTGCAAATTCTGTGCGCCGATCTGGGTCATCCTCGTTGAGATGCTGCAGTAGCTGGATTTTGTAAGGGTGCCATTTGTGTGTAGCTAATATCCTCCGAAGGGATGTTCGACTAATGCCACTCTCCAGTGACATGCAGCGAGTGCTACGCTGTGGGCTCTTGCTGAGTGAAGCTAGGACAGCCACTGATGGTTCTTCATTAGTGACAGTTTTCTTGCGTCCACATTTTGGCAAATCCAACACTGAACCAGTTTCACGAAACTTAGCAAGCAGTTTGCTAACTGTAGCATGAGAGATGGGTGGTCTCGTAGGGTGTCTTGCATTGAAATCTGCTGCAATGACCTGGTTACTGCGTTCACCAGATATCAACACAATTTCGATCCGCTCCTCACGTGTTAACCTCTTCGACATGTCAATGGCTGTGAACAAAGAGAAACTTGTAAATAACTCATGAAAGAATAAAGTTACGTTGAAACTTTTATTATTTGATTTATTATTGTGCGATCTATTGTACAATATAAAGCGCCTTGAGGTGACTTTTGTTGTGATTTGGCGCTATATAAATAAAATTGAATTGAATTGAAACCAAGCACACCATTGTTTTTCTTGTGACATTACCAATAAGTTTGATGTGTCACATGGCCCTCTTCCTATTGAAAAAACAAAAGTTGTATCCAAGATGGCCGACTTCTAAATGGCAACCATGGTCACCACCCATCTTGAGGAGTTTGCCCCCTCACATATACTAATGTGCCGCAAACAGGACTTTAATATCACCAACCATTCCCATTTTATTACGGTGTATCCATGTAAATGGCCCACTCTGTAATTTAAAATTTTATACGTGATACAAACAACCATGAAGTACTGAGTCTGGTGAAGGAATCAGTTCACACGGCTGCATTTTTTTAAACAAAAACATAGATATTTGTTGATTATCGTATCACAAGAGGAGATTAGTGTGACCACTTCAGTCAGTCTAAAATACAATCAATCCATCTTTTCCAGACTTATGGTGTTGAAGAGATGAGAGAGAAGGGGTTTTTTTTGTAGAACATGATGTCAGTGAACTTTGACTATCAGTTTTCCATCAAGTCATCCTTGAATCCAAGTGGAAATTTGTGCCAGATTGCCAGAATTTAGATTGATGCAGCTTTATTTTGCTTTATAAAAAATATTCAAACATAAAGGCACTAATGACCAAAAACTCAAAAACTAGGGGCTAAAAACAAGGAAATAAAGCTAGGAAACTGGAAAACAAAGACTGGAACAGAGAGCTAGGAATTACCACAAGCATGGAGGAAATCACACAGCTATGTGGGATAAAGCAACAACAAGCAGAGGAAGACAACGGGCCTAAATACACAGAGGGGTAACGATGGACGTCATGGGGAATGCAGCTGGAACAGATCTAACATAATGAGACAGGGAGGAAGCAAAACTGAATGCACTGAACACGGGACAAGCAACTATCAAAATAAAGCAGGAAATACGAGACACACACTAAGACGCGAACTGACTGAATACAGAGAACAGAGGGAGCGAGAGACACGACTGGAACACAGATGAATAAACACGGAGACAGAACTTATCATACATGATAGACATGACAGATCAAATACAGGGAACGCAGGAAGAAGACAGAGGCATCAAAGGGGAAATGCAAAAGGAACTAAACAATCTAATCAGAACTCATAAGCACAAGAAAACTAAAAATAAGTCACTCAGAGAAAATAACTAAACTCAGAATATAACTTCAATATTTATATCCTGATGATGTAGAAGTGAATCAAATATTATGGTGGTTAAACGTAGTACTGTTAAGTGCTTTAAATATGCAATATTCCGAATCGCCAACAGGGGGCGACTCCTGTGATTTCAAAAAGGAGTGTTTATACAGAAGTCTTTGAGGCAATTGTCTGCAGATCTGTGATGAGTTGATGGGCTTTATCTCTAGTTTCACATCTAATTTAATACAACATGAAGTTTATTTTGTAAATTATGTTCCCCCGTTAGAGCCAATCCGGTCAGTAAGTGATGACGTATGAAACCTGCTTCCGGGTCCAAACTACTCTGCATTTATTAAGGCTGTTGTGTTTTTAACATGTTTTAATGCTTTGTATCTTGTTCTGTTTAATCTGAGCAAGCCCCTAAAAGAAGTCAGTGATCACTGTCAGCCTCTCTCAGTTTTTATTAGCACTATTCATTTTAAAGCTCAGTTTTTAAAACCTTATGATGTAACTACAGCCCAGGAAACTAGCGAGCTAACTCCCTGCTAGCTTCTAACACCGTTAAATTTCACATATTCTGTTTTCATGGATGTGGATGTTAAACTTAATTGTTACACCTGGTAGAGCAGCAACAGTGATCATTTGATTAAAGATGAAAGAATCTGAACAGTTTGTAACTCTCAGTGATGCCGCAGTGTTCGTTTGATGTTGGGATCTGAAGCGGAGTTTTGGCCCGGAATTCACTAATGATGTCACACTCAAAGATCGGATAAGGACAATAGAGCAGGGATTGCTTGTGGTTGGGCCTTCTCTGTAATTTATACACCACATCCCGTGGTGTATCCCTCAGTTTAGGAGTCAGCGGACAGCAAAACTGCTCCGCTTGAAGCTTCACACTGGGTAATCACTAACTAATGGGTAAACTTACGGTGGCTACATCAATATACAGTCTTTTTGAAACACAACATTTCAGGTTCTCCCTCAGAAACCTCTGGATGTTGCAGTAATATTTAATGTTGACAGCTGAACCCTGGGGGACCAATGCAGGCTACACTGTGAACTGTGCACTATGGATGTCGTTCTCCTGATCTGATGTGGTGGCGAGAGGTTTGGACTTTGTGGACTCACTGAGGGATTTGAGGGAGACCTCTCTCATCACCCGTGTTAATCATAGATAGCTAAGTAAGATCATGTTGACGGGCTATAAGCTATCTGAAATGTCTTTTCTTACATTTTGTTTGTTGCTTCTGTAGGAACAGTCCATAGTGCCACATTAATACTTAGCAGTGTCATTTTATATTTTCACAAAAAGCCACTCTGTTTACTTTCCCTGAGCTCCAGTGCCCCTAAAAGCCACTAAAGGTTAACCTGTCTGGTCAAGATAAATTTAATTTCATCATTTTATTGTCTCTGCATGAATGTCCTGTGATTTCCTCTGACCTGATGACCTGAACACATGTTTCTTTATCAAACACGCCATGGAAAAAGCCCAGGATAGTACACAGGATGTCAGGCTCGAGGCTTTGCACTGTTTTTCCTGCAACAGTGAAACGTGTGTATGTTGTTTGTACTGTTTTGGCCTCCTGCCTTCATCCTTAAGATGAGAGGAAGGGAGTTGTCCTTTTGTTAGAGTCTGCCGTGGGTTCCTGTCCCTTAGGATTAAAAAAAGACACAATAGGCTAAGACGCAGGAGGCAACGTGGCTCTTCAGCCTGTTGTGGTCCCTAAAGATAGATCAGCAGAGGAAATGTTGCAGACTGTTAGTGCCGAGCAGGTGTTCACAAGCACATGATGCATAATAACAAGATGCAGACAGCTGAGAGTAAAGAATACTACCACTGAACCAACATAGGATTGAAAGCAGTTCTCTTTGTGTTTCTCTTTCAACAAATGGGCCCCCTCGAGTCCTCAGCAACAGACTCGGCTTATGTATAAAAGGCCCCAAAGTTCATAGAATAGTTTACTAGTTTAGTTTATATTTAGTTTATAAGTTTATATAAGTTCATTTAATATTCAGTCTTCTGTCAGTTTGGGCCAGCCCACCTTCTAGTGACATCATCCGGTTAGTAAGGTGGGCAGTTTAATGGCGGAGGAGCAGTGTTGGTCTGGAGGGGTTGCACTGATTCCTGGGGAATGTTATGTGTGCGTAAATGACAAGTGAGTATTGACCTGTGTTGTATCTTGCCTTTGTTTGTGTCAGTACTGTAGTATGTTTACCATTTAGGAGCTAATGTAGTCCGTAGTCGGAGCGGTAGACCACGCACGCAACGCGTGAGTTCACCCTCATTTCATATGCTAACCTATGTCGTTAGCTTATCCTGGTTTAGCTTTGTTGACGCACGGCCGCTCGTATGTCCATAACGTCATTCCTGTGTTATCAAACCTTCTCTGTATGTTGTATGTGATGCTTGTGATTGTTTACTTTAAAGAAGTGGCGTTTGTAGCAACAATTAGGTACGAGGATTAATAAAATAGCGATCGTAGTTTGACCGGAAGGATCGCGTTCCCGCTTGCCCTTCACAATAAGAGCATTGCGGCTGATTATAATGGGGAAGCTTTTATTTTGTACAACTACCGGAAGTAGTTCCTGTGTACTGACGGTAACTTAACCTCGCACTAATGCGGTTTAGTTGCATAGTGTGAGCAGTTTGAAGTGTATTGTATTGTCTTATTTCTATATTTGTGATTATGTCAACTATGTTGGATCATGTTTATATTTGAGTGTTTTACTTGTCTATTCTCTTTATTTATCTTGTATTTCCATTGTTTATTTCTTTTGTAGGAAACCACACACCCACACACATACACACCTATGTACACCTGCTGTGTTTACAGCCCCAGAAATTGAGTGTTAACAATAAAGTGCCTCAAACGGACCCACAAGCTCCCTTCTTCTTTCCTACTCTGGGACAACTTGGCCTTAAGTGGTGTTCTGGCCGACACACCGGGGTGACCGTAGTGCTTAAAGTCTGAATCAGTGCCACAGCCGTGCCCATCTTTGATATCTCCACTACATTTAATGGTCCTTCGAGCCGGATTGCACTAGGCTTGCCTCAGAGATGGAATCAGTCCCAGAGTATGAGGCTCGCGGCGCACGCCCCAAACGACATGCTCGCCCTCCTGGGCGCTACGCAGATTATGAGGTGGAGTACCCAGGCTACATTAGCCAGGCACATAGAGAGGATGTAGAGCTCACACACCAAGAGGACAAGGCCAGGATGACCTCCCTCGCTTCCCCCTTTAGCTACAACCTAACCAGCCCTCAGTGGAGGCGGGATGCTATTCTCCAGGAGACGGCCTCGCGCTATGGAGCTCAGAGCCAACAGCACATCCAGGAGAATCAGCTAGCCCCCCAGCTGTATCCAGAGAGAAGTCGTGGGGAACAAGCCTACGATCACTCTACTCCTCTACCCTTTGTGCTCCCCTATACACATCCAAATAAGGACACTAGGCCCAGAAGGAGAAGTGGAACTACATTGTGGTTCACATGTTGCTCGTCTGCTTGGTAAACTACCCCCCGAGCAGAGAGCAGAGTTCCGCCGCTGCATGTTCCGACAAGGTGTGAGGATGCATACCTTGGCAGATCTCGCAGGGTGGCTTAAGTATGAGTCCTGGTGCCAAGACTCTGAAGGGCAGCTAGCAGCGAAAGTGACAAAGGAGAAACAGTGGTCCAGGCCTGAGGTGCACCAGAGTAAGAGATCCATCGCAGTCCTTCATGGTGCAAAGGAGGTAACGACAAAGCCACAGGCAGTGAGGCCAGGTGGTGTGGCCAGTAAGAACAAACCATACTGTCCATTCTGTAACACAGAAGAGCACTATCTCAGCCAGTGCACAGTGGTATCCAAGTTGACAAAGGACCAGCTAACAGAGTGGATAAAGAGTAACAAGAGGTGCTGGCGCTGCGCACGGTCACACCAGGCGGCCCAGTGTAATCTGAGGAAGACGTGCAGCCTCTGCCAAGGGAAGCACCTGCAGGTACTGCATGATGTCAACGTTAGAACACTGAAAGGGTCACCGACAACAGCGATGGTGAGCGGTGACTCGAAGGCGGCGACCGACGTCCTGTATCTAGACAGACCCACTGAAGGCTGCAGAGTCCTTCTAAAGATCGTCAAAGTCTGCATTCATTATGGCAAGCGAACAATCAGCACTTATGCCGTCTTGGATGACGGGTCAGAGAGGACGATGCTTCTGCCAGAGGCTGCCGAGAAGTTAGGCATGCAAGGGGTCACAGAGGACGTCCCACTGCGCACGATTAGGCAGGACGTGCAGACTCTCAGAGGTGAGTCAGTGTCGTTCTCTGTTTCCTCTCCCTCAAGGCCCAGGACCAGGTTCAAGATTGCTGGGGCCTTCACTGCTGCACGCATCGGACTTGCAGGCCACACTTATCCCATGGAGCAACTTAGAGAAAGGTATAAACACCTGATTGGCCTTCCGATCCACACCTTGATAAATGTGAAACCTTTGCTACTCATTGGCAGTGACCATCCCCATCTGGTTACCCCCGTTGAGCCAGTCAGGCTGGGACCTCCAGGAGGGCCTGCTGCTATTCGCACCAGGCTAGGTTGGGCGCTACAAGGGCCAGCAAGTATAGTCGGCCAGTTTGCCCAACCACAGCAGTGCCTGCTGACAACTGTGGCACCTCAGGTCAGTGAATTAATGAAACATGTAGAGAAGCTATGGCAGGTCGACATTGTTCCGTTCCGAAACGAGAAGGTTGTTACTCGTTCAAGGCAAGACCAAGAGGCCATACGCATTCTGGAGACCAGAACTGTCCGAGTAGAGGTTGAAGGCATACTTCGCTATGCCACCCCACTGCTTCGCCGGAAGGGGATGCCTATACTGCAGGCCACCAAAGACGCTGTCATGCCAAGTCTACGGGGTGTGGAGAGAAGGCTGGCTAAAGACCCAGAACGAGCTGAAGCCTACAAGGTGGAGATGGAGAAGCTTATCAAGGCTGGCTCCATCGTTAAGTGTGGCTCTGGGACACCCTTCGACAGAAGGTCAGGAGGCGTGGTACATCCCTCATCACATGGTGAGCCATAATGGTAAGAACCGCTTGGTTTTCAACTGCTCATTTCAGTACAGAGGACAGAACCTGAACGACTACCTGCTGCCTGGGCCCACCTTAGGTGCGTCTCTTCTGGGAGTTCTATTACGCTTCAGAGAGCATGCAGTTGCAGTGAGTGGGGACATTAAAGGCATGTTCCACCAGGTTTGTCTCTTACCAGAAGATCGTGCCCTGCTCAGATTTGTCTGGCGCGACATCAGTGACGAGAGCCCTCCAGCAGTCTACGAGTGGCAGGTGCTCCCGTTTGGAACCACGTGTAGCCCCTGCTGTGCCACATTCGCCCTGCAGCGTCACGTCATGGATAACAGCCAGCCAGATGATGACGTGAGACTCTCAGTCGAAAGGTGTTTTTATGTGGACAACTGCCTTCAGAGTTTCCCCACCGTGGAAGAGGCAAGGAACCTTGTCGACAAGTTACGGGCCATCCTAGCCTCAGCAGGGTTTGACCTACGACAGTGGGCCAGCAATGAACGTGACGTCATCAGTCATTTACCAGAAGAGAGCTGCTCTGCTAGTGTGGAGCTATGGCTGGCCCAGAACAAGGTCGATACCCCAGAATCTACCCTGGGATTGAGCTGGCTATTCCACACAGATGTCCTAGGCTACAAGCATCGTCAAGTTCCATATGCAGTCCCCACGATGCGCAATATCTACAAGGTCCTGGCCAGCCAGTACGACCCCCTAGGGTTCATCTTACCCTACACAACCAGAGCGAAGGTAATCCTCCGCCATCTTTGGGACAAGCAAAGGGGTTGGGATGACCCACATCTACCTCAGGAGCTCATGCAGCAGTGGACAGCCTGGGAGGAAGAGTTGCAGTTTCTGCCTGAAGTTACTCTTCCTCGACCATATGTGCCTAAGCAAGTGGACACCTTCAGCTGTCAGAGAGAGGTACACATATTTTGTGATGCCTCTGAGGAAGCTTATGGCTCAGTAGCTTACCTCCGGACCACTGGCAGAAATGGAGAAGTGCATCTGTCGTTCTTGGTGGCCCGGTCCAGGATTGCCCCCAAGCGGTTTCACTCTATGCCCCGATTGGAGCTCTGTGCTGCACTCACTGGGGCCCAGCTCTCACAAGTGCTGGAAAGGGAGCTCACCCTTAGAATCGACCAGACGGTCCTATGGTCTGATTCTACAACAGTGCTGACATGGCTGAGGTCTGAATCCTGCCGATTCAAGGTCTTCGTTGGCACTCGTGTAGCCGAGATACAAGAGCTGACAGACAGGCACTCCTGGAGATACGTCGACTCTGGAAGGAATCCAGCCGATGATGTGACACGTGGGAAGAAGCTGAAAGAGCTCGCTGTACCGAATAGATGGAGCCAAGGACCATCCTTTCTCCTTCACAGTTCAGACTCCTGGCCAGAGGATCTCACGGTTGACCAAGCAGATGATGCCGCGGAGCTGCGCAAAGCTGTGTTCTGTGGGACCACTGCAGCTGCTCCATCAGGTCAGCCAACTTCAGATTTGAGCCGCTACAGAACCTGGAGTGAGATGTTAGAGGTTGCAGTGCGGGAGCTACATGGGGCGGCCCAACCAGATGTTCATCCCACTGCTGAGGACTATCGCGAGGCGGAGAGGCTGATCCTACAGAGGGCCCAGATGGATAGTTTTCCGGAGGAGTATAATCTGTTGAAAGTCGGTAAGCCAGTTCCCAGGAGCAGTCGTCTTCTCTCTCTGTCACCCGAGGTGGATGAGACCAGACAGCTCATTTGTGTTGGAGGACGACTTCGTCGATCTGAAGATTTGGCACTGGAGACACTCCATCCGATTATCCTGGACCCAGGCCACCCAGTGACCAAACTCCTGATCCAAGACTTTGACAGCCGCCTCCATCATCCTGGCCCGGAGCGGGTGTTTGCAGAGCTTCGGCGCTCCTACTGGATTCGGCGAGGGCGTGAAGCTGTCCGGCGCTACCAACACCTCTGTGCTGATTGTCAAAGGTGGAGAGCTAGACCTACAGTGCCGAAGATGGCAGACCTGCCAGCAGCCCGGCTACGTTTATATAAACCGGCTTTCTACTCTACGGGAATGGACTGCTTCGGGCCGTTTGAGGTCAAGGTTGGACGGCGTATTGAGAAGAGATGGGGAATCATATTCAAGTGCCTTACCACCAGGGCAGTCCACTTGGATGTTCTTAACACCATTGATGCAGACGCATTCCTGATGGCTCTTCGGCGATTTGTCGCTCGGAGAGGTACACCTGCCGAGCTGGTTTCAGACCAGGGGACCAACTTCAGGGGAGGTGAGAGGGAACTGCGTGAGACCTTTCTGAAGATGTGCCCGGAACTACAACAGCTTCTAGCACCTCAGAAGATCAGCTTCCGCTTTAATCCTCCAGGTGCCCCACACTTTGGGGGAGCATGGGAAAGGGAGATCCGGTCGGTTAAGTATGCCCTCTATGCTACAGTTGGTGCTCAGTCAGTTCCAGAAGAAGTGCTTCGCACTGTACTCATCGAGGTGGAAGGGATACTCAATAGTAAACCACTGGGATATGTGTCGTCCGATGCCAGAGATGCAGATCCAGTGACTCCCAATGTCCTTCTGATGGGGCGGCCGGATGGATCGCTACCTCAGATAGTATACCCAGAGAGTGAGCTCCTCAGTCGCCGTCGCTGGAAGCATTCCCAGGTGTTGGCTGACCATTTCTGGTCACGTTTCATCCGTCAGTACATTCCCAGTCTGCAGACTCGCCAGAAGTGGTAATCGACAGCAGCTGATTTGGCTGAGGACTCTGTGGTGATGATCGCTGATCCACAGCTTCCCAGGGCTCTCTGGCCTGTGGGGAGGGTGATTAAAACTCATCCTAGCCCTGATGGACGCATCAGGTCGGTTGACGTGAAGGTGAAGGAGAGAGTCTACACTCGGCCGGTTGCCAGACTGGTTGTCCTCCCTGCACTGCCCTCTGGAGAAGATGAGGACAGCTCTGCGTCGAACTCACCACAACCCTAGAACTTTGTTGCCTTATTGATGAGCAAATGTCTTACATACATTTGGGGGCGGCTGTATAAAAGGCCCCAAAGTTCATAGAATAGTTTACTAGTTTAGTTTATATTTAGTTTATAAGTTTATATAAGTTCATTTAATATTCAGTCTTCTGTCAGTTTGGGCCAGCCCACCTTCTAGTGACATCATCCGGTTAGTAAGGTGGGCAGTTTAATGGCGGAGGAGCAGTGTTGGTCTGGAGGGGTTGCACTGATTTCTGGGGAATGTTATGTGTGCGTAAATGACAAGTGAGTATTGACCTGTGTTGTATCTTGCCTTTGTTTGTGTCAGTACTGTAGTATGTTTACCATTTAGGAGCTAATGTAGTCCGTAGTCGGAGCGGTAGACCACGCACGCAACGCGTGAGTTCACCCTCATTTCATATGCTAACTTATGTCGTTAGCTTATCCTGGTTTAGCTTTGTTGACGCACGGCCGCTCGTATGTCCATAACGTCATTCCTGTGTTATCAAACCTTCTCTGTATGTTGTATGTGATGCTTGTGATTGTTTACTTTAAAGAAGTGGCGTTTGTAGCAACAATTAGGTACGAGGATTAATAAAATAGCGATCGTAGTTTGACCGGAAGGATCGCGTTCCCGCTTGCCCTTCACAATAAGAGCATTGCGGCTGATTATAATGGGGAAGCTTTTATTTTGTACAACTACCGGAAGTAGTTCCTGTGTACTGACGGTAACTTAACCTCGCACTAATGCGGTTTAGTTGCATAGTGTGAGCAGTTTGAAGTGTATTGTATTGTCTTATTTCTATATTTGTGATTATGTCAACTATGTTGGATCATGTTTATATTTGAGTGTTTTACTTGTCTATTCTCTTTATTTATCTTGTATTTCCATTGTTTATTTCTTTTGTAGGAAACCACACACCCACACACATACACACCTATGTACACCTGCTGTGTTTACAGCCCCAGAAATTGAGTGTTAACAATAAAGTGCCTCAAACGGACCCACAAGCTCCCTTCTTCTTTCCTACTCTGGGACAACTTGGCCTTAAGTGGTGTTCTGGCCGACACACCGGGGTGACCGTAGTGCTTAAAGTCTGAATCAGTGCCACAGCCGTGCCCATCTTTGATATCTCCACTACAGCTAATATGAAGAAGCAGAGGTAGGACCAAGTCATTGTTTTGCAAGTCTCAAGTAAGTCTCAAGTCTTTATCCTCAAGTCACAAGTCAAGTCTCAAGTAAAGTCAAGCAAGTCAGAGTCAAGTCGTAAGTCAAGACAGACAACTTTCAAGTCAAGTCCCAAGTCCGAAACTTTGAATTTCAAGTCCTTTCAAGTCTTTTTTTTAACCCTCTGTGGTCCCGGATATAATTGGCCGTTCTTGACTACTTTTGATTTTACCTCTATATTTCACCTTTAAAATATGTTTTTCTTGCCTTGTTTGGTATCATTATTTACAGCACAACCTCAAATATCTGAGATTTGAGTTATTTTTTCATTTTGGTATACTATATTAGCACAGTTGATCTAAATTCAGACAAAAAATTCAGAATCCGAGTAGAAAAAAAGTTATATTTTTTTACGTTTAACGAATCATTTTCATAACTTGAAATGCAAATAGAAATTGTACATTTCTAAAAATTATGCACAAGTTTTGCAAACAACAAAATTATATGGTACTATTTACCTAAAAATGCAGCAAAGGCCTCAGGCGTTTTTATATAACCATTTAAATCTATTTACAGAACAAGCAGGTGTGCTGCATCAAATAAGAAGGCACACAAATTATTTGTGCCAGTCCAAAAAATGTAGTTTGTGTTCAGTATAAGACAGAGGAGAACATCACAGGCCTAAACCCTGCAGGTCTGACAACTGGAGGTGCAACAGTCCAGTTTTCTATGTGGAGACAGCGTTTACACTGGAATCTGCCTTTGACAGCTTTTTTAGATCAAATATGAAATTCAGCAGTCTAACTGACACACAATACAAGACAATAACTACACAACAAACTAACTATAGCCTCCAAACACGCTAAACGTCACTAATGTCTCACATATGAAAACTCTCTCTCTCTCTTTCTTTCGCTCGCCCGCTTTCCGTCGCGGGTGTCAGTCCTAAAAACTTCCTCTTCTCCCTAAACAACCAAATGTCACATGTTGCCTTATCATTTTTTTTGATTGGCTGACATGGTAAACTCTAACACCAATAGGGAAGGGGTGTTTTTTCTTTTTTAACTCGCAAGTGGAGAGCGTATGCTAGGCTGTCTGTAGAAAACGCCGTTTTTGTCTAGCATCCCTGTTGAGAATAACCTTTGCAAATAAACAACAGCTAATAGCATAAGATCAAAATATTTTATTTGATGTATTGACATAAATGACAGAAGAAAAAGGCCATGTATAGCAGGACTACTCAATTACACACTAAGGTGGGCCAGATTTTCTAACCAAAAAAAAATTTCCCTGGCTCAGACATGCAAAAGTTAAACACGACCATACACTAATTGCAAATTAAACACAGTGATTTTGAATTGTGATGTGATGGTAAAATAAATATTTGTCAGTCTAAACTGGGTTAAATCTACGGGGTTAATGATGGGGAGGAGACGGACAGAAACTCTCTTCCCTGAGTACAGCTACAGAGCCCACTTTCTGAAACGGACCCTGCTCACCATTCACCAACAATTCTGAGCTAACAAGTTGCATGTTATTCTTGGATGCGCTTGTAGGACCGGATTTAAAATAGCATGACAAACATATCATGCCTGTTAAAGCCAAACAGTATCATCATAACGTAGCCTGAAGAACATTTGCTAATAAGATGAAGTTAGCTAAGTCAGCTATTTCATCGTAGCAAAAAAAAAAAAAAAAAGCACCACCTACCGTTCTTTATGCAACTTCAAATGTCGGACAAAGTTGGAAGTTGTTCCATCTCCGTCTGTGATTCTCTTCTTGCATGTTTTGCATATTGCATTTCGTTTTTTGTTGACTACTTCGTAGTTTATGTACCCGAAAGAAATTACTCTTGGGAGCATTTTTGGCTCGAGCGTTTTTGTTCTTGTTTTTTTCAAATCTGGTTAATTTGATTGGCTGTGCTACAGCCCACGCTCACATACATACGGAGTGTGGTAAGAATGAATGAATGAATAAAGTGAATTAATGGTCTGCACTTTTTATATAATATGTATGCCCAGATAGCAAGACGACATTGAATCTATGTTGATTTTTCATCCGAACCGTCGTATATGGTCGGGGTTGAAATGCCAATGTTGTAACAACATTGAAATACTGTGGTAAACCGACGGTCTTACTATAGAGACGTTGTAACGATGTTGATTCACCGTTGTTTTTTTGTCATTGATATTTGATCTATTTATAGTCGACCAGGTGACAACAACAACATCGAGAAAACGTCTATTCATAGTTGACGATCATTCGGCTCCGGTCACCATCAAAAACCATCGATTTGTAGTTGAGCATTAAATTGCATTGCAACTGATCGGGTATAAAGTACCAGAGAAAGTAGATTTATTGTTCATTTGTTATCAATGACTTGGTCTAGTTCACCAGCTTTAAAAAATCGTGTCTACGTGCAATTTATGTATAGTTGACCGGGAAATTAAAGCAGCGATCACTTGGACTATTCCGCAGCACCCCTCTCACATTGGTACACCCCCCCCCCCTCCCCCGGTATTCATTGTCTTCTACAGTAGAGCGGGACATTTAATTTACTCTCAGCGGAATTGACCGGAGAAGGCATCAGTTCATGCACTGCACTGGCCTACACCATGATTAGTATAAGGTAAGAATGAATGATTTTTTTTTTCCTACTCGGTATTTCCATGTTTGCATTTGAATAACATTAAAAAAAAAACTCGTTAATGTTGTACATTAACGAGTTTTTTTTTTACTGTTATTTAAATTGTGTCTACTTCTTACAATCCGGCAGCAAATAAATTGCACTGCGGACAAAGTATATCAACAAAGAAAACATTTTTGTTTCATAATTTCTTCGTTATATTCCCTTACAAAGCTAGCTTTAACGCTTCGAGGTTTCCTTTGTTCTTGCCGTCGCCTCGGCGCTTGACCCAGACTTTCGCTCTGTAGTTGCTTAGTACTACAAAAAATTCTAAATCTGTGATATATGATTGATAAACGTAAAGTTAACTGTATAAACGTGTTCAATGACTTTGTTACTTTTGATGATAGGAGAGCACTCGCTTCAATGCGCACACGAAAACTTTAGACTCAGTTTGAAAGCTCACGCAGCATGCGTGACTGTACGTTGCACGCTCACCTAACTTTACGTTGCACGCGTACATGACTTTCCGTTTGTGCCTTGAATAATGAATAAGGCTACGTCCACACGTACCAGCGTATTTTTGAAACCGCTGATTTTTCTATGCGTTTGCACCTTTTGTCCACACGTAATGTATGTCTGGCCATACATTGTGTTTGTATTTCCAGGCACATTTCACGAAGCAGAACGCAGTCTTCAGAGATATCCACGTGAACGCTGTGATACGTCTGACCTTCAGTCCGAAGAAGAAACCCAGACCAGTCTTAAAAGAAAGCACAAGTAAAACCTTTATATTCACAAACATATCTTTGATTGTTAAGAATTTATGATCTTGTCTTTTATACATATCTGTGGTGCTTGCATACTGCAATATCACCACATAATATAGTCCAAAAAGTGGAAGTTTGTAAACTTTTTAAAAATGCAAAGCCGTGTACACTTGTGCACTTCAAAAATTCATTGTATACTATACCTTCTTGCACGTCTCTGTTTCCTGTGTGTGTTGTTAGAAATCAAACTAACTTTAGGAAACAATATGCCAAAAGCATATTTACAATTACTTAAGACCGTTTTTAATTTATTTTCTTTAGACCAAATCCCCTGTACACATATACAGACTCAGAGGATGAGCAGCCTACAAAAAAACGGTTTCCCCAGGCCCCTCGAGTGAAAATACCAGGTAATAAAATACTGTCTAGTGTCTGTGTACATATCTGTGTCTGACACAAGGAAACTTTTTTCACAAGTTGTCTGTATTCTTAAATACTTAAAAAATTATCTTTTTCTAAACAGCCCTCATCACTCCGCAGTCTGCCCCCCAGCCCACTGATAGCAACCATCATAATGCCCCACCCAGCTTCCGGCACCTTTCGCCACTCCGGCACAAACCGACACAGCTTTGCGATCTCGCCAGCATGCAGAGTCTGATGTCTTCCCTATAGATGGTATGCTTTTAAAAAAGCTTTAAAGCTGCATCACAATGTCATTGTACTCTTATCTTCAAAACACCAGTTTATACTCCTGAATGTCATCTTGTTGTGATTTTTTTTTTCTGTAGATTCCAGAGACTCTGTGAGGCCACTATTGCAAGGCAAGTTTGGAAATCTTGAAATTTCACAGTTTACATGGTATAACAAATATATGTGACAGGCAAAAACTAGTAAACACTTTTAGCAGTTACAAGAACTAACAAATGAATATCCAACAAAAGGGAATAGAAATACATTGTACTGCCAATACTTTGGTTTATTCTTTGTATGACTTGAAAACCAGGCTTTAGGGAAAACCAAATGACATGTTTCTATCATCAATTACATGAAGTAAACACACAAGCACTTGCATACACATTTAAGACATGAGACACGCTAATTCCATCTCTTAAAATGTGTCTATAGGTGAGACGCTTTGCGTTGATTGGTGCTGCTGGACCACACTGGAGGTGCGAGTCCGTCGTGTAATGGTTTATGCCATTACAAAGGAGCTGGCCTCTGTACTCAACTGGACAGGGAAAAAATACCAAGGACCAGACAAAGCAAAAAAGGGCATTTAAAGAGACAGCGCTGTGCAGATGCATATTTGGTAAGTTTTAACATTTATTGTAGTTTTATGAGCCTAAAGTGAACAATAAAGGGATCAATTGATGTGCTGGGTGTGTTTCACATTTCCTATGTCTGTTTTTTGCTATATTACTTTGTCTTTCTTAATAACAAGACTTTCATGTCCGGTTAATCTGGAGATGGAGTCTTTGGTCTTCGGCTTGTTTTGTCCTCGGGTTGTACACTTTGTACAGCCCGAGGACCCCATGTTTTCTTTTTTTTTTTTTAAAGGATACACGGCACACCATGCTAAGACATATCACATTTTCAGCTTATAGCTCTTTGGGAATCAAATGTGGCAGTTTGCTGATTTCCGCCTGGTGACTTTCATGTTTATTAGCCTAGGAGTTTACATACTTTCTCCCTGCTGAAGACAATTAACAAGAGCTTATTCATGTGCTCTAATTCCCTTTTTTTATCTTTGTTTTTTTGTGTGTGTGTCTATTTTTGTCCTAGATGGCCTGGCGCAGCAGGTAGGGGCGAACTCTATGTCTGAGTTGGTCTTTGCTCAAGCAGTCCAGAAATGGCTCAGATATGCTCCAGATCGTACGGGTGGCACGCAGGACGCCCATCATCCATCCCCATCCCGGAGTAAATAATAAAAAGTGACGTGAAACATAGAAATGTAAATAGGAAACTTTGTCTTTTAATAAAGTATTTTGCAAATGATACATGTCTATTGACCTTTTTTGTTTTTTTGTTTTTTTTCAATAAAAAGCAACTGTGCGAAAGAGGTGGAAAATCAACACCATAGCTCAACAGTGTTTCAATATCAGAATCTGACATTGTTTCAATGTCAACAGTGTTAGAAAATATAACATCGAATCAATGTCAGGTTTCAACATTGATTCAACATCAAAACCTGACGTTGTTTCAACATTAAAAATGGGTGCAAGAGTGACGTTGGGTCAACGTCAGATCTCAACGTTGGTTCAATGACATCGCCTGATATTGACTCAACGTTGTTTCAATGTTTCCTTGCTATCTGGGTGTTAAATTTTAGATTTGGGTAAAATATCAAGTCTTTTCAAGTAAACAGGTTCAAGTCCAATTCAAGTCCCAAGTGACTGGTGTAAAAGTCCAAGTCAAGTCACAAGTCTTACAACCTTTTTTCAAGTCAAGTCTAAAGTCATAAAATTAATGACTCGAGTCTGACTCGAGTCCAAGTCATGTAACTCGAGTCCACACCTCTGTGAAGAAGTGGTATAAGGTGACCCTGAAATGACCAGCTTTTTAGGTTTTTAAGCTTAGTTCATTTTCTCTATTTGAACTATCCCTCTGTTTTTAGAATAATTTATCATCTTTTTAGCTCATCATTAATTCCCCCCATCCCCATCAGACTTTAAGGAATCGCCGGTGCAAAGAACAGTAAGTCTTGGCATGGATATCAGTTGTCTGTTCCCCGAAACAGTAGCTGATCATTAAGAAGCTAAGTCATCAGATCATAAGTGATGGGTTCCCAGATTGTTTCAGCTGTCCCCCTATGGGCATGTTTTGAGAGCCAGGAAAGCGCTATTATAAAAATATAATTCAAACTTGAGTCCGTCCTTGTGACTGACAGGATTAAACAGGATGAAATAGCAGTTCTGTCCACTGACACGAGTCATGAGGCCAAGCTAAAAGTTTGTTTGCATGTTTGGAAATGCCATTTTCCTTCCTTTTACTTAAAAAGTCTTGAGAGGTCAGGCCATAAAACATCCTGAAGACGTCATATTATTCCAGCAGAGCACTTCACTCTGAGGCTGCAGGTTTACTTGTGGTTCCTTAGAGTTTCTAAAAGTAAAATGGGAGGCAGAGCTTTCAACTATCAGGCTGCTGGAACCAGCTCCCAGTTTGGGTTCAGGAGACAGACACCCTCGGTACTTCTAAAATTAGACTTTAAACTTGTTTATAGTTAGCGCTGGATCAGTGAAATCAGTGGAAATGATGCTTGCATTATATGTCATTAACTTTTGTTTCTTCGTAGTTTTTATCTTCTTTGTATCTCCTTCAGTGACAGACTGCTGCATCCCAGATGCATGAAGGAGTGTTTCCGCAGGTCCTTCCTCCCTGCAGACTGCAAAATCAAAACTGCTCCCAACAAACATAGATGTTTACATCAGCGCTGTAATTTGCACTAATAGACCAAACAACTACTACTGTTATAACTTGCACTTTACTTTTCTCAGTGTATATATACTAACTTATTGGAAGTTACATGTCTACTTTTTAATGCACAGCTACAATACACAATCTGCACTTTTCTAATTATTCTAAATATTCTTAACTATTTAAACATCTTTCAGTATCCTGCTCTGTTTGCACACTACAACCTGGGTTTGCCACTTATCTGTACTTTAATTTTAATAACTGTACAGTACTGTTTTGGTAACTATTGTCCATGATGTAAATATGTAAACATTTTGTGTGTTTCTGTTCTATGTCCTGTGTCCTATTCTGTTTGTATATGTGTTTTTGTATATTGTGCTACTGTTACAACCAAATTTCCCCCTGTGGGACAATTAAAGGATTATTCTATTCTATTCTATTCTATTCTATTCTATCCTATCTGTGCTCCTCCTTCTGTCTTCTCCCTCCCTTCACACACTAGACCTGTTTTTTGCTGGAGGTTTCTTCCTGTTAAAAATGAGTTCTTCCTCGCCACTGGTGCCAAATAATCATAGGAGACGCCATGACGACGGGTTATCTCTCTAATAATGTTGTCTTTGGAATAAAATATAAAGAGATGAATGTTTTTGTGACATTGCTTTACATAAATAAAATTATATTGAATTGAATTTAGCAGACGGTGCTTTGATACTCAGATTAGGTGTGCAACACAAGTTACCATGGCAATCTATCTGTTCCACGGCAAAAAGTGTATCAACTTGCTAATGTCATGATGGATGACACAGGGATTGTTCCATATGGAATAACAGTCCATGTATTTAGATTCCCCCAAAATGAACAACACCAGGATCACTCAGAATCACATCATCCAGCCTGTTTCATAATCACAACACTGCAAATGTGTCTACGATCAGTCTTACTAGACGCTATTGCTATGACTGCCACTGCTCCATGTTTAGAAATGCAAGTGAGAAATGTTGTTGATGTTTGTTTTTCTTGATGAAAAAGCCGAGCTACATATTTCACATGATCCTTTGACAGCTCCCCCACACGCTGAATAAATTTATGAGTCAACCACCAACCATCAGATGTTTCTGTTAATCGGACCTTGTTTGGAAAAAAAAATTATGGTGCTAATCATCTGTCTCTGTTTGCTGTAGATGACTGCTTGTTTCTTCTCTTTTTGCCCTTACAGTTAGAAGTGATTGCTTAACAGAAGCGGTTCCTCTAAACCTAAACTTGGTTCCACTCGGTGGTGTGCAACATCATGAGGTTTAGCATCAGTTTCAGGGTTAGGCTGCTTCCAGACACAGTAATTTCCACTCGTAATCAGCTGAGGTTTTCATGTGATGAGGGTTGTGGCCACATCTGAGGCTGGAAGTGTCTAAGACCAGCGTAACATGGCATGACCTACATTCATGTGAACATACTTATATGAGCAAGCTTGATTAGCAAGACAGCTATAAACTGTAAAGGCACATATACATTATATTGCCAGAAGTATTTATGCACCCATACAAATCACTAAATTCCGATGTTCCAGTCATGGCCACAGGTGTATAAAATCAAACACCTAGGCATGCAGATTGCTTCTACAAACATTTGCTACCTGGATGCCACCTGTACAAAAAGTTTAGCCATGAAATTTCCTCGCAACTAAATATTCCACATTCAACTGTTAGTGGTATCATAATAAAACAGAAGTGATTGAGATCAACAGCAATTCAGCCCTGCAGCGATAGACCGCCTTAAACCACAGAGTGGGGTCAGTGGATGCTGAGGTGCATAGTGAGCGGAACTTTCTGCAGAATCAGTCGCCACGGATCCCAACCTTGATGTGGCCTTTAGATTAGCTCAAGAAAGCTAAAGCCTCGAAAAACGTATTCATGCTTTCATTATCTCTAGACGGGACTATCGCAACTCTCTTTACGTGGGCCTCCAACACTCTCTCCTTCAGCGTCTGCAGTTAGCTCAAAATGCCGCTGCACGCCTCTTAACTGGTACTAGAAGGTATGACCACATCACTCCAGTTCTAGCTAACTTATTCTGGCTCCCCGTTAAATACCGTATTGATTTTAAAACTCTTTTGATCACTTTTAAAATTTTAAATAACCTGGCGCCTAGCTACCTAACTGATCTCCTCCACTTGTGCAACCCCAAGAGAGCACTAAGATCTTTGAGTCAGTCGCTGTTAGTGCAACCAAGGTCTCGGTTAAAGACCAGAGGTGATCGAGCCTTTGCTATATCTGCACCTAGACTCTGGATTAATCCCCCAGCTGATATTCCCACGTCTGAGTCTATCCAATCGTTCAAATCGCGCCTAAACACTCACTTCTTTACTTTGGCTTTTGAATCAAACTAGTTAGACTTTCATCCGGGTTGCTCTGTGCTATGCAAATGTGTTGTTTGTTCCCTGTTTGCTTGTTATGCTCTGTCCCGAATTTTATCTGTCTTGTGGTCGACTGTGAAGCACTTTGATGAACATAGGTCTTTTAAAATGTGCTATAGAAATAAACTTTGATTTTATTTGATTTGAACAGATTACCACAGACCACAGGCAGTGGAAACATGACACCAGGTAACATGGCCATGGCCATTCTCTGTCTGGTGATCAGATGAGTTTGGGTTTAGCAGTTGCCAAATGTGCCAAATGTAAAGTTTGGTAGAGGGGGGATTTATGGTATGGGATTGTTTTTCAGGAGTTGTGCTCAGCCTCTTAGTTCCAGTCAAAGGAACTCTTAATATTCCAGCATGCCAAGACATTTTTGACAACTTCATGTTCCCAACTTTGTGGCAACAGTTTGGGGTTGGCCCCTTCCTGTTCCAGCATAACTGTGCACCAGTGCACAAAGTAAGGTCCATAAAGACACGGATGAGCCAATTTGGTGTAGAAATACTTGACTGGCCTGCACAGAGTCCTGACTGGGCAGACATCATATTAAACTCTTTGGATTAAAAGTGGGATGTCACTCAAGTTCATATGTGTGCGAAAGCATACAAGCAAATAGTCAAAGGAATTTGCAAAGAAAAGCGTCTGGACTTCTTTGAGTTGCTTGAAGACGTTTCACCTCTCATCCGAGAAGCTTCTTCAGTTCTAAGGTCAAATGGCCGAGAGTCCCAGATTTAAACCCAGTGGGAGTATCCCCCCAAAGAGGGACAAAGGACCCCCTGGTGATCCTCTAATCACATGAGCCAAGGTGTGAAAGCGGGTGTGGTACTTCCTTTGACTACGATGACCTGGATGACTGAGAACCTTCACAGACATACAAGCAAATACTTTTGGCAGTAAAGTTTATGTGTAGATTTCTGCTAAACAAAACGGAAATAATATGCTGGAGCTTCACTCACCAAAACCTAAGCACACATTTCTTAGACTAGTGTACCACAAAGTTCCTCCTTATGATCTATAAGATAATGCCAGAAGAGGCCTGGTAAGGAGAAGTGGAGAGGGAAGTGACGGAAGTGACGGACAAGGTAAGCGACTCATGTTGTAACTGACGTCAGACGCCGGAGATTTTGGCGGAAAATTAAAGCGAATGGTAGTTTAGATTTGAATAAATTCCTTTAAGCTTCAGTATAACCAAATACACTTATCAATTGTCTTATAACTAACAACATTTGTCTAAATCATCTCCAACACCCTGGAGAACAACGGGGAGAGTTTAGAGGCTCTCCAAGATTACATTGATCAGTACTTCCAGGATCTCGTGATGAAGAAGGCTCAGAGTGCAGCTTCCCCGGCCAAACCTGAGACGCCGTCGTCGAAAAGACTTCGCCCGGCAGATTCCCCCGGCACAACATCGCCAGCCGGCAAAGATATTGTCGACATACTGGAGTCAATCGACCAACGACTGTCCAGTTTCGATGCAAGGCTGTCCTTGGTGGAGATTCTTCACCGGGAATTTAAATCCTTGCGAGAGTCCCTGGAGTTCAGCCAGCAGCAGGTGGAAACGCTCGCTGCTGAAAATGCCACGCTAAGGGAGTCGGTGAAATGTCTCACAGACAATGTTACTCAGCTAAATAGAGAAAATAAAAAAATAAAAGAAACAGTTATAGATCTACAAGCTCGTAGCATGCGTGATAATCTGGTATTTTCTGGTATTCCAGAAGCCGCTGGAGAGGACGCGGAGACCACGGTAAAAAGCTTCATCAAAACCCACCTGAAGCTGCCCGAGGACACGGTGAAGAACATCGTCTTTGATAGAGTGCATCGCCTCGGCCCCATTCGGGCTGCGGCCGGGAGACCACGTCCTATCGTGGCCAAATTCGGCCACTACAAACAAAAGGAACAGGTGAAAAGCCGCGGCAGGGAATTAAAAGGAACGGACTTCAGCGTGAACGACCAGTTCCCCAAAGAGATCCTGGAACGACGCAGGGTCCTCTTCCCAATCCGACGCAGCTTTATCCAGAAGGGCTCCCGCGCTGTCATCGCTGTGGACCGGCTGTACGTGGACGGACAGCTCCACCGCGACCCCGACATCACTCCGTGGCTGTATTAACTTCACACCAGATAAGAATCCGCTACACCCTTTCCCCACCCACTTACACTAACTTGCATTAACATCTGTTTAACTTACTAGTATCAAATCACATCTTAGGTGTGATTTCATAGCAGAATTAACACCGTCACTCTCCGTCAATGGTTTGATCGGAATGTTTCCGGATTTTTTTTTTTCTTCTCGTTTTTTGTTCTCTTTTTTCCCCCCTCTTGTTTTTATGCTGCTCACCCTTGTCCTTGGTTTCTTTCTTTCTTTTTTCTTTCTTTCACTGCTTCGATCACCTGCTTCCACACTCATCCACAAACAACATCCTTTATTTGGACACATACGCACAGCACGATCACGCACAGCCATGCGCTCAACGGCAGCACATTTACATCAGACAGCGCACACAGTCGTATAGGATACACACACTTAAACCAAGCGTACTCATATTAGTAAATATGCACACACATAGTCAGACTCAGGGAGCATCTCACCACACATTTTTTCTCTCTCCCCCTCTTTTTATTTACGAACAAGTGATGTATTCTCTCCACCTGTCTAAGCGACACACACAGCGCACACCCCTAGTTATACACAGACATCTATGGGTGCACTAAGATTCGTTACATGGAATGTAAATGGAGCTGGCTCCAGAGAAAAGAGGTTAAAAATATTTAACCAACTCAAAAAACTACAGGCAGATGTTGTCCTTTTACAAGAGACCCACAGACCTCTTAGAGGTTCGAATGAACTTAAAACACCTGAGTTTCCTAATGTGTTCTCAGCTTGTTATAATTCTAGACAAAGGGGAGTAGCAATTTTAATCCATAAAAAAATTAATTTCACAGTACTCGATACAATTATAGATCCAGAGGGCAGATTCTTAATCATTAAACTATCTATACTTGATAAAAAGCTATGTATTGTAAGTGTATATGGTCCAAATGTTGATGATCCCTCATTCTTTCACGGTTTTTTCAGTGCACTCTCTGAACACTTAGATGGCACACTTGTTCTTGGAGGCGACCTCAACCTTGGACTAAATGAAGGAATGGATAGGCTCAATACAGCAGGAACTCAGCGTAATTGGCAGTCCATAAATATAATCAAACAGTATATGAGCGACTTTGGTCTTTGCGATGCATGGCGCTCCCTTCACCCCACCAGTAAGGAATATACTTTTTTCTCACATGTTCATCACTCCTACTCTCGTCTGGATTATTTTTTGGTCAGCAGCTCACTGCTGAGGGACATTTCAGACACTGAGATTCACCCTATAGCTGTCAGCGATCATGCTCCTGTATCTTTAACACTAATGCACAAGAATAATACTACGCCTAGTAAAAACTGGAGATTTAATACATCACTGCTTAAAGATGAAGACTTTATTAAATATTTTAAAAAAGAGTGGACTTCATATTTAGACTTTAATGACACTCCCGGAACATCAGCTTCTGTTCTATGGGAAGCAGGGAAAGCTGTGATGAGAGGTAAAATAATTTCTTTCTCATCACATAAAAAGAAAAAAGAAAACAAAAATATCCAGGAATTAGAAAAAACCATCAAATCACTAGAAGAAGCCTATGCGTCCGACCAAGATCAGGAAACATTGAACAAAATACGCAAAACAAAACTAGAATTAAATGAGATAATTGATAAAAAACAAAATTCTTAGTACAAAGACTACGCTTACAAAATTATGAACATGGTAATAAATCCGGTCAATTTCTAGCAAACCAGCTAAAAATAAATAAAGAAAAAACAACTCTATGTGCTGTTCAAGACTCATCTGGGAATACAGTATATGACCCGAAACAAATAAACAACATCTTCTATAAAACGTTGTATTCACCACAAATAAACCCATCTAAAAAGGAAATTGATCAGTTTTTAGACAACATAACTCTCCCAAAATTATTAGACTCTCAAGCAATGGCATTGGATTCGCCACTGACACCAGGTGAACTCCAGGAAGCCCTGATAAGTATGCCCAATAATAAGGCTCCAGGTCCAGACGGCTTTCCTGCAGAATTCTACAAAGAATTCTGGACGATTTTAGCCCCAATTTTTTACAGAACGTTGTTGGAAATCAAAGAAAATGGCAGACTCCCATCAAATATGAATTCTGCAAACATTAATCTCCTGCTAAAACCAGGCAAAGATCCTGTATATCCCTCAAGCTATCGTCCAATATCCCTTATAAATGTAGACCTTAAAATAATCTGCAAAGCTCTCTCGAAGAGACTAGAGAAAATAACCCCCCTCTTAATTCATCCTGACCAAACTGGTTTCATAAAAGGTAGGCACTCATCAACAAATACACGTAGATTACTTAATTTGATAGACTACTCATACAGTAAAAACCTTGAAACTACAATATTTTCTTTAGATGCAGAAAAAGCGTTTGACAGAGTTAACTGGAAATTTCTATTTGCAACTTTACACAAATTTGGTTTTGGATCTTCTTTCATCAGCTGGTTAAAAATATTATATAATTCCCCAACAGCTTGTGTCAGAACAAATGACCAGACATCCTCCAGCTTCTGTCTCCTGAGGGGCACCAGGCAGGGATGCCCACTCTCCCCTTCACTGTTTGCAATTTTTATTGAACCACTAGCAGCAGCAATTAGACAGAATTCAGTAATTAAGGGCATAAAATGCAAGAACGTGGAACATAAAATCAGCCTTTATGCGGATGATGTGCTACTCTTTCTCCAAAATTCACAAACCAATATCTCTGGGGTGATTGAATTGATAAACTCTTTTGCAAGAATATCAGATTACTCAATTAACTGGTCAAAATCTAGAGTCCTTCCGATTAATTGCTCCTTCCATAATTCCTCTTCTACTCCACTGCAATCGGGAAATATAAAATATTTAGGTATTAATGTTTCTCCCAAGCTTGCAGATCTAACTAAATTAAACTATATCCCACTTTTAAAGAAAGTAGAAGGCGATCTGGCTAGGTGGAAATGTCTACCCATATCACTCATGGGAAGGGTTGCCGCTATAAAAATGATGGTCTTACCAAAAATAAATTATTTATTCTCAATGATCCCAACTAAACCGCCACAAGATTGGTTCAGATCTCTAGATTCATATATGTCCAAATTCCTTTGGAAAAATAAGCCCCCACGTATAAGCTTAAAAACACTACAAAAGACCAAGGATAACGGAGGATTAGATCTACCTAACTTTCAGCACTACTTCTTAGCCAACAGGCTCCAATTTATCTCAGGATGGCTAAAACATACCCTCTTAGATGAACCTTGGCTAGATGTAGAACAAGCACTTTGCAATAATCTAGAGATTTCAGATCTACCATTTATCAGCTCAAACATTCAACGACATGAATGCTTCAAAAGCGTCAACATTAGCTTCTCTCTGACAGCATGGTGGGAGTTTCTGAAGTTGACAGAGTCTTCATTAATCCCATGCAAACGTACACCTATCTGGAACAACCCTGACATATTACAAAACAATAATATGATAAACTTTTCAGATTGGAGTGGTAAAGGAATCAAATATTTAGAACATATACTAGAAGGAACAGAATTTATTTCATTTGACAGACTAGTTACACAATATGGGATCAACAAGAAAAGATTTTTAGAATATCAACAAATTAAATCCATAGTAAAAAAGAAATTTAAACCGGGTCAAGTTGAACTACAAACACCACCAAGTGTGGTTCAATTTCTTACTCTTAAAACCCCCAAATTACTATCCAAAATATACAGAATGCTTTCTAAAATAGATGAATCAATATCACTTCCTATTGCAAAATGGGAAGCGGATTTATCAGTTAACTTAGACCAAAACTTTTGGTCTCAGATTTGCTTAAAAACCTTTCATCTAATTAGAAATCCCAGTCTTCAATTAATTCAATACAAAATACTACATAGAGTGCACTATACAGGTCATCGGATGTTCAAGATGGGCTTTACGTCTACCAACAACTGCTCACACTGCCAAACCAATTCACCGGACAATTATATCCACGCTCTTTGGTTCTGTCCACCAGTTCAGAAGTTTTGGCGTGAGATATGTGAAGACTTATCGAAGTGTCTGAAATGTAACATTCCAACTTCCCCTTTAGTGTGTTTGTTGGGCAGCTTAGATAATGTCACTTCAGAAAAGAATATAGCCCACATGGTTTTCACTGCCCTATGCATAGCCAAGAAAACAGTCCTCATGAACTGGAAAAATAAAAATAATCTTAATTCTAACCAGTATAGAAATTATCTATTAGATTACATTAGTCTTGATACAGCCTCTGCCACCACATCAGATCAATTGCTCTGGGCTCCTTTGATCAGCTCCATCACCTAGTGGGGGTGGGGGGTCATAGTTTGGTCCCACCTTCACTGTTGTGATTGGTGTGGGGGTAGGGACAGGCTTAGGGCGTCGGGGGGTTCCCCAGGAGCATCTTCCTTGGGGGGCTCAACCCGGGGTAGCGGTCATGGCCAATTAAGGGCTCTGTTGGCTCTTAGGTGACGGTTTCCTCGTGGCTGCGTGCAGCGGGGCTAGGGGAGGGTCTGTGCTGACGGACGTGGGTTACTGACCTGGTAGCCTGGCTGCCCCAGGGTGGGTCCGGGACAGGCGTGAGGTTCTGGGGGCGCTCCGTCTCTGGGCTGGGGCCCTGGCCGGGCCTCGGGGGCTCGGGTCCTGGTTGGTGTGTTGCTGTGGTTGTGGGCGGGTGGGTATATGGGGGCCCAGTCCTGGCGCAGGGCGCCGCCGGTGCATCGAGCCACCTGGGGGACTCTTCAACTGGTGGGGGAGGTTGTCACATCTTGCAGGAGCTTTCCTCTCCTCAGGAATTCTCTCTGCAGGAGGGGGAGATATAGGAGAGGTGGAGGAAGATCTCAGCCTGTGCGTCTATTGTCTTGTGTAGTCTGGAAGATGAGTGGATGATGGGGTGGGTGCAGTTTTCTCTGTAGTGGGGTCGGGTGGGCTGTCCCGGGCTCTGTGGGGCCGGGCGGCGCTGCTGCACTGGGCCCTGGTCCGGATGGGCCTCTCAATTTTAAATACACGTAGACATTGAGGGCTATCAGGAGGGGCTATGCGCTTACCTGCTGCTCTCTGGCAGGTAGCTCCATGCCCTCCTGGGTTTTAATTGCACCTTAGAACACATATACATCAACACTACATATGAGCGGGTAGAGGGAGGTTTGGAGTCTTCTCACACCCCCGGTCTCTGCGGCCTGCTGGAGCGGGGGGGCTAGGAGGAGGAGTTGGCTGTCCGACTGGGGTCTGGTGTGTGGGGCCTCCCTGCTGCTGCGGAGTCAGGGCAGTCTGCTTCTCCCCACTGCAGGGAAAAGGGTAACACCACCTGGGTCTGGGTGCAGTTTCCCCCTCCAGGGGCAAGGGTACCTAGACCCGGTTCTTAGAGTACGCTTGGGGAGTGTGATTGTGTGTACAGCGTCTCTTTATGTCTGTCTCCACGTTGGTTGAGTGTGGAGTAATTGCCTATGAGAGCATGAGGGTGGGAATGGATGTTTGTATTTGAGTGTGCCTGTATGTCTGTGTCTATATGTCAGGTTGGGTATCAGACGCCACCTCTCTGGGGACATCTCAGGCCCTCCAAGGTTTGGAGGCCTATCTCCCCCCACCACTTCCCCTGCCGGTGGCAGACGCCCTCAGACATCGATGCGTTGGTGGTTCTTTGTGTCCAGGGGTGGGCGTCCGGGTACACACCGGCTCACTCCTTGGTGGCTGCTTATCCGGGCCTGGAACCTGGGGCTCGCTCGGGCCACTTCGGGGGTGGGGTGCCCTCGGCCTCTCGGCCTGGGGCTCGGTCACTCAGGCACAGCTGGCTGCCGGCGGAGCTCACGGGCACGTCACTGCAACCCCCCCTGGCTTCTGCTCCACGGCTGCTGAGTGATCCCTCATCTGGGACTCTCCTCAGCTCTTTCTGGGACAGTGGCGCGGCTGCCCCTCTGTTGGTCTTCCTTGGTCTCTTGTGTTCTGGGGGCCTCTGGATGTCTGGAGTTTTGATCTCCATACCTGCTTCATGCCCTGGAGGATGGGACTGTGGCCCCCCACACCCTCTAGCAGATCATTACATTAAGGAACCTTTTAAATACAAGCGCGCTCATGCTCACAGGTGTACACACAGGTGATCACACACACAAACTACACCCTTTTTGGCTCCTACCTCAAAGCACACTGTGCGCTGTCGATCTTACGTGCTGCACAATAATGTTTAATATTAAGTATTTAGTGTTATATTCCCATATATCATTGTGATGTTGTTTATTCTATTACTCTCGTTTTCTTCTGCTTGTTTTCTTTTTTCTTTCTCAACAGGTGATCCAGGTGATCGATATATGTATTTTTTGTCTGCTTATTTTGTTGGTTTTTGTTTTTTGCCCTTTATCCCCGTCCCTCTTCTCCGCTGTTTTTTTTTGTTTTGTTTTGTTTTGTTTTGTTTTTTCCCCCCTCTTTCTTTCTCCCTTTTCTTTTCCCCTGTCCCGTATCTAGCAAGTAAAAAAAATAAAATAAAATAAAATAATAAAATAAACAATAAAAGGTAAATCAAATGGACCATTACGGCAAGGCTGGGATGGTCCATTTGGTAAAGTAAATCCGTTGGGCATCTTTCTTCGCCTTTAGACAACAATTCTGATGGCAAAAGAACCAAACGGGACAGGTTTAAAAAAAAAAAAAAAAATGCCAGAAGGTGCAAACAGCAAAAACACAGTGGAAAATCTTCACTCTGTAGAATTGTTATGAAGGTAGAAATCAGCTCTACAAAACAAAACCATTTTATTTTGCAGCAGGCTATAAACATGCTACTTGCTGAATATATGGGAGTCTAAGGGAGATGTCTTACGTTTTTACTAGTCTTTAGTTGCCATTAGAGGAAGTGCAGTTTTTGGCACTTCCTTATTGGCTTCATTTCTGACTGTTGGAGGTTGCCACTTGAGACTTCTGGCCTCTTTGGTTTTTGTCTGTCTGCAGCATGCGTGCGATCCAAAGCAACACTGTTGTTCCCAGTAATTAATATTTACAGGGCACATATACAGAAGCTCACATCAAGCAATAAAACTGTGACCGTTTCTAAGAATGGCCTCATTTTGCTCCTGCTCACCAGACACACACATGCATTCGCAGGCGTTAACAGCTCCGATGTTGAGCAAACTGGAGGCCGACAGGCGTGTGAGTGATGGTCCTCAGCTGCCCTGGCAGTTCCAGGGATGGAGCCTAGCCTTCACTAAAAATATGGCCTGTAATTTAACCAAACCCTCCCAGGGAGTCCGAGCGGGCTACGCGCGCTAAATTAGGAGCTCATCTGAGCACTCTGTGATTGCACAGCACCACTCTCTCCTGTCTGCTGCCTCGCCTGCGCTTTACACGTCTCCACTGTGACTGATGTTGGTCAGTCACAGAGAGGGAGCATGTGCTCTTGTGAGTGTTTGTCTGCATGTGCACTATACCTTCTGAAAGATAGTATCAGGAAACTGGATAGGAGACGTGAGAGTGAAGAGTTCTAACATTTATTTGGCTTTATTAAAATAGAACAACAAACCACTGGCCAGCCAGTGGTTTGTTACAGACCGATGTAACACGACACAGCTGACTATGTACATTAAATGCATGTAATCATAATGTAATTTTGTCTGTTGGGAACACGGAGATTTACAGGCTTTATACTGACATGCAGAATTTAACAGTGGAGCATATTTTATTGCAGCCTGCACCTCTAAACTTGGCTCCTTACAGAAATAGAGAGTTGATATTAAATGTCATCCACACAGAAAATAAGGTCAGCAGCTCACTGATGAACTCCCCGGCAGCAAAGTCTTCAGGTACCTGCCAGCACTGACTTACTCTATGGCTACCTGATCCACTGCATTAACACAATATGTGTCCTTCATGAAACGTCCTTAAAACATAATGGAAGGTTCACATGACCCCCCCTCCCCCCGGCAGGAATATAAAAGCACAGGAGAGGAAAAACATTATAAGCTCATTACAGACCGCAGGCAAAATGAACGATAACACATGGAGCTATTTCATTATTTATCATTTAAATAACTAGTTAACACTTTTATTTGCACTTTTTTCTTTATTGGATAATCTTCATATTCACATTCAAGTCTGAAGATTATGTTCAAATCTGTCTCCCGTGTTTTTTCAAGGTAACCTGGTTCTCTTTCTGTTGTCTTGTATCGTGATTCCTGGCCTCTACAGGCCAACCTTTAAGAGATTTTTAGGGCTCCACTCACACGCCGCTCCACTTCATCCTCTTCTACGCCATCTTCACCTTACAGCAGCAGCAATGTTTGACACCACCGCTTATGGTACATTCATGCTGCAAGCAAAAGTACCCAAAATCTTATTCCTGTTTTGTTTTTTTCTAATCTAAACAGCGCAAATCCTCTCTCTGAACTTCTGATCTTCTTTGATTCTCTTTTGGCCCACATCCACATGTGTCTTAAGTCAAATACAGACCTCATTCTGAACAATCAGTTTATGCAGTTTCTACATCCTTTGCCTTGTCATGAGAAATAAAGGCAGACAAACTATGAAGGCTACAGTTTTTGAATTAGGAATGTGAAGAACAAATCTGTTTTTTTCTCCAAAGACACACAGTTAGCAGAGTTAGGTTAACTGGTGATTCTAAATTGCCCATAGGTGTGAATGAGAGTGTGAACAGTGGTCTCCCTGCGTTAGCCCTGCGACAGACTGGCAAAGTGTCCATGGTGTACCCACCTCCTCTTGCCTGGCTGGGATAGGTCAGAGTTGAAGGTCAGAGGACAGCTTTTCTGGGAATCACCTAGGATTTTTAAATTCATTCTACAGTTGCATGTTCTAGGAGGCAAACTGTAAATTCGAAATTTTCATTCAAATCTTCTCACCTGCTCAGAAGCATGATTGAAAGCGAAAGTTTGTTTTCATGGTGTCCTGTATCCCCCGTTGCAGTAACTGTTTAAACTGTTTCAGCTGCTGCCCTGACCAGTGTTGAGTAAGTTACTTTAAATTAGTAACTTAGTTACATTACTAGTTACTTCTCTAAAAAAGTAACTCAGTTACTTCAAGTTACTCGTTACTTTCAGAGTAACTAGTTACTAGGGAAAGTAACTTTGGTTTTACTCAGAATTCTCTTGTTCACTTTGTACTTCCGGCGCCCCCCGTGTGCGGCAGCCTGTTACAGCAGCTCTGCTCATTCTGAGTTTGTTTCTTTCTTATCTTTTCTCTCGTAATTTTTTATAACTAACGTATTAGTAATTAGACTCTGCAACCATGTTCTACCGTTTTGTGCTAGTTCTGGTCGTTTTTCTTAGTTTTTTTCTACTTTTTTCACCCGTGTCTGGGGACCCAGAGCAGGGATCCTTTGTTTACAGTAAGGATCAGCTGTTAGCACTGCGTCCCACAGCAGTACTGCCGGTGGACAGACCTGACATTCCCAGCGAGCTGAGGAGGAAAAGACGGGGGTGTCATGCTGGGAAGGAGCGCCGTCGCCCGAGAAGGAGACGTTATCGACCATCTCTTCCTTCTGTAATTATTGGAAATGTACGTTCTTTGCACAATAAATTGGATGAGCTCACGTCGCTAACCTGGTCACAGAGGGAGTACCGGCAATGTAGCATCATGATGCTAACGGAGTCGTGGCTAACACCGCTAACTCCGGACACGAGCGTGACACTACCGGGATTCCAGATGCTGCGAGCGGACAGGACGAGAGAGAGGGGTAAGAGGAAAGGAGGGGGACTGGCAGTGTTTGTGAATGACAGATGGTGTAACCCTGGGCACATCACTGTGAAAGAACAACTCTGCAGCAGAGACATTGAGCTGTTAGCCGTTAGCATGCGTCCGTACTACCTGCCCCGGGAATTCTCGCATGTTATCGCGATAACAGCGTATGTCCCCCCCTCGGCCAACGCGGATGCAGCCTGTGACACTCTCCACTCAGTGGTCAGCAGACTGCAAACACAATCTCCGAGAGCCCTCCTCATAATATCAGGGGACTTCAATCATGCCTCACTGGACTCCACACTGCCCACCTTCACCCAGTATGTGACCTGCCCAACCAGAGACAATAAAACACTGGACTTACTGTATGCCAATGCTGAAGAGGCATACAGTTCATCACCTCTCCCTCCCCTGGGCAGATCTGATCACAACCTGGTGCGCCTTGTCCCTGTGTATGAGCCCTTAGTGCGCAGGGAGCCACCAGCCACCCGCACAGTGCAGAGATGGTCGGAGGAGAGCGAGGAGGCTCTTAAGGACTGTTTTGAGTCGACTGTGTGGGAGGTGATCTGTGACGACCACGGAGAGGACATCGACAGCCTTACTACATGTATTACTGACTATATTAATTTCTGTGTGGATAACACCGTACCTACCAGGACTGTACGGTGTTTCTCCAACAACAAACCTTGGATTACCCCAGAAATTAAAGCCGTCCTCAAGCAGAAGAGGAGGGCCTTCAAATCCAAAGACAAAGAGGAGTTGAAAAGGGTGCAGAGAGAGCTGAGGGGACTGATAAGGAATGGGAAGGACAGCTACAGGCAGAAGATGGAGAACCAGCTTCAGCAAAATAACGTTGGTGAAGTCTGGAGAGGCCTCAGAACCATCTCGGGCCACAAACATCAGAACTCTCTGCCTGGGAGGGATGTGAGGTGGGCAAATGAACTGAATCATTTCTTCAACAGATTTGATTCAGCCATGAGGCAGTCTCCAACATCGGCTGCAGACTCACCCACCCCCACTGCTGCTGTTCCACCTCTGACACCTCAGACACTTCACACCTCCTCTATTCACCCTGCTCACTCCTCCCCACCCCCAACAACAGCATCCAATACACAATCAACACAAGGCTCCAGACTGTCTCTCTCAACCACCCAGGTTAGGAGGGAACTGAGGAGGATTAATGGCAAGAAGGCAGCGGGTCCAGATGGCATCAGCTCGAGGGTCGTCAGGTCCTGCGCGGACCAACTGTGTGGTGTGATGGAGCACCTCTTCAACCTGAGCCTGAGGCTGGGAAGAGTCCCACAGCTCTGGAAAACCTCCTGTGTTGTACCAGTGCCAAAGACTTCACGCCCCAAGGACCTCAACAGCTACAGGCCGGTGGCTCTGACATCCCACCTGATGAAGACCCTGGAGCGGCTGGTCCTGGCTCAGCTTCGGCGCCTTGTGAGCTCATCACTGGATCCACTTCAGTTTGCCTACCAGCCTGGCAAACGGAGCCAGCCTACCGGTTCTGGCTCCGTTCCTCTTCACCATCTACACTGCAGACTTCTCCCACAACTCCACCCAGTGCTTCCTGCAGAAGTTCTCTGATGACTCTGCTATAGTCGGCCTCATCACTGATGGGGACGACAAGGAGTACAGAGGACTGACTCAGGACTTTGTGGACTGGTGCCAGCTGAACTACCTCCAGATCAATGCCAGTAAAACAAAGGAGCTGGTGGTAGACTTCCGCAGGCACAAACATCCTCCACTGCAACCACTGAACATCCAAGGTATGGACATTGAGGCTGTGGACAGCTACAGGTACCTTGGTGTTCATCTGAACAGCAAACTGGACTGGACTCATAACTCAGACGCCCTCTACAGGAAAGGGCAGAGCAGGCTGTACCTGCTGCGGAGACTCAGGTCGTTTGGAGTGGAGGGCCCACTCCTGAAGACCTTCTATGACTCTGTGGTGGCCTCAGCCATCTTTATGATGTGGTCTGCTGGGGCAGCAGCATCTCTGCTGGGGACAGGAAGAGACTGAACAGGCTGATCCGCAGGGCCAGCTCTGTTCTAGGATGCCCTCTGGACCCAGTGGAGGTGGTGAGTGACAGGAGAATGGTGGCTAAGCTGTCATCCCTGTTGGACAACATCTCCCACCCCATGCATGAGACTGTGACAGCACTGAGCAGCTCCTTCAGTGGGAGACTGCGGCACCCACGGTGTGGGACGGAGAGATTTCGCAGGTCTTTCCTCCCCACTGCTGTCAGACTCCACAACAAAGACTCCAACTGATCAAACACACACATTCACACATGTGCAATAACACTAATGTGCAATAATCTTTTTTGGCATCGTTGTATTTTTACTGAGTAGTATATAGCACTTGTATTCTATTTTTATCTTATTGCATATTTTATTCTATTTTATTCTACTGTATATAGTATTTTATTTTATTCTATTCTGTACAGTTGTATACTGTATTTATTCTTATTTTATTTTATTCTAATTTTTGCTTCATAACTTTTGCACTGTCCACTTCCTGCTGTGACAAAACAAATTTCCCACGTGTGGGACTAATAAAGGTTATCTTATCTTATCTTATCTTAATGTGTTGCTTCCGTAACTGGATACCCAGCAAGATTGCCAGTCTTCTAGCTTGCTTACTTGCCACAAGTGCACTGTGCCACCTACCAATAGAAAGGAAAAGATAATGTGCACATTTCCACGAGAGAAATCCCACGCCTGGACCGTCGTTGACCGCCGCCATGATTCTAGCCTGCTTTTTTCATCCAACACAAAAACTGCAGTCGTGGTCCTTTTGATTGTACTCAGAACTTGGAAATTCTGCCTTCTGAATAGGAAGATGTAGGTAACACCAGACTGCAGATGAGCTGCATACAGAGCTGGACTGGGACAAAAAAATCGTCCCGGGCATTTTGACTAGAGACCGGCCCACCATTATAGGAAAAATCATAAAGCCAATTGTTTGTTGTAAGACTCAGATAATTATTTTTTTAAAAGCGAGACATTTTAAATGAGAATAATAAAGAAAAGTATTTCCTTGTCCCCCCCTTTCCCTGTTAATGCCCTACCTGGCCCCCTGGCAACACTTTGCTAGACCCGCCCCTGCACAGTTACCAGCTGTCAGCTACGTAGAAAAGGATCCTGGTGTTATTTGTCTCTCAGAAACAGTTCATAACTTCCCTTCAACTCATTCATGTGACCTAAAAGGTAAACCTGTTTCTACATCACCTGTTCAGCTCTGATGATTCAGTAAGGACATCTCCTGGTTTCATCTTCATGTTTCCCTCTCACCAGATAACCAAACTGACATCATGACCAGCAGCTTTTACAGCTGTGGCTCCAGCAAACATCAGCTGATACTAGAAATTAATATTAAATAAATTCTAACAACAGCTGATCAAGCTTAAACGTGCTGCTGTTGTGTAGCGCGACCTCCGCTGGTTTCCTCTTTCTGGCGCAAAGTGGGCGATAAATAAACAAGAGAGAAAAGCCGATCAGCTGATCATTGATCAGTTTCATGATTGAAGTAGAAACAGGAGAGAGAGGAGAGAGAATGAGAGAAGAAGAGGCAGCTGTGCAGCTCCAGCTTTGTGTCTTTTTCATTGTAGCTGAAGTCCGGGACAAACTGTGTTCCTTTTCAGCTCAATACGAAACGCGAAATATTTTCTTACGGGACGGTTGGCAACTCTAATAATTAACCGTATGAACAAAATAAAGTTCAACATCAGTAACATAGCACCCACCCAGCTGTATAGAAACTCCGTCATGCTAGCTAGCACGCAGTACGAAAATGTCAGCATAACGAAAATAAACTCCACCTAAACTTGGTTTATATCTGACCCAGATAGACTGCAGGTCATAACTTCTTACCTGAAGTTCAGTTCACCTGACACTCGGACCAGCGGCCGCTTAGGGTCTCTCCTCTTGCCTCCCTTTTCCTTCATCCACCTGCTGCCTTCCACCACTTGCTAATGTTATTGAATCTGTGGAAGCTCCGCGATATCCACCGCAAGAAGTAACGAATAACGAGCCTATCTAAATCCCAGTAACGAGTAACGCGTTCCTGGTTTTGGCATAATAACTAGTTACCGTGCTCGTTACCACAATAATAACGTAGTTACTGTAACGCGTTACTTAATAACGCGTTAGTCCCAACACTGGCCCTGACCGGTAGTCATCTGTGGGTTTCAGTGGTGACACATCCATAAATCAGCACCTCTTCATGAGAGACACGTGTCTCACGTCAGTAAGTGGGACATATCTCAATATGTGGAAAGTGTGCACACGTGGTCACCCAAAACTCACAAACACATTGATGAACATGCCGAACATCAGTCAGCTTCAAACTGCTAAAGATCCATGATGATAAACTACATCGAACTTCATGCACTTGTTCTAATTTTGCAGTATGAAGACACCATGTAGTAGCTACATCTGGTGGGTGCTTGGCTTGACTGGAGGCTCTAATTAATCTTGTCATTTAAAACCCACTGATATCTACAGGAAGTGAAATCATCACAGTGATTTCATGAATGCTCCCTCTCCCGCCACCATCCCAGCCCAACGCAGGGAGCGGTGCCTCCAATGTAACACCTTCAGCAGGAGTACTACATGTATGAGGTAATTGTTGTTTGGTCATGTGAGCCGCTGCAGCAGCTGTCAAATGTGATGATAGCAGGAGAATCCTCGGCACCGCCCCCTTCAGCTGATTGGACGGCTCGTAGTCGCCTAGGGACCATCAACCAAGAGATCAGCTTATAGAGGGAAGAGGTGGGTGGCTATGAAGATTAGTTTTAACAACACACGGAGATTGAAAAATAGAAACTATTGATGTTGTAAAACTTTACAGTAAAGCCTCTGACCTCTGTCTGACTTCTGACATCTCAAGTTTAGCAAACTGGTGTTGTTGTGCTACTGTGACTTGTGCTTATTTGCTGACTCTATTATTATTATTTTTTTCTTTCACACAATCAGTTTCTAGATATGAGACGTTTCCTGCCAAACTGTGACTTTGCTGATTATAAATGTAGATTGTGTTTTCACTTGACGATGGTATCTGGTTTATGTGGTTATATTTTACTGCTGTTCTGCTGCTGCACTGCCTCATTTCACATTTATAAAGTCAGAAATAAAACTAAAGATATGGTGTGAACATGGACTGCAACAGCGCTATCAAATGTGTGGTCTAAGCGAGACGAGTTCTTCAAAACAAACTTGTCTCTTGTTGCCTCTTAAACTTTTAAGATTAAGAAGTCTTTGCCTGACTCTGGGATTCCCCTTTGCTTTCTCCAGGTCCTGACTCTTTAAATGCCCACAAAGCAGAGACAAAAATATGGAGAGACAAGAAAATAGGCTGCACATGTGCCTGCTCACTCCTTTTCACTTCAAAAAGAGTCGCTCCTTATTAAGATGGCTACGGGTGCACTAATTCAAGGAGACAGCCCACACCTGGCCAACTGCATCGCAGAGGTCAAATCTGTGTGCCTCCTTCACTCCTTTCATAAACACATGCCTCCTCCTGTGGCGTCTCCATCTGCAGCTCCCCGGTCCCATCTCACATATCGCTTATTCCATCCATCCCACACACACACACACACACACACACACACAGCAGGACAGTAAGGATGGATCGTCTATTCATCCTCGCAGCCACAAAGTCATGTGAAACGCAAACAGAGAGAGAGGGAGACGCCTAAATTTAGAGGCTGAATGTTGACTTAGACTTAGGTTACACCAGTTCTAAACTGACAGGCTGGGCATATTCTTTCATTTTATTAACAAGTGTTCAGTGACACATGCATGTCTGGCCAACATATATCACTACTGTCTTTATTTAAAGATTTATTGATACTTTAAAGGAGGTTTAATGTAATTTTCTTCCGTGGACATCCTACTGTGAAGCTTATAAGCCAATAAACTTTGTACCAGCCTTGGACTGAGAAAGATTCAGATGGTGTGTGTGTGTGGAAACTAATGGTAAGTTTATCTCAAAAGCAGGATATTGTTTTATTTCCTGTAACACCCCCTAACAGAAATCTAATGTTTGCACACAGGATCCTTCTAATGAAGCGTAAATGGCTAATTACTGTGTGATCCAGGCATTCACAGCAGGCGGACTGTACTTTATCCGGAGCCCCTTGGTTTTAAACCCAAGCCCCGCCTCTTCAGTAGGCTAAGCGCACCCACCTTATCCACCAGCGGCACAGTGCGCCAGGGAGCAAGAGCGCAGGCTGCACCGGGGAGCGGGCACGGTGGACATGCAGTACCGGCAGACTGCTTCTCCCATAAAACGCTTCCGATATTGGGTTTAAGGAGACAGCTTATTTGAAAACCGGCTTGGGCCGAGGGGATCTTATTCTTTCTGACAAAAAGAATAGTACAAAAAAATAAAATTAAAAAAAAGGAACTCACTGACATTTGGAAGAACCTGATGGGTGGTGGGGAGGAGGGGAGAACGATGCAGTTCCAGCCCGACTCGGTGAGCCGCGCAGTCCGCCTCCGATGCTGGTGATGCCCGCCGTGTATGGATCACCGCCCAGCAGCAGCAGCAGCAGCAAGAGGAGGAGGAGGTCGGGATAACAAGGGCGTCAGGGGCCGATGATGTCGTTGGGAAGGTCGGGATCATGGCAAACGGAACCGGTACTATCATGTTAAAATGCATCGTGGTCGGAGACGGTGCGGTGGGTAAAACGTGTCTGCTGATGAGCTATGCCAATGACGCCTTTCCAGAGGAGTATGTACCCACGGTCTTTGATCATTATGCAGGTAGGAACACAGTTCTGCTGCTCGCCTTTCTGTCTTTATTATCTCATAATAGCGTGACATGCTGAACTGCTGCCGCTCTGTGCTCACTGATAATTGGCCACATGCGAATCTAACAGAAGAGAGATTTTAGAGACCCCCCCACCCCACCACTCTTCCTCCAACTGCATTGCATCTGTTGCTATAACCAAAACCACTTATTTGCCGTCTTCATAGCACAGAGGGGCTGGGACCCCCCCACCCACCAGCACTCCCCACCCTCACCCCTTGCTTCCTCCTCTAAACTGCTCTTTGTCATTTCCTTACAGTGAGCGTCAACGTCGGAGGAAAGCAGTACTTGTTGGGACTGTATGACACAGCTGGTCAGGTAAAGTTTATTTTTTCCTCTGGCTCTGTGCCAAGCACGTCAAGGACACGCACACACGCTCCAGCTCTATCTCGGTCTCCCCATGTGCTCCTGGGACCAATAACTATCCAACAGTGCCTTCGAAATGCCCACAGGCTTCATATTCAGGCCAGACACTAAGCTGCAACAGGTGATGGGTTTCGCACATGGCTTTAACTGCCAGAGTGTGCTGTGGCATGGACAGTGATGGTAGTGAAGGGGTTTCAATAGTTCTATTATGTGGAGAACAGGGCTCCTATGTCCAGTAGTGATGTCACAGGTTTGTTAATAGGGCTGCTTAATGCTTGGGCCTTTTCTTTACAATGTGCCATTCAGTGGGCAAGAGTTAAAACTATAATACACACACACACACACACAAAATAATGTTTCCACTCAGCAGAAGAGCCAGGGTACACACAGATGGAGGAAGCTACGTGAAACACACGGCACACAGAAGCTCACTGAGGTGTGTTTATGGGAAAGACCCTCCATTATTTGTTTTTAGTGTAAAAGTTATCATTTGGTTTTTATGACGGTTTCGGTTTGATGTGAACAGCTAAGCGACAGCAGCTAAACAGGAAGCAGTTAGCACATCAACTCTTTACATATTAGTTATGTCAAAATTTGGTGCTTCCATCTTTGGGATTTGACTGTTTGCTTGTTTTCTTAGTCGTATTTCACACTATGACTGGATACGTATGCAAAGTCTTCATCAGTGTTTTTCATTATTGATTATAATTCAATTCAATTTTCAATTCAATTTTATTTATATAGCGCCAAATCACAACAAAAGTCGCCTCAAGGCGCTTTATATTGTACAGTAGATAGCACAATAATAAATACAGAGAAAAACCCAGCAATCATATGACCCCTATGAGCAAGCACTTTGGCGACAGTGGGAAGGAAAAACTCCCTTTTAACAGGAAGAAACCTCCGGCAGAACCAGGCTCAGGGAGGGGCGGGGCCATCTGCTGTGATTGGTTGGGGTGAAAGAAGAAAAACAGGATAAAGACATGCTGTGGAAGAGAGACAGAGATTAATAACAGATATGATTCGATGCAGAGAGGTCTATTAACACATAGTGAGTGAAAAAGGTGACTGGAAGGGAAAAACTCAATGCATCATGGGAATCCCCGGCAGCCTACGTCTATTGCAGCATAACTAAGGGAGGATTCAGGGTCACCTGGTCCAGCCCTAACTATATGCTTTAGCAAAAAGGAAAGTTTTAAGCCTAATCTTGAAAGTAGAGATAGTGTCTGTCTCCTGAATCCAAACTGGAAGCTGGTTCCACAGAAGAGGGGCCTGAAAACTGTATAGGAGATAGTTATCAGCAGATCAGCTGAAAATGAAAATCAAGAACTGAAAAAGAATTATATTCAAACACAATCTGTCTACAGAAACATTTGCAGGTTGGATGACTGTCTGAAATGTACTGACAGTGTAGTTTGGAGACTACATGAACCTGTGTGCTAATGAAGCTACTCAGAGTCAGGTGTTCCAGTAAAGGTGATGGGAGGCGTTGGGTTGGAAAAAAGCTGAAAAAGGCTCCAAGAAGAATTTCTAAAGGCCACATTGGCAGGTACTACCAACCTCAAACTAAGCAAAAATTGTGCCTTTGAAACTAAAATAATATTTGTTATTCACTGGGAACTATTAGACCGTTCCCAAAAGACTAATCAACAACTAATCAACCAGTTTTAACTGCTAAACGACTTGTCATTTGCTGGCTTTACCTGGAAGTTTGCAGTGGACTTTTATTTTTTAAGTAGTTTCACAGTGAACTTTGACTGTTTGTTCTAACAGATTGCCATTTACATTTTCTGGAGAAATTATGCTTCGTCGATGGTAACTTGCAGACTCTACCTTACAGATTTAGGCGGCCCATCTACCTGCAGAGAGCATCTCTTGTCAAACGGGGGCAGTCAAAAATATGTCGTACAGCCGCTCTGTGGGCTGCTCTTGTGCTTTTGTCGGTCCATCAGTCAGCCACGGAAAAGAGCAAAGTTATAAACAGACAAAGAGGTGACGTCAACCTGAGTGTTTAAAAACAACACTGTCGCTGTCTGCACTTTTCCTGCTGCTTCTCTTGTTCCCGACGAACTCCGCCGCTCCGTCTCTTTTCCGGCCCGCCTGTCGGCCGGTCAAGTCAAGTCAAGTCAAGTTTATTTATAAAGCACATTTAAAAACATCCAAGGCTGACCAAAGTGCTGTACAATAAAATACAAATATAAAATACTATAAAAACACAGGTACATAAGTACCTCACTGATAAAACAATAAATTAAAAACAATAGGTTAAACCTTGCTAAAAGCCAATGAAAATAGGTGAGTTTTAAGAGCAGTTTTAAAAGTTCCTAGGCTTGTGGAGAATCTGATGTGAGGGGGTAGACTGTTCCACAGTCTGGGTGCAGCCACAGCAAAAGCCCTCTCTCCCCTAGTCTTTAATCTGTACCTGGGAACATCTAAAAGCATCAAGTCTGCTGACCTCAAAGATCTCCTGGGGCAGTAAATGCTAAGAAGCTCTGCCAGGTAAGGAGGTGCAGTGCCGTTAAGAACCTTAAAAACCAGCAGTAAAATTTTAAAATCAATCCTAAAAGCAACTGGGAGCCAGTGGAGAGAGCAGAGGACCGGAGTGATGTGGTCTCTCTTTTTGGAACCGGTCAGCATGCGAGCAGCAGCGTTCTGCACCAGTTGGAGGCGATGCAAACAGGAACGATCTAAACCAGCATAAAGGGAGTTACAGTAGTCCAGCCGTGAAGTAATAAAAGCATGGACCACCCTTTCTAGATCGTTCCTGCACAGGTAGGACTTGACTTTAGCTAAAATCCGTAGGTGATAAAAAGATCCCTTGACTACGGAGCTGATTTGTTTATCAAATTTAAAAGCACTGTCAAAAGTAACACCGAGGCTCTTAACACTAGGTTTACTATCCTGCGCAAATTTGCGTAACTTCCCTAAACCCAAAACCCCCTAGAATTACTGGCTTTTTTATTTTCTGGTGCAAGTCCCGAGGTGTGAATCACCCCTGCTGAGATTTTCACAGGTCGTCAGCTTGTTTCTCCTCCAGCTTTTGTTGTGCAAACCACCCATTATCCTTGAGGCCTGACACATTTGCATTTGCTCACTCAGAGTTGCTCAGATTCTAGGCAGGCCAAACCTCTGTGTTACAACTTTCAGAAATGCCTGGTAGAAATGCTTCAACTTACTCATGAGATTTTGACCACATTTCTTGCAGAAGTCACAGCTATACTGAATGCACGACCATTGTTGCCAGCTGCAAAAAAATGCTTGGTAGGGAACTACCAAGGTTCGTTGTCCATTCACACAGTATATTGCAAACAAGCCAGACAAATTGGGATCAAGTTCTGGTTGGCCACAGATTTGGACACCAAATATGTCTGCAGTGCATCTCCTTACTTGGGAAAAGACCCCAGTCGTCAGAAGAGGCTGGCAGAGAACGTGGTCATGAAACTGATGGAGCCGTTTTTGGATGATGGGAGAAATGTCACAACGGACAATTTCTTTACTTCACTGTCACACAGACTGCTGCAGCGCAAAACAACGTTACTGGGCATGGTGAATAAAGTCTGCCGTGAACTTCCTCAACTTGCAAAAGATACTGCAAAGCGAGAGGTATTCTCCACTTCAGTGCTTAGAAGTGGCAGTGTCTCCTTGACAATTTATGCACCTAAAAAAAACAAGACTGGTATAGAAAGTGCACTATACAAACAATCTGGAAACATAAATATGGACACGTGTATTCAAAAATATTGGTGTATGTATACACACACATATCTATCTATCTATCTATCTATCTATCTATCTATCTATCTATCTATCTTCTCCATAATTATTCATACCCCTGACAAATTTCGACTTAAAGTTACTTTTGTTCAACCAGCAAGTTCTTTTTTGACCAGAAATGACACAGGTGTCTCCCAAAAGATAAGACGATGTACAAGAGGCATCATTGTGGAAAAAAATATTTCTCAGGTTTTATTTATATTTTAGCAAAAAGTATCATGTCCAGAATTATTCATACCCTTCTCAATAATCAATAGAAAAGCCTTTATTGGCTATTACAGCAATCAAACGCTTCCTATAATTGCAGACCAGCTTTTTGCATGTCTCCACAGGCATTTTTGCCCATTCATCTTTAGCAATGAGCTCCAAATCTTTCAGGTTGGAGGGTCTTCTTGCCATCACCCTGATCTTTAGCTCCCTCCACAGATTCTCAATTGGATTCAAGTCAGGACTCTGGCTAGGCCACTGCAAAACGTTAATGTTGT
The DNA here is from genome assembly GCF_036321145.2 of Pelmatolapia mariae. Lineage (NCBI taxonomy): Eukaryota > Metazoa > Chordata > Actinopteri > Cichliformes > Cichlidae > Pelmatolapia > Pelmatolapia mariae. Next base: position 35,827,977 of record NC_086238.1, read on the forward strand.
TGTCTGCTAACCATTTCTTCACCACTTTTGCTGTATGTTTTGGGTCATTGTCATGCTGAAATGTCCACTGGTTCCCAAGGCCAAGTTTTTCTGCAGACTGCCTGATGTTGTTGTTGAGAGTCTTCATGTATTGCTCTTTTTTCATGGTGCTGTTTACTGTGATTAGGTTCCCTAGTCCATTGGCTGAAAAACACCCCCAAAGCATTAGGTTCCCACCACCATGTTTGACAGTGGGGATGGTGTTCTGTGGGTTGAAGGCTTCTCCTTTTTTATGCCAAATGAAGGCAACATCATTGTGATCAAATAATTCAATTTTTGTTACATCTGACCAAAACACTGAAGACCAGAAATCTTCTTCTTTGTCCAGATGAGCATTTGCAAAGGGCAAACGAGCTTTTGCATGCCTTATCTGGAGAAGTGGCGTTTTCCTTGGTCTGCATCCGTGGAACCCAGCAGTGTGCAGTGTCCGTTGGACTGTCTGCCTTGAGACATTGCCACCAGCAGAGCCCAGATTCACCAGAATGGCCTTGGTGGTGATCCTTGGATTCTTTTTCACCTCTCTCACTATCCTCCTGGCCAGCACAAGTGTCACTTTTGGCTTCCGACAACGTCCTCTGAGATTTTCCACAGTGCGGAACATCTTGTATTTTTTAATAATACTTTGCACTGTAGCCACTGGAACTTGAAAACATTTGGATATGGCCTTGTAGCCCTTTCCTCACTTGTGAGCAGCCACAATGCGCAGCCGCAGGTCCTCACTGAGTTCCTTTGTCTTAGCCATGACTGTCCACAAACCACCTGCAGAGAGCTGCTGTTTTCCACCTGTTGAGTTGATTAAAACAGCTATTCCCAATTAATCAGGGTAATTAAGATGCTTTAGAACAGCTTTGACTATTTGGAATGGATGGAACTTTGGATTTTCCCAGAGACTGTGACAGTTTGTGAAGGGTATGAATAATTCTGGACATGATACTTTTTGCTCAAATGTAAATAAAAGCTGAGAAATATTTTTTTTCCACAATGATGCGTCTTGTACATCATCTTATTATCTTTTGGGAGACGCCTGTGTCATTTCCAGTCAAAAAATAACTTGCTAGTTGAATAAAAGTAACTTTAAGTCAAAATTTGGCAGGGGTATGAATAATTATGGGCTTAACTGTGTATATATATATATATATATATATACATATATATGTCTGTGTGTATAAGTAGACTTTATGCACAAGGATTGACAAGAAGTAATATTGCATATGAGAAATATTGCACATAGAAACTACCATGTTGTATTGTATGCTGTAGGTAAGGAAGGAAAGTAGCCTTGGAGGGAAGGAAAGACTTGAATCTCTCATGGTTAGGGGTTGGGGGAGGGTGTGTTTGCACAACAAAAGCTGGAGAACAATAGAGCTGAAGACCTGTGAAAATCTCAGTGGGGTGCCAAAAGGTGTTAAGGTTGGGGGGGGGAATTTACGCAAATTTGCGCAGGCCAGTAAATCTAGTAGTAGGGACTTGCACCAGGGAAAAAAGGCTCAGTAATTCTAGTGTTAATGGAGGAAGTACATTCAGAAGTTAGGGGTCCCATAAAATCAAAAGAAGGGTTAGGGTCTTTAGGAAGCCCAAACACAATGACTTCAGTTTTACTTTCATTTAGATGTAGAAAGTTAAGAGCCATCCAAGACTTAACGTCAGACAGACAGGAGAATAACGGCTGCAAAGAGTCCTTACAGTCTAACCTCAGAGGGAGGTAGATCTGAATGTCATCAGCAAAAAAGTGGAAGGACACATTATGTTTGCGCAGCACATCGCCCAGAGGGAGCAAATACAAAATAAACAGCAGGGGGCCTAAAATGGACCCCTGAGGTACACCACAAGTTAAAGGAGCTCTGGGAGATGACAGTTCACCAAGGTGAACAGAAAAACTCCTGTTATCCAGGTAGGACTGGAAAAACTTTAAAACAGTACCTTTCAGACCGACACAGTGTTCTAGGCGGGATAACAGTATGTTATGATCGACAGTGTCGAAGGCTGCTGTCAGGTCTAAGGTTACTAGGACAGCAGCACGACCAGAGTCTACAGTTAAAAGCAAATCATTAAAAACTCTCAGTAAGGCGGTTTCAGTGCTATGACGAGCTCTAAAACCAGACTGAAACTTCTCATAGAGACTGTTGTTGTCTAAAAATGACTGGAGCTGCCTGAAGACAGCTCGTTCCAATACTTTGGACAGAAAGGGCAGATTGGAGATGGGCCTATAATTAGAGAGTATAGATGGATCCAGATTAGGCGTTTTGAGGAGAGGTTGAACAACAGCATGCTTAAAGAGTGTTGGGAAACAACCAGAGCTGAGACAGGCATTGATCAGGACCAGAAGGAAAGGTCCAACTGAGTCCAGGACCTGCTTCAGAAGACGTCAAGCAAATGCCGGTCAGCATTTGCTTGACACGCAGCATTATCCACATCGCGTACTGTGCAGTTGGGTTTTTGGAAGAACTCACAGGAGCACATTTGTGGTGGTTGAAATTCCCCCAAATATCTCCTCAGGTGGGCACAGCCACAGTAGCTTAACTTAAGCCTAGTTTAGTTACCCAGTGGCTCATCTTTGGTAACATGTTCTTTTATTTTTGTTGTTCAGTGACGTTAGTGTTTGTTAGTGGTCCACTGATCTAACTTTTTCCTCCTCCGATTCAGTACAGATACCTTGGTTTAGAGTATCTGCTGATACACTGTTACATTAATAAGCATTTGATGATCTCTGCACCCTTAATAATGAGATTTGACACTTAAGTATATATGGTTCAGTATGGTGTGATGACAATTAGTGTGGGTTCTGGAATATTCCAAGAGTAGCCCTCGTAAATAATAACGTAGGCATTTATTGAATTGGTAAGAAAATAAAGCACAATAGGCTCAAAATACAACAAAGAAAAAATATATATCAACGTTATTCATCTTTATTGAATTGGACAAGGATTAGGCTTTCAGTGTGAGTCCACCTCCTCTCTACATGCACTCATTTCACGTTTGGAGCTGACAAACAGGTTAAGAGAATATTAATGAAGTTGGTGACTAAGTGTTGTTTTATCCCAAGTGCAGTAAAACCTTCCAAATAAGTGTTTTACAAACTGTGACAACAGTGAGAGTGAGCAAGTGATGTCATCATCATCTCTGGTTTTTTTAGTTGTGCCAACTAACATGACTGCAGTTTCTCTTTAAACTAAAAACTTTTCCAAAAATATAAATGAAATCTTTTGATGTAACTACAGTGAAATACCTCGAAATACCTCCACACTGCTGAAAATGTGAAAGTCTACACCATGACTACTATAAATTCTGTTACTTCCTGAAAGCAGGATGTAACTGAAATTACCAGGTCTTGCTTTAATCATTGTTCATGAATCCGGTTTATGAAAAACCCTGAATAACAAAAACAGTGACTCAACCAACCAGGAGCCAAAATAGCAGATTGCCTAACATTTGAAATAGGCTACTTTGGATGTGCAGTAACATGAGCATGGTGGAGGGAGCATCGTGAGTTAGGCTTTCTTTGCTACCTCAGAGTCTGGATGCCTCACAGTCATTTGGAGAATAAGGATTTAATAATTGTGCCATAAAATTTTAAAGAACAGTGTCAGGGTAGCAGTTAATGTCCCGAATCTTTGGAAAGGTTTGGTGAAAATACAAGATGACAACTGCACAAGTAAATCATCAAGCACAAAAAAATAAGGAAAGTAATGTTTTTAGGATTTACAGAGTCAGTTTTATGACATTACCTAATTAGGATGCCCTGGCATGACCTAGGGAGAGCTGTCCAGTCAAGACATCTAAGCAGTACTGATGAACTCGAAACAGTTTGTTAGCTCTAAAATTCCCCCATCATTGTGAAAGTCTTATTAGCAGCAACAGGAAATGTCTGATCGAGGTTCTCCAAATCGCTAAATTCATGAGATCACTTTCTTTTTCTATAGTCTGCACTTTGGACAGTGTTATTAGCTTAGTCAGATCATGTTTGTGAGTCAGATGACAATCATTGTGTGTAATGCACTCAGAAATCCCAATAATTTCAAATGGCAAAAGCTCTGAATGGGCCTCTCTCGTATCATTTCAGGCATTTCTATGGCTAAAGCAAAGGACTAAAGGCACCCTGTAGATTTTAAACCTCCAGTAGTGCTTTAAAGCAAGAGTTTAATCAGTGTGTAACAGATTGGTTTATTTTGTGCATGTGCAAGAACCAGAAGCATGTGGACAACTGCATAGACCTTCCTGTGTAGGGTATGTCTCGTTCATGCTCCTTAACAGTTGGCAGCTCAGAATAACCTAGCAATAGTTCAACAGCTGAGCAGTAGAAGAAGCAGCCATGCTTACTGTATATTGCACAACTCATAATACTCAAACACTGGCTGTGCAAATGAGGAGGAAGGAAATGGATTCAGCACTTTTGTAGACACAAGACTAACACACAGTGTGTTTTGGTGAGAAAAACTGAATCCACTCAACTATGATTTTCTTGCAATAAGGCCTTCTGGTCTAACTTCAGCTGCACTGCAGGACAGCGAACAGTCAGTCACCCAAGGTTAACCTCCCCCTACTTACAGCAACCTAAAACTACACTCTTGTCAGAAGCTGAATAGTTATTAACACTTTCGTCGTGACCTGTTCCGACGTGATCCATGCAGCAGAGAGACAAATGCAAAGCTCAGAAAGGTCAGCTTTGGCATATTTAGCTGGTTTCCTTCACAAACCCTGATTTACACACAAATCTGTGAGTGGGAAAAGATCGCAGACAGCCTCCATTTTTTTTCCCTGTCTTAAACAGCTACCTGTGGCTGCGCTATAATTTTCCCGTAAGAAAACAGATGGTAGAAGTGTTACTACTCACTTGTGAAAAGAGGAACACAACCTTTTGTCTATTCTGGCGTGTTTGATAGGGTGTGTGTGTGTGTGTGTGTCAGAGGAGGGTTTGTTTTCAGCTGATTCAGAGTGTCTCTGAAATGGAGAAGTTCTCCCAGATGTCTGCTGTGGGCGCCGCCGGCCTCCCAGAGTAGAGTTACTGCTCTTGAAAATGTGCCCCCGCCACCCCCTCACGTTTCTCCCGTGCCTCCGCCCCCGACTCGGCTGACCTCTTTATGTGGAGCACAAGGCCAGCTGGTAATGTTTATAGCTTCAGCGTCTGATCAAAGATTCAATGCCCCCAAGGAGAGGAAAGGGGGAGGAAAATAGTGTGTGTGAGACAGAAAGCAGAAGAGAGAGAGACAGATGCGGGAGGCTAATCAAATGTGTGGGGGTGAAATAGCTTTGGTTAAATTCAGACGCCTCGGTTTCGTTTTCCTTTCCATTTCTCTCTTGTCGATGTAAAACTCGCCCTTCATTACGTCCACCTCTGTCCTGCGCTACACGTGTTCAGTTGGCTTCGATCTCTCTGCAATATTTATATTCCTGGCATTGGCTGAAGCTCCCATAATGCTTCGCTAATTCCCAACGCCTATCAGAGACCTTACGTACGCATTGGGTGACAGCGACTCTGTGCTGTCACGTCGGTGTCACATGTCACTCAGTGCCACATAATCACAGCTCGGCTCTGAGCCCAGTGCCGCTGCGCCGCATCTGTTGTTGATATTGCTTCCCTGCCAGCTATTGTCTGCGTCTCTACTCCAAGCTCTGCCTATTGAATTATTCCATATGGAAGGTCTGTGAAGTCTGTTTCGCTGCAATGTGGCGAGGGAGCAGGGGGGAAAGTCTTTACTTATTCATTCATTCATTCATTCTCCTGCTGCTGCTGCACTCAAGAAAATCTAGCACCACTGGCGAGGAGGAGCAGGAGGAAACAGGAAGTGGATGCTAAGTGCACTAGAGCCAATGGAAACGACTTTTAAGGACAGGAGCTCAGGAGCTGCGACCCCGAGAGATCCGAGTCTTACTACGCTATTGACTTCTGCTTTGTTGTTGGATTGTTGCTGATTTGCTCAGCATGTCAGATGCACTCTTTACTCAGCTGCACTTCCTGTAAACACTTTTAAACTTCCTGTCCAGGCTTTGGGTACAGTCTGATGAGTCTTTTTTGACTCAGCAACCCAAGGTGACCTAGTGACCCAATAGGGGTGAAAGGATGACAGGTGGGGACGTGGGTGGGGTTTGGAAGAGGGGAAACTGGTTTTACTCAGCCGTGAGCCGGTCACCAGTCAGCTGCTCCAACATAGAGAAACAGGAGTACTGTAGGCACGCCTCAGAAAGAGATTTTACACTTCAGAACAACTCTAGTGCTATTCTCTTGAATGGAGTCAACTAATTTACACACTGACTGACGATTGTGAGTGATTAATCAGTCAGTTTGCAACTAATGGATTCTCTTTTTAATAAAATATCAGAATAGTGAAAAAAATTAATAATAATTTGAGTAAATAAACCTTTGATTTTATATATTTCAGGTGAATTATGCTCATAATTGTTGCTTCACATCTATGAGGGCAAACGATGTGCGATTATTAATAAAACTTGGAGCTGTAGTGATGATGTATACTTTTAAAATGTAGAAAATATCAGCTGATACTGTCTGCCAAAGGCCTCGCAACTCCGCCCTAGATTCTGGCTGACATCCAGAGGATAGAAATTAGAATTTGTGCCAATAAACTTTTGTTAAATTGTTTTCTCAAGCTGTTGGTCCGGTTTTAGTTTTTCTTTATATCTTAAAATTGTGTTAATTTGTCATGAGTAGGAAGTAATAAATCAGATCTGATGCTTGACAGATGTTCTATTGTACTATATATAGTACTATGTTACTATTTCCAAAGCATACCCTGCTGTTAAAAAATGTTTTAAAAAAATTCCCTATCTTTCCGAAACGACTGGTTTAATACTGGAAACCAGATACAAGCTGATTGCAAAGCTACTCACTGTGGAAAAACATGCAGCTGAAAACAGTAATCGGTTTTAAAAGTTCCCTCTGGTGGTGCATTTACGTACTTGGGAGAAATAACCTTCATGATTTGAGAGCTAGTGGACGCCAACAACCTGCTTAATTGGAAAAGCTATTATATTCACATCAGCGTTCTCACATTTGCTCACTTTTTATCTTCGGGGTTTGGAAGATGCAAATCAAATCTCGCTGCACTCCAGCTCATGACTGTGTGGTACTTTGCTAAAGCCTCCGTGTGTTATTTTGCTGTGTTAGCTTGCAGTAGTATGTGTGCAGAAAATTACAAATTTACACTGTGAAAAAGACCAAGGTAGGATCAGGAGCTGTAATCTTATGGTTTTAAATGAGAAGGACTCAGCAGCTGTGCAGAAGCACACTTTAGTTTTCTGAATATGATTTGATATGATTTTTAAGTGACACCCCTAATGCCTGCTTGTGGTTTTCAGAGAGGAGTTGTATCTGGGCCCCAGTCAGCCTGGTAGCTCTTACAAATATGGTCCCGTCAGTAACGGCACCGTGGGCCGCAGACCCACCCTTATTGAACCGGAGCGTCTGAAGGACTTTGGTGTGGAAGAACTTCTCAACGGTGATGTGAAAGTCCACGAAACCAAAGTAGTGATGGCTCCTGAGGTTGTCCTCATGGACCCCCCCAAAACCAGGCGAGTCAGCGAGTTCAGGATGATCCCGAGACCTCCTGCCCAGTACCTCCGCTTCGAGGACATCAGCGCGGCAGCCTTCAGGATCCAGTCAGGGATGCAGAAGACGCCTTGCACGGTACACTAACACAGAATAAGTGCAGGAGAACGTGCAATAAAGGTGACCTTTGACCTTTGTTTGGGAGCTGACATCACTTCCTTCAGTTTAGACAGAAGTTTAATTTGACAGGACAGCAGCCAGGCATCACATATCTAAGGAAGATTGCTGTAAAAGGACCACAAGAGGGTGAACTAATATCAGAACTAGTCTGAATGGGATGCAGATTTTTGCTCATGGAAAAACTGAACAAAGCATTCATGGTCTGTGTTACTTTGATACATTTTAAATAGATGATTTTATGTTAGAATTAAGTTGTGCAGAGCTTTTTTGTACCAGGTTCTAAACATGTTTGTTTTTGCTTAAAAATGGGAAAGTTAGGGATTCATTTTAGAGTATGCCTTAAGTTAAATGTGATCTGACAACAGTGTAATGCTATCTGAGTGCAAACTGGATACACAGAAGTGTCAGAATTGATGTAAATTGATGGAGTGATGAAGGCAGAGTTGCTCTAGAAGAAGGCCTTGTCACTTGTCACCCACCTTGAACCACCTCTCTCCGTCTCAGTAGTCACCAGGAAAAAACAAACAAACAAAAAACTCAGATATGTGCTTTTGCTTTCCCCAAATAATCCCCCCCAGAAGTAGAGTTACACTTTTAGGTTAGGTGGGTTTAGTTTCAGTTAGTCTCTAGAGTGGGTTTGGGTCCTTGGACGTTATACTTTTGCTGATTCAAGACCCTCCCATTAGTTTCAAATCAGGAGTGCCATGTCCCTCTTTTATAATGTCTCTGCACATCTCTGCATTTTCACTGTGCGTGGTTGTGTGTCGCTGCTAATAACCACAAAACGCACAAAGAAAAACTCTTTTAATTGAGGCTTGCTTTGACATAACTACTGGTGATGAAACTGTTAGCGGAACAGGTGATAATAACTAAAGATCACCCAAAGGTGAAGCCCTCATGGGGACATCATCGCTAATAATGCACTGCAGCTTTTAGCCAAATTAGGAGGAGCCCTCATATCTGCTTCATACTTTATATTGCATTATGCCCACCAAGTGCGAAGCAGATTGGATTAACGGCTGTTGGCAAAAAGCAAAGAGCAGGCAGAGACTCCTGGAGCTGGATGAGCACCAGCGTTAAGGTGAATTCATGCAAAAATAACATAAAAATTGAACATGACTCGGGGCAAAGACCATGGATTTCATACGTCAGGAGTAATTATATGAAGTGAAAACTATTTCAGCATGCATGTGAGCACCTGAGTGGTTTTTTGCTGCTGGAGCTCTTGAAATATGCTGCTTCTTTTGTGTGCTCAGTACTCCAGATTGTCCAAACAGTACGGGATGGAGATCTACCTGAAGAAGGAGCACCTGCACTACACTGGCTCTGTGAAGGAGAGAGGAGTGCTGTACCTGCTCACCTCCCTCACGCAGGTACATTGGGGCGGGGGAGCTGAAAAAGACGCTGAAAGGATCCACTGAAGTGTGCTGTGCGTGCATATTTGTTGCATGTGATTATATGTCAGGCGTGTGTTTCTGTGCTTGCAGGAGCAGCAGAGGATGGGTGTGATCGTGGCCACTGACTGTAACTTCTACATGGCCGTGGCGCACCACGCGGTGGAACTGAAGATCCCGATGTTTGTCATCATGCCGTCAAGTTGCTCCTCGCCCCGCCTCAGGATCTACAGAGACTACGGCGCCATGGTTATCTCCTACGGCCGCACCGGCCGCGATTCCCAGAACCACGCCTGCCATCTGGCCAAAGAGAATGGATACCTCTACCTGGAAGAGTCAGTCTAACATTCATATTACGACTTGGAATGAGAGTTTCTGTGTCTGTGCAGTACTAACTGATGTTTTAGTATCTTAGTAACATAACACATTTAGTAACATGGGTCAAGTGTATTAATTTCACGGTTTCCTACCTGAACCATGTAATTTCTCTTCACTCATTGACCTTCTAGTTTTCAAACAGTGCAAATTCCCACTAAAAAAGAAACATATATATATATATATATATATATATATAGATATGTTTCTTTCTCAAAGATATATATATATATCTATATATATATATAGATATATATATATATATATATATATATATATATATATATACATACCTACATGTATTTTAAATATAGCCTAACTCTGTTTTCCTTAACGCCTGAAAAGCTCACATTCTGGCAACATAACAATGTCAGCAGTGCTAATCCTTTTGGCTGCAGATAAACTAAGCCTTCCTCTGTGTCTTCTGCAGGGTGGCTGTGGTGGTGAGCAGTGCTAACATGGAGCTGGAAGTGGTGAGGCAGTGCATGGACCGAGCTTTGGTGTTGGACAACCGGATCAGTAAGTTCTCAGTGCAGCTGGGAGAGTGGCCAGGAGACATGGCTAAGCTGCTGGATGTTCTGACCAGAGAGGACGTCAGGTAGAGTAGGAACCTATTCGGACTTAATCGGTTTTGTTTTTAACGTTGCCCTGTGCCACCTTTAGTTTATTCATTCCTTCGCCTCTTTTGTCTTTTTCCTCCCAGGTTGTTGGACGTCTGCCATCGTAGACACAGCGATAAGTCAGAGCTCTTCAAGGCAAAGGTAGGCGACTAATCTGTCCTCTTCACTTCATTCTGTTTCCTTCTCCTCTCCAATCCGCTCATCCACTTTTCCTTTATTGCCGTGGAACTCTTGGCTTGGAGTTGTCAGGGAGTTGGCGGGAATTAAAAGACCAAAAATACAAATACATATTTAAAAGATATAAAAAAGTAGCATTGCTCAGTTCACTACCCACCTACAGCTTTACTTGGTCTGGTACAACCATTAGCCAATTTTGGCTGTTGTTTTAGCAAGTTACAAACACAGTGTTGCTATGCAACAGTCAAGTTATGACGTAACTTGACTGTAAAATGACTATAAATCTTGGGCCATCTTAGCTTTTTTAAATAATGGATTTGTTTTATTCTCCTTCATTTCTAAAGCTCAGGGATGGAGCAGACTTATCATGTGATCTCCTGGCTCTGCATTCTTACCCCCACAGTCTCCACTGACAATTTGTACTGCTTATTCAGAACTAGTGTCAGGAGGTGAAAGGTGTTGCATAATGCAACAAGCAAACCTCTCACTGCCCTAATTCTAGAGTGTGTGTGTGAGACGGAGAGTGACGTAAGAAGACTAACTGTATGTGTGTGTGTTGACAGGTGGAGTGTGTGGTGGAAACCAGGGATAAGATGCAGAGCGCTCATCTGCGCAAGACGCTGAGCGAGCGCTACCCCTCTATATGCTGGCTGGACCGGTGATCACAGCGAAATCCTGAACACAAAACTAGACTGACTGAAAACAGATTCCTGCCATCGGGATAACACATGCAAACCATTCCTGCAACACACACACACTCTTATGATATGCAAGCTCTGTTATATGAGACTCATTAAGAGAATGCTTGGTCAGCAAAACTAAGTGTAAACAGAAAAGCCTTGAGATTATAGTGCAAATCTACATGTTCCTTCTATCACTAATGCTGCTTTTGTTCTTCTTCATCATGGCACCTTAAATATACTGTGAAGCGGTTAAACTGCATCCCAGTTGATGATGCTAATTCTAACTGAATGCTATGGCGGATTCACACTATTTTTATAGTGGTTCCCAACTTGGGCCATTTAATGGGTTAACATTGGGCTGGCACAGAATAAAGTATTTTTCTGTGTTTTCAATTACTGTAGGGCCAAGATTTTTCTTCATTTACTCTTATTATATAAGCTTTTTATGTACGGTAACCCTCAAGTGATTAAATAAATCTGTAACAGTGGATAAAGCTTTTTTCCCCCAGTTGTTGGTAAAGCATACAAGCTAATTACAATTAAAATGTGTCCCTATAGAGAAACAGTTCTGCAAAAAAACTATTTGAGCTCTGTGAGTGTGTGTCGAGCCCTCTGGGTCTTCATTAACAGCTGTCATGGGTGGCCAACTTGTGGCTCCACCCCCTGGCAGAACGTGGATCAGTCTGCATTAGCTAAAGGATGGAGTGTGACCTCTGTAGCACACATACAGCTTCCTAGAGTGTCACTATATAAGGTCTATTTTTCATTGAATGTTCTTTTTAAAATGCTGTAAATATTTCTGTATTTGTTCTGTCCACAGTGGCAGTTTCAACCCTCCTAAAACCGTTCTCCAAATAAAACTCCGGACAAATGAACCGTAACCGTGTTTTCACATTTGTGAAGTTTATATGCAAAGTAGGGGACTAGCTAGACTAGACAACTAGCTTGAGTTTTTCTTCATTGCTGGTCTACTTTCACCAAAAGTATAAGTAACACAGGATTTAAAAATAAGTAGTGTCTGGGTCAGGTTTTGCTGGGAACCAGTGTTTTTGTCTTATGTTCAATTATATGGGTTAATAGGTTCAGACTGGTCAAATGTAGATTTAATTAAATATGTAAACAGCACAAAATATATATTGCTTTTCCTTTATGTCAGTTAAGATAAGTACCCGGAATGTTAAAGGGTCCAACAATGTGGTGAAAAAAAAATCGATTTTAAATTCTCTGAAGAAAGATTTGATTCACATTGCTTTTTTGCAAGAAACCCATCTGACAGATGATGAACACAGAAAATATTGTAGAGAATGGGTTGGTCAAATTTTTTTCTCATCCTACTCCACAAATAAAAGGGGCGTTATCACTCTTATACACAAAAATCTTCCCTTCAATGTTACAGCCACTCACAAGGACAATGAAGGAAGATATATATTGGTAAAAGGGATGTTACATGGGGAAACTGTTCTCCTAGGTAATATATATGCGCCAAATGCACAGGATGAAGAGTTTTACACAGTATTATTTAGTCAATTAGTGGCCATGGACTGTGCTAATATAATATTAGCGGGTGACTTTAACTGTGTTCTATGTCCCAAAATGGATAAATCTCCCCCACAATCTATTCTGACAAAAAATTCCAAAGCCCTCTGGCAAATTATAAATGAGCTGGATCTTATAGATGTCTGGCGACACTATAATCCAGTATCTAAAGAATACACCTTCTACTCTAACCCTCACTTGTCAGCATCTCGTATAGATTATATTTTTATGTCCAAGTGCATCAGTCAGTTAGTTCAGCAGGTAAATATTGGTCATATAGGTCTCTCTGACCACGCTCCTGTGGTCCTAACTATTCAACCCATGAGACATATTGAGCGCTCCATGTTTTGGAAGATGAGTACACTGTCTCTTTTGGATGAGAAATTTATACATTTCATAACAGAGCAAACAACATTATTTTTAGAAATAAATGATAAAGGGGAGATAGACATGAGAACTTTATGGGATAGCTATAAGGCTTACATGAGAGGGATGATTATTTCATATACAAGTCATAAAAGAAAACAACGATTAACAAGGCAGTTAGAGATCGAGAATAATATAAAAAAGCTGGAGAAACAATATTATGTAACAAAATCAGCTGAAACATTAAGTGAGCTTAATATAGCCAGGACATCTTTGCATAACTTGATAATGCGAAAGGCTGAAAAAGACGTCCTTCCTTCCAGACGACGGCTCTTTGAATCAGCTAATAAGCCTAATCGCTTTTTGGCTCGTCTTGCAAGGAATACTCCATCAAGTTCTTTTATTACAGCTATTGTGGATGTGAATGGTGAAAGGCAAGTAGGAAACAGTCAGATTAATGAGTGTTTTAGAGAATTCTATACAAACTTATATCAGTCTGAGATGGACATAACAAGGCTTAACTCAGGCTTTTTTTCTTAAACGACTTAGCATACCCTCAGCTCTCTGAAGATCAGGTTAGCCTGCTGGAGTCACCCATAACATTGATAGAGGTGGATAAAGCTATCTCTGCACTCCAGTCAGGGAAATGTCCCGGGGCAGATGGCTTTCCAGTAGAATTTTTTAAGGTAATGAAAGTGAAGTTAAATAGTTTATTATTAAGGGTTTTTAATAAAGCATTTGAAGAATCGAAACTCCCAGAATCTATGTACCGGGCTAATATAACATTGATAGCTAAAAAAGATAAAAATCCGGAGTCATGCTCATCTTACAGGCCTATTAGCCTTCTTGGGGTTGATAATAAGATACTTTCAAAGATACTGGCTCTTAGGCTAGAAAAAGTAATGTGCTCTATTGTGCATGCTGACCAGACAGGCTTTATTAAGGGGAGGAATTCTTACAATAATACCCGACGTCTATTTAATATTATTCACTTTTTAAATTTTCATCAGATCTCTGGGGTTGTTCTTTCTGTGGATGCCGAAAAGGCATTTGATAGAATTGAATGGGAATATATGTTTGAAATATTGAGAAGATTTGGGTTTGGAAAAAACTTTCTGGGGTGGATCAAAATTATATACAAATCACCAATAGCATCTGGAGACATGTACGAACTCCAAAACACGCATAAACTCAGAAGTGCGGAAAAACTCCAAAACACATAAAAACTCCAAAACACATAAAAACTCCAAAACACGTAAAAAATCCAAATTAGTAAAAACTCCAAAACACGTAAAAACTCCATAGCACGTACAAACTCCGAAGCACGTACAAACTCTAAAACACGTAAAAACTCAGAAGCATGTAAAAACTCCAAAACACGTACAAAAGACAACAGAAGTGCTCCAGGATGCTAGGCCCAGTGTTGAGCTTTTGTTACCTAGTGGTTACACAAGCCAGCAAGTACCAATAACCGGATTTGCTGTGTGGTAGTAGCAGGTAAATGAACATTTTTATTCATTTACCTGCAATTATCTTCATTACCTTCAATTATTTGAATATATATGAGTGCTTGTGTATAAATACACAAACAATACACATATGCTTTCAATTGTGGAATTTAAGTGATCTAGGTAGTTTGTTTTGGAAGTTCAGTTCATGCTAGAAATGTGCCTCGGAGTTTGTACGTGTTTTGTCTCTAGGGGCCACCGCATATATTTATATATAAATAAAGCCACTTTTTTTTTACATTAGTAATTCCTTTTGTGTATAATTTTATATTATTGTTAATAATAAATTAATTAAAGCAACAAAACAACCTGAAGAGCCGGTTCGGAGCCGAAAGAGCCGGCTCTTTTTAGTGAGTCGAACCGAAAGAGCCGGTTCTCTAAAAAGAGCCGGAAATCCCATCACTAATTGTGACCCCGTGCTACTGCTTTAGCCTGATTTGGCCCACGTCGCACGCTGCTTTAGCCCACGTCATACACAAACAGCTTCTTGTCAGAAGAGATACATTCAGAGCTGTGATTGATGAGTCCAAGGTTTCCCGAAACGGCTAAAGCTCCTAGCCAGGAAACGATAACTTCTTACATTAACAATTATTATTACTTTGCTAATTGGGCTACATAATTAACATAAGTAGATAAGCTACATAATCTACATACAATCATTTAAGTAAGTGTTTAATTAAACATTTGACCCAGACATAGGGGGGTTACAAGCCAGTGTACTCCTAGTGCTAGTACCAGACTTGGCTAAATGGAGAGGGGCTCCACCAGGAAGGGCATGTGGTATAAAATGTTGGCCAAATCAAACACATGGATGATAAAGAATGAGATTTCCATAGCAGTTTGGTCAAAGCTCAGGTTAACAATGACCGCCTCTGTTGGTCAGAAGGATTCTGGTGGAAATTGTACTACTGTTGGCCAAAGACAAATAAATAGCATCTTAAGGGGTAGCAAGAGAGGAGGAAAGGCAAGAGTGTGGTGGTTTAAATATATGACTGGTAAAGAGGGCGATGATATGATGGAGAGAAGAAAGGCAGATATATTGGATGGAAGAGAAGCAAAACTAGGAGCAGTGGAGGTTGACTGAAGCCGTTCTAACATGGTGTAGGTAGGAAGAGAAATGGAGTTGGGGTAATTTTGAAGGGAGAGTGTGTGACTAGTGATTGTGAGATCAAAGCTGGAAATCAAAGGGGTGATGTTGAATGTTGTCAGTGTGTATGCACAAGTTGGCTGTCACAAGATAAAAGAGAATTTTTGAGATGAATGAAGGGGTAGAGAGTGTCCCCAGGGGGAGATGAGTGATTAGAGCAGATTACAGGGGACATGGAGGTGAAGGGAGCAGAGGTGATGAAGAAGTGTTGCGTAGATATGGTGTTAAGGAGAGAAATGCAGAAGGACATGACAGTGGATTTTACAAAAAGGACGGGAAGAGCTGTGGTGAATACTTCAAGAAGACGAAGGAACAAACACACAGGTACACACAGTTATATCTTCCTGCACTCTTTCAGACTGCAAGAGCTGCAATCTGGAACAGATAGGCAACTGGAAGGTGGTGACAAGGGAGAACATAGCAGCATCAGATGGCAGTCTATAGGAAACCTTTGGAACTTGGTAAATCAAGTAGATTAGAGCATGTCTGCACTTGAAAATATGGCTGACCTGGTAATCTTAGTACAGATTTTACAGGAAGATTTCTGGGACCCCAGTGGATGGGGTCTTGTACTTTGCGTCTGTCATTACATTCCCAGTGTTTGTTTGTTTTTTTAATTAATCAGCAAATTGAAATCTTGTATAAGAAGACACCAGCGCATCAGTCTCTGGTTTGAGTTTTTCATCTGAAATGGATTATGTTCAGTGAACACTTGAATTGATTGTGACCTAGACTTAATGTAGATTTCACAGTTCTGCAAGGCAAGGACTTCCTTTTCAATAGTGCTACAGTTTAGCTGTTTGTGAACTTCTTGGAAAAGTAGCAAATGGGATGATCTATACCCTGTGAAAGGACAGTTGAAAGGAAGTGTAAAATTGGGTGTTACACAATAATGCTCTAGCAGATTCAAAGCATTCAAAGTTCTTCAGTGAGCTAAATACTCCCATGGGAGGGTTAGTTAGCTCATAGAGAATCCTGGATCAGGCAGACTATATCATCCCAAGCAGATTCAGACAGATGGGACAGGATGAACTCTAAATGATCTAATACCTAACAATGAGAATTTTTTAACTGAGCACCAAACACAAACACCTTTTTAAATCAGCCCATCATCAGAGGGTTTATATTAAGCAATCGCACACAGTGATAGTGGAGCAGCCGGGCTGCTTCTTGGAAAGTAACATTTCAACATGTTCATATGGCAGATCCTAGTTATTTGGATTACATAACTTACTAGGCAGGATCCAGCAAACTGTGCTTGCAAGCTGGACCAAAAAATGTTCTCACCTGTTTAAAGAGTCCTGAAAACAGTCTTTTTGTCATAATGGGCCTTCATCTTAGACTGAGCATGGTTTTCCTTTGGCTAACTGATGGGCGTAATGGAGTTTCTTTCAGAAACTGCTGACTTGGGGGGGGCACCAACAACCTTTCTTAGGCAGGTTCTCTCACAGAAGACAACAGCAGACGGCACACTCTCTACCAAACCGAAGGCAAAACTTGCACCACATGGTTTGAAGTGTCTGATTGAGTCTTTCTATAGATAATTGAGACTCTAAATGGTAACAGTTGGATTCATCTCGAACCCTTTTACATGAAATATGAGCCTTGGTCAGTTTAAGGAACTTTTGGTAAAGGTGGGGAAAAAAAAAAATGTTATAGCCTCTGGGAATCTTGTCACGATGTGTGTTTACATGTGGATTTAGTTTTGGGTAAAGGATCCACAAAATCCAGTCTTACTCTGTAGCAAAGTTTTGAGACTAAAGTATATAGTTAGGGCTGATCAGGTGACCCTGAACCCTGTCATGTTGCCATAGTTTCAGACTGCTGCAGAACATCATGTGGGTCATTGAGAATACCCTATGTTTAGACACCACAACAGGAGGTCATTAAATTTTTGTCTTGAGACTTCTGTTAAAAGGAAGTTCTTCCTTCCCATTGTTACCCAATACCTGCCCATTTAATTGCAGTTTTCTCTGGACTACTGAAAGGCACGTACCTCACAGTATAAAGCACCTTGAGGGCTGTTTTGATTTGCCACTACATAAATAAATCTGAATTGAAGAAAGCGGTGAGACTGCTTCATTCATCTCAAATCACACAAATGCTATTAAAAAAAAATGAATAATAAAGAAAACACCCCACAGTGGATTCAGTTCAGTCATCCTTTATTTTGTAGTGTCAATATTAAGACTGAATCACAGCACTTTAATCTGAGAAAGGCAAATTTGACAGCAGCTCCCCTCTTTATTTAATCCAAGAGCACTTTTGAGGGTGACGGCAAAAATACCATCTGTAGCAAACGTGTCAGGCATCCTGTTCATCCGAGCAGCTGAGAAAAAAGGGAAAACCCTCAAAAACCAACCCACCTGTACTGCACCACGTAGGCTGAATGTAAACACCTTTAGGTAATCTGTTCTAAAATTTGTTCCATGTACTGCACTCAAATTCATCAAGAGAACACTCATATTTAAATAACCCTTGTCCCTAGTTATCACCATCAAGACAAACTTTAAAATATATTATTTCTGAAAAGGTAGCACCGTTCTCCCTCAGCTCTAGAAAATATGGAATGAAACATTGAGCTCTATTACAGGAATTAAAGATATTTTGTAAACTATGTAAGAAAATTTCTAGCGTTTCTATCAAAGATATGTCTTTGGAATTCTATTAAAAGAAACACTATTAAAGAAAAGGCTCAAGAGTATTGCTCCATTTCATGCTCTCCAGCAGGATCTTATAATCAAAGTGAACAGTGGAAGAAGTTGAGGCCCCAAGAAGGGGTCTCTAGACTCAGATGTGTTGTTCTGTAGGCTTCTCCTGGTAAGGTCAGTCCTGCTTGGAACGCTCTGGGTCGTACTTAATTAGCAGGTGGAGGGAGGCGAAGCCAAACAGAAAGGTCTGGATAAACCACAGGCACCGAGTGGACATGTCCTTGATGCCTTTGTTACTGCAGGAAAAAGTTAAGTGTATTTGTAGGAAGTAGATTCATCATGTGCGCAATGGTTGTTAAACCCTTAAACAGAAAATTATGCACAATTTGAATCCAGATGGCCATTTTTTTTTTTAAATTCAGAAATGTACATGTTGACATGAAATTCTGCTAAAAAATAGATTGCAGCACCACCTAGTGGATGTTAAGGTTCCTGTATTCTTACCTGCACAACTTCAGTGCAACCAGGGCCTCAGAAAGATGAATAGCACAGGCCAACCACCATCTGAAATGGGGGGAAGAAAAAAAAAAAAAGAAGTTCAACTCTCCAGTGATAACATTTCAAACTAGGATAATGCACATGCTTCCAAAAAGGGGGGAAAACCTACAAGTTAACAGTGAGGACTTTTCTGGTCTGAAAACAAGTTTTCCCCTTGTGCTGTTCTAATCACCGAGTGCTGATAAGCTTAAATTGATCAGTCGTTTCAGATTTCAAACCACCAGTGACTCGACAATGGCTTCCAGCTGCCTTGCCTTTGAACAGACTGACTTAGCAGCTGAGTCACGTGACCGAAACCACAACAATACATTAAGCTCTGATTGCCGTCCTATTACTCCACAGCATGAGCGTCAATTTGCAACCTATGAATGTTGTGTCAACGATCCACATGTGCAGGGCGTGTGTGTGCGTGCGTGTGCGGGGCTGGGCGTGGTGATTTGCACATCATTAGAAAAATGTCTATTTAGATCTCCTAAAGTGATTGGCTTGCATTACAAAAGCTATAATGAGCAAACCTCATTACCAGAATTCTTTGTTTGCAGGCTTCACAGTGCTGCATTACTTACCCTTTGTACAGTAGATCAGGATGGTTATACGCAAGGTTTTTGGAGAAGGTGCCAAATGGAGCAAGGAGCTCAAATGGGACTACATCTGGTGCAAACACTGTGCACTGGAACCAGAAAGAAGGAGTTTAAAAACACCATATACAAAAAACAAAACTCCCTTCTAAGTTTTTGAAGGGCAATATCTTTAAATAAGCAATTATTCTGAAAGTCTTTTGAAGTTTTTTTCCCTGCTCAAAAAAGACCTTTGGAATGTCCTTCAAGTCCAGAGAACTATTCCCAAAGACTACTTAAAGAAATCACATGAAAGCTTGCCCGAGAGAGTTAGTGGTGTTTCCAAGCGGTCTGTTACCGTTGTTTTGCTGGTAGCACATGGAGTGGTTCTTCCCTGGGGTTTGGTCCAAGAACACTGGGAAGTGAATGGATGTGTTCCGGTTTGTCACGTTGAAGTTGATCCAGAAAAGTTGGTCACACGTTCCATTGTCAAGTCCAGCGTCTTCAATGGTGATTATCTCGTATTGGGGTGGTCCCTGAAAGATACTAAGGAAGTTAAGCGAGTAGATGGTAGATGAGCTTGTCTCGTTGATGGTGATTTTATTATGCTGATAGCCAATGCCCAAAAAGCTGGCGGCACATTTGGCTTGTGTTTTGTTCATGTAGTCTCCATAAAAGGTGGGATGCGTTGAGGTGCTTGGCATGTGGGAGCAGACGTAACACGCAGTGTTGTTAGGCTCTCCCTTGGTTCTGTCATGCACGTAGCGATACTATGCGTTATTCATCCATGGGTGAATGTGGTCTTGTGCCATGTCACGAAGATGTGAGTTGTCATGTGTCCATCTTGTCTGCAGGTGGTGTTGTCTTCTTTATTGTCCTCGAAAAACGCGAGGAGTCCTGCTAGGAGCAGGAGGACAGCTGCTAGGACGGCGAGTGTCTTCATGACAGCCAAACACACCTAGATCCTCGGGTGAGTAGACTACTGGCGAGAAGTAGAGGGCGGGATATACCCAATCAGCCCTCTCTTCACCAGGTAGATCACCAGAAGGTAGGGGTGCTGGAGTCTATGAGTCTAGGCTGTCACTCACTTTCTTGCAGTGGCTTTGGTGAATCCAAGATGGTCTTTCTGCCATCTTACAGGCGGTTGGTGTGGTGATGAGCACTTGGTAGGGACCTTCCCAGCGGGGCGAGCTCCAATTCTTTCTATGGAGAACTCGAATCAGGACCCAATCACCTGGCTTCAACCTGCAAGATACTGGAGAAGATTCAGAAGGCAGTTTATTGTTCAAAACAATATCTTTGTTTTCTAGTAGCTTCGACATCCATTCTGCTAGTGTGGTCTCTCTGATTGATTTATCTAAAGGTTCACTTGTGATTGGCAGTGAAAATGGTCTGCCATGAATGATTTCAAAAGGTGTGAGTTTCTGAGAACCCTGTGTTAGTCTCATCCACATTTTTACTAGGCCTATACACTCAGGCCATGGTCTCCCTGTTTCTTCCATACATTTTCTAAGTCTCTGTTTTATTGTGCCGTTAGTTCTTTCCACTAATCCTGCACTTTGCGGGTGATAAGCACAGTGATTTTTGATGCTGAATCCTAGTGCTTCAGAGACTTTGCTGATTACCTCATTGACAAAGTGTGTCCCATTATCTGATCTTATCAGAGTGGGGATGCCATATGTTGGAATAAAATGGTTACATAAGCATTTTGCTACTGAAATGGCATCTGCTTTCTTTACTGGGTAGATTTCTGGCCATTTTGAGAATACGTCTATGATCACTAGAGCGTATTTTGAGCCTTGGCATTCATTTAGTTCAATAAAATCCATGTGGATTGTGTGGAAAGGATGAGGTGGTGTGGGAAAATGACCTCTTTTTGGTCTGAGATTCCCTTGTGCATTGTGTTTTTGGCAAATCATGCATGTTCTGACAAATTCTTTTGCTGAAGTTTCGAAATTTAGAGTATAGAAGTGTTTGGAAATTATATCTACTATCCCTCCTGTTGTCACATGAGTAACTCCATGTGTCACTAAGGCTGCTGTTTTGTGTAGAGATTTTGGAAGTATTGGTTTTCCTTCACAAATCATCAAGTCATCTTTTAGTTGCGCTCCGCATTTCAGCCATTTCATTTGCTCAGCTGTGGGAGCTGCTTTTTGTTCATCCTTTAAAACATCAAGTGATATTTGTGAGGGTGATGTTGACATTAGTGTGTCTACAGTTTGTTGTGCTGCTGATTTTGCAGCTTGATCTGCGAAGTTATTGCCTTTTGTTATGCTTGAGTTGTCTCTTTGGTGTGCTGCACATTTACATATTGCTAGCTGTCTTGGCAGAGTTATTACTTCTAAAAGTGTTTTTAGAAGATTTCCGTGTTGTACTGGATGTCCTGTGGAGGTAACCATGCCTCTATTTTGCCAGATTTTTGCAAAGTGGTGTACTGTAAACGTCAACTCGTGGTTTGGTTTCTTCATCTAGCTTTCTTATGCAGCAATGTGCGTCGCCATCTTCCAGAGTGGGAAGAAGTGTGCTAGGGTTTAGCTGTCCACACTTCTCAATTCTGATGTGTGACTGTGAGAGTAAAATGCCTACATAGGAAAGTTGTTGTGCATGTGTGAGGTATGATAGATTTGCTTGCAGTAAGATGGAGGTCACAGCATGTGGGACTTTAATGATCAATGTGTGTCCTAAAACAATATCAGTGGACTTTTTAACTTTTAATTTAAAAGCAGTACAGCTAAAGCACTCTATTATGCTAAGCTCACGTATTTTTCCTTCATTTCCCGTCCAGGTGTGGTTTCAGAACCGAAGAGCTTGCACCCTAAAATCAAAAGGATCCAGCAAAGCCCAGTGGCAGTCTCAGAGCCCAGCGCACAGTCTACAGGCTCGCCGCCACACACAGGCCTTTGCACCTCAAATGCAGCAGGTGTTAAACAATGGACAGTTTCCTCCTGCCTTCAATGCCACCGGACAGTGTGGAGTCTCGTATGGGATTCAACCAGGAGGCTCAATGGGCAGTAACCCCAGCTCAAACCTGTGGGAGTACATGCCTCAGCCAGGCTGCCAAAAACTCCACTGGGGTGCCTGCGTGGCGTCAGCCTTCCGTGGAGATGGTAAGCTACAACTCAAGCTCCAGCCAGGCAGCCTCCATGCACCCTAGTTCAGACATAGGGTGGCTGTGGCTCAGGTGGTAGAGCAGATCAGCTACTGATCGGAAGGTTGGTGGTTCGATCCTAGGCTTCCCCAGTCTGCATGTCAAGTGTCCTTGGGCAAGATACTAACCCCAAATTGCCCTCCGATGCATTCATCGGAGTATGAATGTGTGTGAATGTAGTTATAGTTTGCACTTGCGTTTAGAAGTGCTTGCATGAGTGGGTGTGAATGGGTGAATGAGGCATGTTGTATGCAGCGCTTTGAGTACTCCGGGAGAGTAGAAAAGCGCTATATAAGAATCAGTCCATTTACATACACGGCCTCCTTCAAATATTCAAAGCAGACACTCCTGATTCTGGATTCTTCAACAGCAGCCGAGAGAGCAGCCCAACGGGTTGTCTGGAACTCCCCAATGAGGAGTATTGGGGAGACTGTAGCAGCTCTTGAGGACGGCAGGGATGCAGGATATCCGCCAGTGGTCCAGGATAGTTCACTGCCAGTGCTGTCATTGCAAGATATTATGTGGGAGGAAATGGACTGGACAACGGAGTCACTGGAGAGGAGCCCCCTTACTTCTGATGGCTATGATGAGTATTTTTAATGGCTCAAGTGTTTGACGTATTTTCAAAATATTTTTTTTTAAAAAGCCATGTTTTTGCAGTAATTACTGCACATTTTTAGGATTTTTTTTTTCTTCAAGTTTACTTAAAAAAGAAAAAAAAAAAGAAACAAAAATCAGTCGTTATATTGCATAATACTGTTTTCTTGGCTTCCCCTTTCCAAGAATGTACTCTCAGCTAATTCATGACCAGAGATTTGGCTCTGCTCATAGATGGTGCCTGTGAGTTGTAAATATGAGAAAAAGGGGATTTTCTTTCTGTGCAGAGACATTATGGAGAGTAATATAAAAACATGTTAAATCCTAATGAATGCTGAAATTAAATTTAATCTGTAATAAGACTTTATGTAAAAAATAATTTTAACAAAAATAATTTATAGATATAGAGATGTTATTGTATAATGTTTCCATTTTGATTGGTTAATTTTAAGGATCTGATAACAGAGGATGTTGTTTGCTGTAAAGATTATGAAGCCCTGTGAGGTTAATTATTGGTCTGGGAAACGAAGATGTTGATATAATATATTTGATTCTGTTAAGCTTTGTTCTTATGTTGTATGACTGACATATAGTGTATGATAATATAGAGAATATACAGTTATAAATATGATTCTGTTATTATGTTCGCATGTTTTGCCAATAAAGTTTATTCTAAATGAACGTTCACATTGCGTCCATGACTTATAACTTACAACATAGTACTGCAACATCATGGTGTCGTGTACAGTGATTCTTATTCTGTAATTTCTACTTTGTTTGTTTTTTTTGCCTTAAATTCAATTTAGTTTATTTTCTACATAATTATTTTTATTTTATATTAGTTTAGTTTTTCAAGTTAAAGTTAAACAAAGATTTATTTTTTTTTCACAGCTAGTTTTAGTTTTTAGTTTAGTTCCAGTTAACTATAGTGAGTGGATAAAAATATCCACCCAGTTATTTGGGTTTAATTAGAGGCTTTTATATTTATCAGCTCTTTGGCTGTGCTGCCTTTCATTTCTCTTTTTTTCACCTGAGAGTGTCTTCTTGTTCATGGCAAGGAGGTTAACTTCTTTTCTACAGGGTGGGCCATTTATATGGATACACCGTAATAAAATGGGAATGGTTGGTGATATTAAAGTCCTGTTTGTGGCACATTAGTATATGTGAGGGGGCAAACTCCTCAAGCTGGGTGGTGACCAGGGGCGATTACTGGATCAGAAGTTTGGGGGTGCTGAGCACCCAGAGAGCTGCCCATCCAGGCAAGGTAAACTTTACTCATCACAATGAGGAAGGAAGGACAGAATAAAGACATGCTGTGGAAGAGAGACAGACGTTAATAACAGATATGATTCAATGCAGAGAGGTCTATTAACACATAGTGAGTGAGAAAGGTGACTGGAAAGGAAAAACTTCATGCATCATGGGATGCATCAGCCTACGTCTATTGCAGCATAACTAAGGGAGGATTCAGGGTCACCTGGTCCAGCTCTAACTATATGCTTTAGCAAAAAGGAAGGTTTTAAGCCTAATCTTGAAAGTAGAGATAGTGTCTGTCTTCTGAATCCAAACTGGAAGCTGGTTCCACAGAAGAGGGGCCTGAAAACTGAAGGCTCTGCCTCCCATTCTACTTTTAAATACTCAACAAGTAAGCCTGCAGTGTGAGAGCGAAGTGCTCTAATAGGGTGATATGGTACTACAAGGTCATTAAGATAAGATGGGGCCTGATTATTTAAGACCTTCTATGTGAGGAGCAGGATTTTGAATTCTGGATTTAACAGGAAGCCAATGATGGGAAGCCAAAACAGGAGAAATATGCTCTCTCTTTCTAGTCCATGTCAGGACTCTTGCTGCAGCATTTTGGATTAGCTGAAGGCCTTTCAGCAAGTTTTTAGGACATCCTCATAATAATGAATTGCAGTAGTCCAGCCTGGAAGTAATAAATGCATGAACTAGTTTTTCAGCGTCACTCTGAGACAGGATATTTCTAACTTTAGAGATGTTGCGCAAATGGAAGAAAGCAGTCTTCCATATTTGTTTAATATGTGCATTGAAGGACATCTCCTGGTCAAAACTGACTCCAAGTTCCTCACAGCGTTACTGGAGGCCAAGGTAATGCCATCCAGAGTAAGAATCTGGTTAGATACCATATTTCTAAGATTTTCAGGGCTGAGTACAATAACCTCAGTTTTATCTGAATTAAGAAGCAGAAAGTTAGCGGCCATCCAGGTCTTTATGTCCTTAAGACATTCCTGCAGTTTAACTAATTGGTGTGTGTTATCTGGCTTCATAGATGGATAGAGCTGCGTGTCATCTGCATAGCAGTGAAAATTTATGCTATGTCTTCAAATGATGTTGCCTTGGGGGAAGCATGTATAATGTAAACAGAATTGGTCCTAGCACTGAACCCTGTGGAACACCATAACTGACCTTAGTGGGTGAAGAGGACTCTCCATTTACATGTACAAATTGGAGTCTATTAGATAGATATGATACAAACCAGTGCAGCATAGTACCTGTAATACCTACAGCATTTTCTAATCGCTCTAATAGGATATTATGGTCGACAGTATCGAACGCTGCACTGAGGTCTAGCAGGACAAGCACAGAGATGAGTCCACTGTCAGAGGCCATAAGAAGATCATTTGTAACCTTCACTAAAGCCGTTTCTGTTTCTGTACAATGTATGAAAAGATCTTTACTGCAGATACTACTATGGCTCTGCAGATTTTTTCTTTTCTTTTAACCTATGTCGCCTCACCTTGAGGTTGGCAAATCTGTCTATCACATTTTGGTGGTCAAGTCTCTCAAGCATCTCTTTCTCAACTGACATCACAGCCAGGTGCTGGAGTCTGCTTTGACCCATGGTCCTTCTCAGCCAGGTATGGAGCTGACTCCAGACTCTAAAAGACCTTTGACAGATACAGCTCTAACTGGGTTTGTTAGGGCAACCTGAATAACAGTTTTCAGTGTGGGGAAAATCTGATTATCCAGAAGATTGTACAATGTTAACATATCTGGAATGGCACCAGCCTCACTCTTGAGCTTCAAAAAGTTTTTGGCAACTGTGACTTCCTCTGACTGAAGTTCAATATGGTAATGCAGTGCCAGGGCTGACCACCCAGTTTGTTTTGCAGATTCTGTATAGCAGCTTTAATATAGGGAGAACACAACTTCCAGACTGTATGAGTAAAATTAGTTGTTGTTTTTTGTCTTTGCCAGTTTAACTTTTTTTGTTTTGCCTGTTAGTACTCCCTGTCTGTTTTCTTACCTGGTTCTTCCTGATCTTGTACTCCTCATGTTCCCCTCTTTCCTCTCTCCCTCTTTGGACTGACAATCATACACAAATAGATTGTATTCAATTAGATTACAAAAATACTATTAAGATCACTAACAAAAAAAGTCCTCTCTCAGTGTACTTTCAACCAAAAGGCAAATAACCAAACCACATGTACACCTAATAAAGGATATAAATATTGAAACACTGATCCAACATTATCCTTTATTGATGGATCATTTGAGTTTACACTTTTACCTGAATGTGGCTCCTGTTTTTGAAAAAACTTCCTCATATCCATTATGAACCTGGCTGTGTCTCTGTACCAGTGGCGGTCCTAGCCTGTTTGGTGCCCCGGGCGAACACGCCCTCTGGCGCCCCCCCCCCCCCCCCCCCACACACACACACACGCACACACACACACATATATGACCCTATATATGAAGAGAGAGAGAGTATGCATAGTATGCAAACGGCTACCAAACAGACATCATAATTCGTCATACAATGGGAACAGGACAAATCAACAATTGACACTGACTAATTAATATTATATTAATATATCTTGCTTCCGGCGCCGCTCCGAGCTGGCAGCCAGTATCAGCAGCTCCGACCTGACCGAGTCCCTTTTTCTCTTTAATATATGTTCCTCTGTTGTTTTTGTGTTTTTTGTTTTTGTTTTTCTATTGTGGAGTGCTGTCCCCCACAATGGAGCTCAGAATTCTATGGACAATGGTATTCTTTATCACATTTTTTACGGCGTCTTTGTCCGGAGAGCGCGTGGAGGTCCGACCTCCCATTGTTTACAGCAGGGATCAGCTGTTAGCCCTCGGAGCCTCCGCTGCCATGCCTACCGCCGAGCAAGCTAACATCCCCCGCGAAGTGAGGAGGAAGAGACGCGGTACTCGGGCCGGGATCGGGCGTCGCAGTAAAGTTAGGAGGTACCGGCCAGCGATTCCATCTATTATTATGGGGAATGTGAGATCTCTCCCCAATAAAGTAGACGAACTGGCAGCCCTTACCCGACATCAGAGGAGCTACAGGGAGTGCAGCCTGATGTGCTTCACAGAGTCGTGGCTAACTGCGCTAACTCCGGACTCACATGTAAACATGGATGGTTTTCATCTGATCCGGGCCGACAGAACAACGGAGAGTGGTAAGAAGAGAGGAGGGGGTCTGGCTGTGTTTGTGAACGATAGATGGTGTAACTCTGGGCATTTATCTATCAAAGAGACGCTATGCTGTAAGGACATTGAGCTGCTAGCGGTTAGCATGAGACCGTACTATCTACCGCGAGAGTTTACACACGTGATTATGATAGCTGTGTATGTCCCGCCCTCTGCTAGCGCTGCAGCAGCCTGTGAGGTCCTGCACACTGTAACCAGCAGACTCCAAACACAGCACCCTCAGGCCCTTTTCCTGATCTCTGGGGACTTTAATCACATCTCCCTGTCCTCCACTCTCCCCACCTTCACCCAGTATGTTACCTGCCACACCAGAGACAATAAAACATTGGACTTATTGTATGCCAACACCAAGGAGGCATACAGCTCATCACCTCTCCCTCCCCTTGGGGGCTCAGATCACAATCTGGTTCATCTCCAGCCTGTGTATAAACCTCTAGTACACAGAGAACCAGTAGTGAAACGCACAGTAAGGAAATGGTCGACAGAGACTGAAGAGGCCCTGAGGGACTGTTTCCGTTCTACTGTGTGGGACAACCTCTGCAGTCCCCTGGAGGATGACCTCAACAGCATCACAGACTGCATTACGGATTACATGAACTTCTGTGTGGACAACACCGTACCCATCAAAAAGGTACGGTGTTTTTCTAACAACAAGCCATGGATAAATCCTGAAATTAAGGCTCTCCTCAAGGAGAAGAAGAGAGTCTTTAGAGCTGGAGACAAACAGGAGCTGAGAGTTGTTCAGAAGAAGCTGAAATGGAAGATAAGGCAGGGGAAGGAAAACTACAGGAGGAAGATGGAAGAGCAGCTGCAACAGGACAACATCAGAGGGGTTTGGAACAGCCTGAAGACAATCTCAGGACAAAAACCAACCCCTCAGGCTGCAGGAGACTTGGGGTGGGTGAATGACCTACTGCAATCTCCTTCATCTTCAGGGACTGCCTGTCCTTCATCTCAGGACTTCACACCTCTCAGCTTCACACCTCCCAGCTCCCAGTCATTACACCCACCCCCGGCTTCTGTGGACTCCAACATACACACCCCTCCCCCAAAACCCCCTCTCTCCATCTCAGCACTTCAAGTGAGGAACAAGCTTCGCAAGATCAAGTTGCGTAAGGCTGCAGTCCAGATGGCGTCAGCTCCAGGCTCCTGAGGTGCTGCGCAGATGAACTGTGTGGCATCCTAGGTTATCTGTTCAACCTGAGCCTGTCACTGGGGAAAGTACCACAGCTGTGGAAGACCTCCTGTGTGGTACCGGTACCAAAGACCTCCCATCCCAAGGACATCAGCAGCTACAGGCCGGTAGCCCTGACATCGCATCTGATGAAGACCCTCGAGAGGTTGGTTCTAAACCATCTGCGCCCCCTGGTGAGGTCTTCATTGGATCCGCTGCAGTTTGCTTACCAGCCTGGCATCGGGGTGGAGGACGCCATCATCTACCTCCTGCACCGAGCTCTGACTCACCTGGAGAAGCCTGGAAGCACTGTGAGGATCATGTTCTTTGATTTCTCCAGTGCTTTCAACACCATCCAGCCACGACTTCTGAGGGACAAGCTGGAGCTATCGGGAGTGGACCACCACATGTCCCAGTGGATACTGGACTACCTCACAGAACGTCCACAGTATGTGAGGTCACAGGGCTGTGTCTCTGACACGCTGGTCTGCAGTACGGGGGCCCCACAGGGAACTGTGCTGGCACCGTTCCTCTTCACCCTCTACACTGCAGACTTCTCCATCAACTCCCCACGCTGCCACCTACAGAAGTTCTCTGACGACTCTGCCATAGTCGGCCTCATCACAGGTGAGGACGACTCGGAGTACAGACAGTGGACTCTGGACTTTGTGGACTGGTGTCAGCAGAACCACCTGCTGATCAACGCCGGAAAAACCAAGGAGTTGGTGGTGGACTTCCGGAGACGCAGACCCACCACACTGACACCGGTGAACATCCAGGGAGTGGACATTGAGATAGTGGACTCTTATAGGTACCTGGGTGTTCACCTGAATAATAAACTGGACTGGAGCCACAACACTGATGCTCTTTACAGGAAGGGTCAGAGCAGACTCTACCTGCTGAGGCGGCTGAGGTCATTTGGAGTACAGGGAGCGCTTTTAAAGACCTTCTATGACTCTGTGGTGGCATCTGTCATTTTTTACAGTGTGGTATGTTGGAGCAGCGGTTTATCGGCAGCTGAGAGGAAGAGGTTGGATAAACTCATCAGGAAGGCCAGCTCTGTTCTGGGATGCACCCTGGACCCAGTGCAGGTGGTAGGAGACAGAAGGACTCTGGCCAAAATAACATCTCTGATGGACAGAGTCTCCCACCCCATGCATGTAAATGTTGCTGAACTGCAGAGCTGCTTCAGTGACAGACTGCTGCATCCTAGATGCATGAAGGAGCGTTTCCGCCGGTCCTTCCTCCCTGCAGCTGTCAGACTGTACAATCAGAACTGCTCCCAACAAACACAGATGTCAACATTAGCGCTGTAACAACTTCTACTGTTATAACTTGCACATTACTTTTCTCAGCTTATATATACACAACTTATTGGAAGTTACATGTCTACTTTTT
Source organism: Pelmatolapia mariae (assembly GCF_036321145.2). Classification (NCBI taxonomy): domain Eukaryota; kingdom Metazoa; phylum Chordata; class Actinopteri; order Cichliformes; family Cichlidae; genus Pelmatolapia; species Pelmatolapia mariae. Next base: position 35,858,047 of record NC_086238.1, read on the forward strand.
AATGCACAGGTACAATAAACAATCTGCACTTTTCTAATTATTCTAAATATTCTTAACTATTTAAACATCTTTCAGTATCCTGCTCCGTTTGCACACTATGTGTACGCTAATTTAAACAACTGTACAGTACTCTGCTCTGGTAGCTATTGTCCATGATGTAAATATGTAAAAATTGTGCTTCTGTTCTGTGTCCTGCTCTGTTTGTATATGTGTGTTTTTGCTGCTGATACAACCAAATTTCCCCTTGTGGGACAATTAAAGGATTATTCTATTCTATTCTATTCTATTATTGTATATATTGTTTGGAGTTTAGTCTGTTACTGTTACTATTTTTACCATTTCTTCTTGGAGGAACTGTAACCCACATAATTTCCTTAGGGATTAAGAAAGTATTCTGATTCTTAATGTTTTAGGATACATGACCTGCCATTATCCAATGACACATCTGCTTACCTGTATCTTTTGCTCGTTTCTCCTTGTAGGAGCCATAATTAAATGTATTGAATTTTAATGATCACTGGGTTTTCATTTGTTTGGTTGCTATGGTGATGTGTAACGGGAATCACGTGGGTGCTAGCGGTGACATTAAGAGGGCGTTGTCAGTCTGTCTTTCACTGGTTTGATTTTGACAGAGAGGAGGGCTGGGTAGCCGTAGTTTTTGTTGATCGCAGCACAACGAGTTTCCCCTTGTTGCATTAGAGCTGTGATGTTTTAAGAGTTTGAATCGCGAGCCGATCACATTGCTCTGTAAACTTTTCAAGCACTTTAATAAACGAGCAAGCAATTCCACCTCTGGCATTATTGCGTAAAGTTGACAGCATGTCAGGCAAATAGGCAGGCTCCATCCCCGGCCTCTAGCGACTGTGGAAGTCGCGACACTCCTCTTCTTTTCTCTTTTTTTTAAACTTTAAAAACGGGTTGTGTGTGAGACTTTAAATCAACAAAATATAAAATATACATTTTAAATTGTTATTGATCCCTTTACCCCTGGTCCTAAAGTGTATATTTATTTTCTTACTCTTCTTATATTTATTGTTTGTTTACTTGCACTGCTGTAACTGGAGCCTCGTCGTCTCGTCTCTCTATATACTGGACTGTATGTAGCGGAGATGACAATAAAGTTTACTTTACTTCAGCAGCGAGCAGGCGCACCGAGGGCTCTCGCGCTCACTTTTCGCGTATAGAATTTCGAAAAAACATCGGTGCAAATTATAAGTCTGTATCATAATGTCTGCTGTTTTCGTGTTGTTGGTTTGTTTTTATTTTGTTTTATTTTGCGAGTTGGTTATTAGATGCTGCTCCAGCCACCCAGAGACTCCCCCGCCGCCCCGCCCTCTCCTCCCTGTGACGCAAGCAGCAGGCGCACCTCGCAAGGGCGCTCCCAGCAAATGGGCGACAGAAAACCGATCGGTGCCTATGCCATTCCCAATATGCGCTGGCATGATGTCGGGGCAGCATGAGTACGAGCATTTTTTTTTTTTTGCCGATGCCCGTGATGCCGCCCCCCACCACGATGCCGCCCCGGGCAACCGCCCGTGTCGCCCGTATCTAAAACCGCTACTGCTCTGTACACAAACACACACACACACACACACACACACAACGGGAGTTATAAGGTTAATGGGCATCCAGTCAGTTAGCTAGTTAGTACCTTGGGTTCGATATGAGCACATGCATATATGACAAAATAACCAGTTTCTCTCATTACATTTTAAACAGGACAGTTGTAACAGCAGTAGCTGCGGACAATGTTAAGTTTTTTTTATTTATTTATTTATTTAGGACAGTGCATGCTAATGACCATAAATGTAAAAACAAATTACATGAATGTAAACATGCCAGATTATAGCCAAAGGCTAATTTCCATCTGTTGTCCTTAAACATAAAAAAAATAGACATAATAATTCATAAAAATTCATCATTCATTCATAATAAAAACTCCATCACCAAACTTACACATACACATCATTCTGTTCCCAAATAAAACATTAAAACTATACAACTCATACATGATCACACACTTGATTTGTCCATAACCAGTTTTTAAGCTTTGCCTTAAACAAATTGAAAGTCGAGCATTCTCTAATGGGTTGAGGAAGACTGTTCCACAGATGGCCACCCTTGACAGAGAGGACGTTCTGCCCAAATGCTGTCCGTCTGTGAGGTATAAACAAGTCTCCTCGTGTTGTAGCTCGAGTGGTCCTGTCTGAGCTTTCTTTATGCCTAATGAACTGCTTTAGTGGTGGTGGAGCAAGGGAGTGTAAGACTTTATATATTAAACAGACTCTTTTTAAGTTTCATTAAGTTATTGAAGTTCAGTAATTTATGTTTTTTTAACACATGACAGTGGTGGTGGGAAGTCGGTTTTTTGTCAAGTAGTTTTAAACTTCTTTTATAAATATTTTCAATAGTTTTAAGTGTTGTTGGACAAGCAAGTGACCAGGACGTCAAACAATAGTCCATATGAGAGATGATCATTGAGTAAAAATAAGTTTTTGCAACATTCATATTTAAATTATTACGTATATGATTAAAATTTCGATTATTAAATTTAAGTACCTGGGACACTTTATTTATGTGACTCTTGAAGGATAATGTTGGGTCTAGAATGACCCCAAGATATTTAAATTCTGGTGCTAGATCAAGCTCTACTCCATCCAGGAATATGTTTGACTGCTTCAAGTTTAAGGGGCGTTTTGAAAAATACATGCAGACAGTTTTTGAGGTGTTCAACATTAGGCATGAGTCCTCCAGCCAGCTATACATTAATGCTAAAGCAGCTGTAAGATCTTTTGCCACCTGCTGGACACTATTTGCTTGCGTATATATAACTGCATCATCCGCATACATCTGAGCAAATATATTTGGACAGACTTCAGGTAAGTTATTGATAAAAAGAGAAAACAATAAGGGCCCAAGAACAGATCCTTGAGGAACCCCTGTATCACAGTCTAAATATGGAGATTTAACCCCATCCAACACCACACACTGTTTCCTGTGTGAGAGATATGAGGCAAACCACTGAAGAGCCTGACTGGAGATATTAAACTGAGTCAATCTGGACAACAATATCTGATGGTTTACAGAGTCGAAAGCCTTCTTCAGATCTAAAAATACAGCTCCAACACAGGGACTCTTGTCCAGCAAGCTCTTCAAGTTCTCCACTAACATACACAGGGCAGTACCTGTGGAGTGATGTGCCCGAAACCCAAACTAGGTGAGCAGTGAGGAGTTTAACCACCCACTTCTCAGCTATTTTAGATATGACCGGGAGTATGCTTATGGGGCGATAATTAGATATGTCAGTCTTCACACCTGCTTTGAAAATTGGTGTAACTGCAGCAATTTTCCAATCTGTTGGAACAATGGAGTGTTCGAAAGACATATTCAAAACATGAGTGGTTGGATGTACAAGCAAATCCATATGTTCCTTTAGGAAATTTGTGTTAATACCATATACATCAAGTGCTTTTGATTGTTTTAAACCTGTAATTAGTTTAGCAACTTCAGTGTCTGAAATATGAGTGATGGTGAACAAATTTTGACCAACATCATTCACATTATCAGAGCATACGACTGAGTCAAAGCGCTGACTGATCTCCTTAACAGATGAAATAAAGAAAGTGTTTAAGTTACTGGCAATAGATAGAGGCTCTCTAACAATAGAGTTATTTACATAAAGTTCAATTGTATTTTTACTTTTGTTTGAATGACGGCCAAGTAATTTATTTAAGTGTTGCCAGATAATTTTACCATTACCTTTGGCTCTTTCAATTATATTTATAAAAAAATTTGCTTTGGCCTGTCTCAAACTTCTTGTTACTTTGTTCCGCATTGAAGTAAATCTCTGTCTATCCAGAGTTAGACCTGTTTTCAGGAACTGTTTTAGTAATTGATCTCTTGTTTTCATTAAATTCTTGCACTCTTTGTTTAACCAGGGCAAATTAGATGTTGTCTTTATTTTTTGTCGACCTCTAATGGAGTATGTTGATATAACATCCTTGACAATGTCAGTGAAATGACTGCTGCAGAATTGTGGATCATCACTACACAATAAAGGCTCCCAGTTAACTGATGCTAATGCTTCTGCTACATTTTGTCGCTGACTTCTTGGTATAAATTCATAAAAGGATCTCCTATTAGATGAACTTTGAAAGTGATTCTTAACCCGTGATTTTATAAGTTTTCTAGAAAATAAAATAAAATTGTGGTCTGAAATACCAGTGATAAAATTATAAGATTTAATAATTCGCTCGGGCTTATTACTGAAGACCAGATCTATTTTAGTTTTAGAGTGTCTCGTTATTCTTGTGGGTTGTTCAATGTGTTGAGTAAAGTTCAAAGTCTCCATTATGTCCTTAAGTGTTTTTCTGTCCTTTTCACAGTCCCAGTTGACATTAAAATCTCCCATTACAATTATTTCATTAGACTTATTATTTATAGTATGATATTTAAGTAATATCTGTAGTTGTTCATAAAAAATATTCTCTGTAACTTTTAATAGCAGGATTTCTTGTCCTTTTGTTGACAATGCTATGAGCATTTAATGATGAAAAACCCTTTACCGGAGACTGTAGTTTGGGTACAGCAGGTGGGGGCCCAGGCAGCCGAGATGGGGGCCCAGGCAGCCGCGTTGGGGGCCAAGGCAGCCGAGGTGGAAGCCCAGGCAGCCGAGGTGGAAGCCCAGGCAGCCGAGGTGGAAGCCCAGGCAGCCGAGGTGGAAGCCCAGCTAGCTGAGATGTAGGCCCAGGCAGCTGAGGTGGAGGCCCAGGCAGCTGAGGTGGAGGCCCAGGCAGCTGAGGTGGAGGCCCAGGCAGCTGAGGTGAAGGCCCAGGCAGCTGAGATGGAGGCCCAGGCAGCTGAAATGGAGGCCCAGGCAGCTGAGGCAGAAGCTCAGGCAATTGAGGCGGAGGCCCGAGCAGCTGAGGTGGTAACCCAAACAGCAGAAGTGGAGGCCCGGACAACAGGGGGGTAAACACTATTAGCTGCAGGTGTAGCCTTACTAACTGGGACGGTGGTTGGAGCACAGTTAGTTGAGATGGAAAGCAAGGCAGAGATAGCTGTGCCCATAGGCTAACTAGGCTAATTAGTTGTAGCCAGTCCAAATCACTGATGTTTGAATTAGGTCCAGGATTTAGTTCTATATCACCAGCCAAAAGTAGCATCAGAACAAGTTTCAGAATCTCCAGTGACAGTTGTGGTATATTTGATTGTTCGTGTTTACCTGGGGGTGGTCTAGCATGACCAAAATCCAAGAATCTTGTGAACAAAAGATGTTGACTCCATTTGGCTGGGAAAGTGGTATAATTATCCAGCTTTCTTGGACATGTCGAACTCCACAGAAGATAAAAATGTATAAAAACAAAAAGACAAGCTGATGTCAAGATCCAGGGGTTTTTAGATGGTTTTTTAGGTGGGTTTTTTGGCAAAAGCACAGGACCTGCCAAGCTGTGTGTCTGCACCCTAGCAGCCATCTTGAGCTTTGTGTCAAGATGGCTGCCAAGATGTCAAGATGTGTCAAGATGTGTCAAGTTTGTGTCAAGATGGCCAGCACCCCCCAAAATGGGCTAAAATCGCCCCTGGCTTAAATTGATCAGTCGTTACAGATTTCAAACCACCAGTGACTCGACAATGGCTTCCAGCTGCCTTGCCTTTGAACAGACTGACTTAGCAGCTGAGTCACGTGACCGAAACCACAACAATACATTAAGCTCTGATTGCCGTCCTATTACTCCACAGCATGAGCGTCAATTTGCAACCTATGAATGTTGTGTCAACGATCCACATGTGCAGGGCGTGTGTGTGCGTGTGCGGGGCTGGGCGTGGTGATTTGCACATCATTAGAAAAATGTCTATTTAGATCTCCTAAAGTGATTGGCTTGCATTACAAAAGCTATAATGAGCAAACCTCATTACCAGAATTCTTTGTTTGCAGGCTTCACAGTGCTGCATTACTTACCCTTTGTACAGTAGATCAGGATGGTTATACGCAAGGTTTTTGGAGAAGGTGCCAAATGGACCAAGGAGCTCAAATGGGACTACATCTGGTGCAAACACCGTGCACTGGAACCAGAAAGAAGTAGTTTAAAAACACCATATACAAAAAACAAAACTCCCTTCTAAGTTTTTGAAGGGCAATATCTTTAAATAAGCAATTATTCTGAAAGTCTTTTGAAGTTTTTTTCCCTGCTCAAAAAAGACCTTTGGAATGTCCTTCAAGTCCAGAGAACTATTCCCAAAGACTACTTAAAGAAATCACATGAAAGCTTGCCCGAGAGAGTTTAAAATGTGAAGACGACAGTTAAGCTTTGTTTTTGCCCTATAAACTGCATTTCCATGTATGTCTGCACGTTTTAGTAAACTGCCGTACTTCGGCCCAGTGTTATAAAAAATTAAAGAAATAAGTTTAAAGGATGGGTGGCTCAAGACTTCTGCTCAGTACTGTGTGAGAACTTTAGTTTAGTCAAAGACTGTCTGTGTTTCTAATGACTGTATGATATATACTCATTTCATGGCATGCATATGACCACAGCAAGTCGTATTTTTTCCCGCTGAAAGTCCCCTCCATGGTCCCCATATTAACAAGAGTTGCCAACATCAGACACTCCCAGTGCTCACAGGCAATGACTTGCTGTTTTAATGAGAAGACCCCACAGTGGCAATAATGAAGTGTATCATTTTATTTTCCTGCTGTGGAAGGGTGCTATGAATGACTCTTTCCAGCAGTTTAGACCATGACTGTAGCCGATTTATGCACTACAAAGTGCAGCCTTGTTGTGCAAAATGCCATAAAATATGTCACAGTTTTAGATGAAAATCAGTTCTGTTCACTGTGTTTGGCTGTTTGAGTTATACCAAAGAAAGCCAAGTGTAGGCATAATTGTGGTCTGATCCAATTACTGATCTTCTACACAATATAATCTTCAGCTTCCAACTAACTGTTAATTCATTTAATGATAAATATTCATGAAAAACATTTCTTTTAAAGACATGAGCTGACAAATAGAACACACTGCTGCCATTGTCCATTTCTTCCCACCTCTGACCTGTCAGGCTGACTGTGGCTCTGGCCACAAAAACAACACAGATATTGCTGGAACCCACTTTGGATGTCCACAAAATACCCTCAACAGCAAGCCTTGTTTCTTGAACTAGAATTGGTTATAGATAAATCAACCCTGGGATATTTTGATTTGGTGGCCCCAAGGTGCAAAATACACCATTTCAGAAAACATGGATATGAGAACAGTGACACTGTCAAAGGCACAAAAAAAGCACTTCACAGAGTAGGTAGGGACAACATTCCTGTCGTTTACCTAAATAAACAAACCTGGCACTGGCAACAGGTTGATAACATTTCGTCTGTTTAGCAGTGATACTCTCCAAATTTTAAACCAATTTTAGAAGCTTGGCATTAAAAAGTAATTTCAGCACAGTGGAACTTATTTAAAATTCGCGTGTTTTTAGTTCTGAAACGTTGGCATCTTCGGGCCACCGTACTGTTTGTACATTTAAACGGTTATGCTCCCATCTACCCCAGTTTGAGTCATTTCTCCTTAATGGCAATACTTTGGAAAGCAGGCGTGAATGCTTTGGGGTCACTTTACCATATTTTCTTGACCAAACAAAAGGTTAATTAGCTACAAGCTAAGCCCAACATGTACAAACCAGCCCACCTGTTAGCTTAAGCGCCCCTTACGTTACAGCTCAGTGTTCACCGAGCACTACCGCGGGCAGCCTTGATGAAAGAAAGCTAACGTAGCTAATTTGAACTGAGTTCTGTATCAGCTGCTAATGTTAACCCGTACAGTGGACTTTGAGCTGTTTGTTTGACCTGTGTCACACCGAGAACTGAATGAACCTCGATAACATTAGCTTTTACATAGACACCCTTGGCAATGGCTCCATACACTAACCTGCCGATATTTATACATTTTCCTCATTTAAAAATTAAGTAGCAATCGACAACAGGGAGGACTAAACTCTCCCCGAGCCCCGAGTAATTTTCAGAAAAATACAATTACCCGGAGGACATATTGTGCAACACAACTCCACGGGCTCCGCGAGCAGTTACAAATGAGAGAAAAAAGGCTGACGGTAATAATATCTCAGTTGTACCACAGTACAGCTGATTTAACGAACTTACAGCGAAATATATCAGCGCCACTGACAGGGTGACCATCCAGAAGAGACGTGTTCTCTGAAAATAATCGCGTCCATCACTTGTAGCTAGTGATGGGTCCTGCAACACTGACGCACCGACGCATGTATCAAGCTCACCTAGCGATGCCTGTATCTTCTTCTTCTTCTTCTTCTCCTACATTTTAATGGCGGTTGGCAAACAACTTTTAGGTGCATTTACCGCCACCTTCTGGAAAGGAGTGTGGGACAGAACGGTTTCGTAACCTACAGTCTCGGATACACACCCGTCAATCTTAAAAAAACAAACACTGCCCTATAAACAACATCCCCTGCATCCCTTTGAAATATGTCTCTTACCCTTAGGTGAACACTATTTTCTTGCAATTCAAACTGCAATCTTTCCCTTTCTCGCTTATACTTATCGCACTCCAACACTACATGCTCAAACGTCTCCTCCTGTCCACAGAAGTCACAAGTCCCCGTGTCATGTTTGCCCATCTTTTTAAGTGTGCTATTCAAGCCTGTGTGACCAAATCTTACCCTGGAGATTATATCCTCGTCTCTTCTACTTCTAAAGCTCCTTCTACATTGCCCGACTGTTTTCTGCATGCCATAATAATACCTGCCTTTCCCATCTCCATCCCATTGTGCCTGCCACTTCTCCTTCAACTTTACCTTGATTAAACTTTTCACCTCACTTTTACTGTATTTGATAGTCAAACCCACACAACTTCTTCTTGCTGCACTCTTTGCAAACTTATCGGCCTGTTCATTACCATCAACACCGATATGCGCAGGAACCCATAAGAAAGCCACTTCTATCCCTCTATGTTTAATTCTATACAATAAATGAAATATCTCAAAAACAATATCTTGTCTAGAGTCCGAAGACATATTACCTATACTCACCAGTGCGCTGCTAGAGTCTGAGCAAACCAAATACCTCCCCAGTGGTGCGTCCTCCACCCAGGTCAAAGCCATTAAAATTGCTACAAGCTCCCCAGTATAAACTGCCAATCCATCTGTAATTCGTGCACTCGCCATATAACTTATGTCTGGGAGAACAAATGCAACACCCACTCTGTTATCCAACAGTTTTGACGCATCAGTAAAAATCTTCACATAACCTGAGTACCTTCCCACTATATGATCTTGCACCTGGTTTTTAGTCACCCCCCCCCCTCCCTTACGTAACAAATAGAAGTCAGGACTTATTTGGTCATATAACCAAGGTGGCAAAACTGACAAGGCTACTGCTGGGCTAAGGTCTGTGCAACTAAATCCCAACTCATTGACTTCTTTTCCTATGGTCCACCCGAAACTTCTCCATCGACCAGTCCCTTTTTCTTGTTCTTGGCAAGGCTTAAGTACACTCTGCGCTATATGACTGTCACTATGTCCCTTCAAATTTGCCCAGTAAGTCAAAGCAATTTGACGCCTCCTGAGTTCTAATGGTTGCTCCCCCATTTCCACCTGCAAAGCAGCCACTGGAGTAGTCTTAACAGCCCCACAACACAACCTCAGAGCTTGATATTGAACTCTGTCCAGGTCATTCAGCAAAGTTTTAGCTGCTGAACCATAAACCAGACACCCATAATCCAGCACTGACCGAATAAGACCTACATATAGAGCTCTCAATGCTGTCCTGTCTGCCCCCCAGTCATTACCTTTTAAACACCGTAAAATATTCAGAACCTTTTTACATTTCTCAGTCATTTTCCCAATGTGTGTTTTCCATGTAAGCCGTTCGTCAAACCAAATACCTAAATATTTAAAGCAATCAACCTTATCTATGTCACTCCCATATAACTTGAGACTCAACTGGCAATGTATTCTCTTACGCGTAAAAATAATCCACTTTGTTTTCGAAACAGAAAACCTAAACCCCCATGCCAGAGCCCAACTCTCCACCTTTTGTAATTCTCGCTGCATTTTAGCCATGGTGAAGTGCAAGTTTCGTCCTCTCTTCCAAATAACTCCATCATCAGCAAACAATGAAACCCCCATTGAGTGATCTACAGCACCAAACACCTCATTAATCATTATAGAAAACAATACCGGACTAACTATACTGCCTTGCGGAGTGCCATTCTGGACATCATATCCTGCACTGAACTCCTTTCCTATTCGCACAAAAATCTTCCGTCCAGTTAAAAAACTTTCAATCCAGCTATACATCCTCCCTGTAATACCAATCTGCCGCAACCTGATCAGGAGTCCTTCTTTCCACATCATATCGTACGCCTTCTCGACATCTAAGAATACGGCTACGACACTCTCCCTATTCACTTGGGCACGCCTTATTTCATGCTCTAGACGCACAGCCGGATCCATCGTGCTTCTCCCTTTTCTAAACCCACTCTGGTACCACTTGATCTTATCATTAGTTTCCAAAAAGTAAAGTAATCTTTCATTCACCATCTTTTCCATTATTTTCCCCAAATGTGACGTCAAAGCTGGATCCTTTCCTGGCTTACATATGGGAACAATAATAGCCTCTTTCCACTGGTCAGGTAGCCTACCCTCTTCCCATACTTTGTTAAACAATTTAACCAGTATACTCTTACTAGTGTCACTCAAGTTTCTAATCATACAATAACTAATCTGATCTCTACCTGGAGTGGCATTGCTTACTTTCAGTAATGCAGTCTTCAACTCTGCTACTGAAAACACGATATTTATCAGACCTTCATGTTCCTCCGCATCTCGTAAGTCCTCCAGATGTTTCCTTCGTGTTTCCTCCCTTCCCCTGATTTCTGCCGTATTTAGAGTTTCTGTGCTGTGAACCTTTGAAAACATTCTAGCCAATAACTCAGCTTTACTCCCATTATCTACTAATATTCTGTCACCATCTTTCATCATTGGATAACCATACTCCTTCCTCTTCCCAGACATTTTCCTAATAGTTGTCCACACTCTCTCCAACGGTGTCGATCTCCCCAAAGTATCACAATACTTCCTCCAATAGTCCCTCTTTGCTGACTTAACTACCCTTCGTACTTCCGCCTGTTTCCTTTTGTAGCATATCAGATTCTGAACACACAGTGCTCCTTTCAGCGTTTTAAACGCTTTGTTCCTGGCTTTAATCACGGTTGTACACTCTCGGGTCCACCACGGCACTACCTTTGTCCTTCTACTGCCACCTTTCTTTGGGATGGATGCCGTTGCCACCTCAATCACACTCTGACTAATAGTAGAAGTTAACTGATCAATAGGCTGTCCAAAATCAACACCTGTCAATCTCCTTTCACTTAATGTTTTAAACAAACACCAGTTTGCTTCCTCAAACCTCCATGTCCTCTGTCTTTCTTCTCGTGACGCATCAGCATCTGCACAAAGATCAAAAAGTATTGGATAATGATCACTACCAATTGTACTCTCTTTAACCACTTTCCATGTGCTCCTACCTGCCAAACATTGCGAAACCATTGTAATGTCAGGACACGACTCAGTACCTCGTACCAAATCCACCCTTGTGCCAGAGCCATCATTTAAAACCACCAAATCCTTCTCCACAACCACATCCTCAACCACTTTCCCATTAGGGTCACTACGGCGCCCCCACAAAGTGCTATGTGCATTAAAATCCCCACACCAAACTATTTTCCCTCTCCAATCCCTTAAAAGTAGTTCCAGATCTCTCCTCTCCAACTTTTGGCATGGATTATAAAAATTAATTACTTTGATACTTCCTGCCCTAGACCAGACTTCTACAACTATCACCTCTAAATCTACTGCAATGTCTAGCTGACTATACGAAATCCCACTCCTAACAAACACCGCACACCCTCCTCCATTTTTACCCACCCTGTCCTTGCGAATGCTTGTATATCCTTGAATAACAAAATCCAACTGTGGTTTAAGCCATGTTTCTTGAACACAGATAATATCTGGCTTTGAATTTAATGCACAAATAAAGCCCTTCAGTTCCTGCCCATTCGCAATGAGGCTCCTAGCATTCCACTGAAGAATAAGCATTAAGTTACAACTTGTGGGTCTGATGCACCTTCGCCATGACTAAGGTCTGAGTGTATTTTTTCCCCAAGACAAATCCCGCATATCGAAAAACTTCGCTGCTGCTTTTACTATTATCTTGATCTTTTCTGTCTTTGTTTTGGCTTGTTCTGAACAATTAATGACATACACCAAGAACAAGACAAGTTTATCCATTTGGATGTCAGGGAGATTCCTGCCTGTCTCCCCCATCCCTCTCCCATCACCCATTCCTTGCCCCTCAGCAGGTCTTCTGCCCTTGTCTGCAACTCTCTTCAAAGCTTCTGCATAAGATATCCTCTCCTCTGTACGAATTTGTTGAACCTCTGCTGCCTGCTTCCTTACTGTGCACCCACCATACGCTGCTGCATGTGGTCCCCCACAGTTACAGCACTTCACCTGACTACTGGCACATTCGCCATACACACGTTCTCCTCCGCATCGTCCACACCGCAGTCGTCCTTTACACACACTAGCTATGTGACCAAACCTCTGACATTTGTAGCACCTGAGTGGAGGAGGCACATAGACACGGACACTAAAACTCATGTACCCCAACATAACTCTCTCAGGCAAGTGATTTCCGTTGAACTCAAGCAGTACTGATGGACTATCCACTTTTTCCCCATTTCTAACAGCTTGCAATCTTTTTATTCCAGTGACTTCCCCTCCTTTGATCAACTTCCTCAACTCCTCCAGATTTTCCCCAGCGGGAATACCTGAAATCACTCCTCTACATCCTCTCCTCTCACCAACCACCTTCCTGTCCACAACCTCCTTTTTACAAAGCGTTTGCAACTTAAGCGCTTTATTCCGTTGCTCTGCATTTTTACGTTTAACAAACAAACACCCGTCTCTGAGCACCTTAGCTAGCTCAACATCACCGATCGCTTTCTTCAAGCCATTCGTCAGAGTAATTGGACTCACTCCCGCTATTTCATTACCAGGTTTGAATTTCAATAACACTTTAAATTCTTCCATCAACACTTTCTTTCTTTGAGCAAGCCTAGCATCTTCCTCTTCAAGTGCCCGCTTACCAGTTGGCGTGGATTTCAACTTGTCCTTACCAACCCCTACCTTTCTACCATGTCCAACTTTACGCCAATCAACATCCATGTCCTCATCATCAGAAAACCCTCCACTACTACTTGCCATTCTGACCCAGTCACAATCCAGATTATGCCAATCCACCGCCTCCAGAGATCAAGCACGCGATCCCAGCTACAGATCTCCTTAGCCCTCTGAAGTCTCCTCTACCCAGCCGATGCCTGTATCAGTGCGTGCGTCGCTTTAAGAAAAAGTCACGTGATCGATACAGCTGCTGTATCGCTCATTGCCAACGCACCAAACTGTGTTTAAAAGGTACCGCATCCGCATCTGCCAACGGAATGAGTCGCCACCAAAAAACCCCACAAAATTACTCTCGCAAAGATAAAAAAAAATAAAAAAATACACATCTCTCTATAATAAAATGGAGCCTGAAAGAAAAAGAAATGTTTCTGCTGTGTGGGATCATTTTGATCTTTTAACTGCAAATAAGGTAATAGTTTGTCTGTCTTTGTTTCAGTGTAATCTATCAGAATAGGAAAAACAGCAATGTGACTTGAAGTGTAAATTTTTATTTCATTTTATGCAGGTCAAATGTCGCATCTGTTCTGCTTTCTTACACAAACAAAAGCACCTCCTCCGTGTTTAGGCATTACAGAGCCAAACATGAAAATGAGGAGACAAACTCACCGAGAATGAACACTGGTAGGCCTATATAGACACTGAACAGCTTTATCATCATTTTTTTTATTAATATGTGTTTTATTATTTTCAAATCAAGCATCTAGGAAGACTGCTCTGGACCAGGCAGTCCTGAATTTTATTATAAAGGACTGCCAACCCCTTAGTATTGTGGAGAGTGTCGGAGAGGAACATTCCAAGATCAGAGGATCCTTTAACGTACTGGGGGAATAGGAAGACATCTTATCAGAACCTTTTCCACCTGGCTTTACAGCTTTTGTGTACCCCAGCTTCATCTGTCCCTGTGAGTTTTCCAAAGCTGGGGAAATGGTGTAAAAAAAAAAAAAAAACGCAATAGACTGAATGCAAAAACATTGGATAAACCTATTTTTCTGAATAGAAATTTATAATAAACTGAGTCAAATGGGTAATATTACATTCACAATACTTTCATTTTAATTTTCACTTAATGTCATTCACAATATATTTTAAAGATGTCTACAATATTTGCAATATAAAAGATATAAAATGATTCCATGGAAAGTACAATACCTTACAGTGTACAAGTATGACTAGGTCATTGAATCAGTGTCTGTTGTGAGTCTCAAGTAAGTTGCCTGCAATGATATTTAAGGTCCAGCAGGTGTCAGTATGGAGCAAAACAGCAAAACTGTGTCGACACAGTGTCGATACAGTTTGGGGAATGTGCTGAAACGCTTCACGAGGCCCCATCTACCCATCACTACTTGTAGCCATCGCTGCTGCTGCTGCCGCTGCTGCTGCCGCTGCTGTCCGTTGCCCCGTACAAATATGACCGTGCAATTAAACCCGGATATTTAAACTGTCCGGGCAGGGTTTGTTTTTCTTCTTTTTTTTTTTCCTCCCCCCCCCCCCTCGTTTTTTGATTATTACACAAATGGGAAAATTTTACCGAAATAATGACAATTATCGCTTTAATTTTAAATTTTTTTTTTTTTTAATTAATTTAAGTCGACAGAATAGTTTCATTAATCAGCGGACTGTCCACCCGGTAGCCCAGGTCATTTCCTTTGGTTTGAGGTTTTAGCAGCCACTTTGAGCTGTGATGTTACGTTAAAGTAGGAATAGGTTGAGGAGGAGCTCTCACAATCAGACACCAGGCGGCACTCGGTATCCAGCTGTAACTGTGGGGTCCAGGCAGGGCCGTGCAGAGACGTTTACAGGGGCGGGTGCTCAAAGCTAAAAAGGGGCACATTGAACCAGGCTGAATAACAACAACACACATTCATCAAGAATCTAATATGGGATCGCATCATACTATATCACTGTTGTGAGGCAAAGTAAACGTAGCCTATGTTTTACCTGATGGGTACAATGTTGGTGTTGAGGGGTTGCTGCTGCTCCTGCAGCTGATAGTGCTGGAGGGCAGGGCTGTGTTGATCTGAGACTGTAGACATTAAAAAGTCCATAGGAGAGATGGTAGCTGACTAAACAAGTGTCATGAGATAATAACAAAATGCAAAGATTGGTGTCAGTGCTTGGAACCATAAGGCAACAAAAAACAGAAATAAACAAGGCTCTGCCTGTGATTCACTCTTTGCCTCTCTTCCTCCTTCTATTTCCTCATCTCATCTATCACTCTCCACTTGCTGTCCATCTGAGAACAAGGCACAACTTGCTATTGCAATAAACTATTATTTAATTATCCACACTTAACAACTCTTACACTTAATCTATAATAAAATGATGACAGAAAAATGTTATAGAAGCAAAACATTTCAGTTGTGCTTATTATTATTTTTATACTGGAATACCTCTCCAACAACTGGTACATGTGTTAATGTTACCTGTGCTCTTTGTAATCCAGCTGCTGAGAGATTCACTGCCTTTAGTAGCCTCACAAAGCTCCTACTGTTTCCTCCTCATTCCTTACCAGCCATGTCTGGACAATATTATATCATGAGTAATAATTTAAAAAATCCATATACATAAAACACACACATGCATGCACACGCAGTGACATTTTAGACCTTCTTCAGAATACTGTATATACTGTGGGCACAAGTTTCCATCATGGTGCTGATCTAGAATCCTTCCCTTATTATTTATTACTAGAGCTACAATAATAAAGCGATGAGGGGAAAAAAGTAATAAATATGAAATAATTTATCTATGATGATTCCATTTGTTACACTATCCACTCTGTGCAGGCAGAAAGCTTATTACATTTTTAAACTGTAGAGATACAATAATTTTGCTGCTGTAAAATCAGCATTTTGTCTTATTTAAAATATAAATCGAATATAATCTGTTTCTTAATGTATGTTCTTTGAAATACAGCATGTTTTTTAAATATTATATTTATAATAATCCATTATTATGTGGACATGCATATTAGATCGTTTTAAGTGAAATATAATCCCTCCAGAAAGGCAGGAAAAGCCCTGTAACTTACTTTAAAACTAAATATGTTCCCTAAAACGGTGGACAGAGCTACAGACCCACGACAGCCCTACCCAGTCAGCCAGCAGCTATGACCAGCAGCTATGACCAGCACTACTTGTGCAGTTAATAAAAGGACAGGTAATGTTTGTCGCGCTGTTACACACACAGCACGCTCGTTTGTTTCAGTTCGTCAGTTGTCACAAGACAGCTTACCAACGTGTACATAATAAGCTAATACTCCTGTGTGCTACATACTACAGTGTACGCTCTACACCTACTTACTGGTTTTGTCGCATCAGTCTGTGTGTCTGAGGTAATTTGTGTTTCTCCTACAGCTCCGTCCGGACCCCAAAAAATGCGCGTGCTCTTTGTGAGCTCGTTCCCGGCTCGTAACCAGCGCGTTCTGCCGTCAAGGGCGATCATTGGTTAATGGTGATCATGTTACTGATGCAAGCCAGATCCTTTTATTTAGCAAAACTGTAATAAATAGTTAAATATTATTGTTGAGGGGCACAGACAGGACTCCGCACTCACACACACATTTGAAAAAAATAATTAAAAATTAAAAAAATATTTGCCTCAACAAAAGGGCACTTTGGGCACCCATCGGGAAAGGGGCGGGTGCTCAAGCCCCTTCCGCCCCCCCGGAATATCTATACGTAACGTTAAACGATCCATTTCTGGGGAAGAGGAAGACAGTTTTGGGGTTGCTTTGCATTACTTTGAATGAAAGAATTAAATTCATCATTCAGACTGAATGATGAATTTAAAAAATTGCATTTCAATCTATAAATTTCAGTCCTATAAGTGTCACTATATACCAAGTAGTACTGAAGAAATTTAAAATGAAATATTATGTGAAAAAAGGACTCTCCGCAGTCCTGTGAAAACTACAGTAGATTACCCCCATGATTTATGCAGAACCACAATGATTAACAAAAATTCACAGTAATCATTTTCTTTATGACCCACTATTCTTTACAACATTA
Source organism: Pelmatolapia mariae (assembly GCF_036321145.2). Lineage (NCBI taxonomy): Eukaryota > Metazoa > Chordata > Actinopteri > Cichliformes > Cichlidae > Pelmatolapia > Pelmatolapia mariae. The sequence continues at coordinate 35,875,323 of NC_086238.1, forward strand.
CTTCAGTTCACTGAGGTTTGTTGCAGCTTTCGTAAAGTCCCGCCACAGCATTTCATACAGGTTGAGGTCTGGACTTTGACCGGAGCATTACAACACCTCAAGCTATTATTGACTTTACAATAGAATAGAGTAGCCACTTTATTATCATTCAGAACCTCCACCAGTTAGTGCACATCAGAACACAATTTTGGTGCATTTCTAATTCTAAAGGTATAATATATATATATATATATATATATATATATATATATATATATATATATATATATATATATATACACATATATATATATATATATAAATAAAGAATCTAGGATATATGCATGTAAGAATATGATGAAAAATGTGTGTATATACATATTATTAGTTAAGAAAACCCAATATTTTCTAATAATTCCAGTTATTCTGCTGTTGATTTGCTGTTTGGGATTGTTGTCCTTTTGCCTGGTTCAGTCTGGCCCAAGCTTTAGCTGTCACACAGAGGGCATCACATTTGACTCTAGAATACTTTGATATACAGAGTGCAGTGATTGCATGGTTCCTATACTATAGTTTAGTTTAATTTAGTGTCGCTTCATTAAAGACACACACGGGTCCATAACCAAACATCTCCACTTAATATCATTAAAGTGAGTTATTTTGATGTTTTGGTCCCTCCTAAAAATTAATTACATATGCTGAATAAAGTAAAAGTTTCCATGGAAACATAAATTATATTATCAGAACAGCCAAACTGCAATATAAAACTAACAAAAACAATAATGAATTGTGGTCATTAATATGTTGAAAAAATAATTCTTTTGAGTTAGCATTTGAAACTACAAGAATCTATTGTTTATTTTGTTATGTTACATATATCTTGTAAGTTTGTGGCATTGCTCATCTACAAAGCTACAGAGTTTAGCCTGAATATACAAACTGTTAATAATTACATCAATTTAAAAACTTCTCCCTAGTTGTTTTTATTTACTTGTTTTTTTTAATTCAGAGGAGAAGTACTTTGCAAGTTGTCTGAAGGCATTTTGAAGACATTTTGAGGTAAGTTTGGCACATCTTCTTGGTCAAACAAAGGTACATTAGCTACATGCTAACCCTCAGCATTCACAGACTAGCTGGCATGTTAGCTTCAAGTGCCTGAAGCTAGGCGAGGTAAGCTAACATAATTGTAACGATGTTTTCGTATCAGCTGCTAAGTTCTGCTGCTACGTGGACTTCAGACTGTTTGCTTAATCTGTGCAGCACTGAGGCCTGAATGGATCTTGATAAGATTAGCTGACTTGGCAAGGATTCAGAAAACTGATGTGCTGACATAAAACCTGTTAATTACAAATCTGGTGATAACAGCGATTTTTAGTGAATTTCAGAAAAAAAAACACTTAAGGAAATTTAATGCAAAAACAACTTTAAAGTTTAAAGTAAAGTAAACTTCAAAGCTGCAGAGCAGAAAACAAGGCTGATTTCAATTTTACCTTAATACAGCTGATTTAATGAGTTAAATTACCTTATTTCAGTGTTCTTCTCAAATAATCACACCAACCACTTTTATCCATGGCTGCAGTCTGCTGCTGTTCTAGTTCCCATAAGCGTAGGGATAAACCTACTGATGGGCTGGGAGGGGGTTCATGGAACAGTGCTGGTAGCCTCTTTTATTTATTCATTTATTTTTAAATTAGCTATTTATTTATTCTATGTAGAAAAATTACACAAAAGGAGACAATGCACTGCAGTAAAACACAAACATCAGTTGGTTATAAACCTGTTTGGTATTCTTTAACAACCCTGGAGATACACTTACACTCCAAACAGGGGACTATCCGGAGCATTACCCGGTGCTCTGAGGTTGTTTTGGCCTCCTGTGAGCATCTACCCCCGGGCAGTGATTTAAAGCAGGAGTGGGGAAAGTCTCAGAGCCACACGCCAGGCGCACTGCTTCACCTGCGACACCGTGAGCTTTGGTCACAGCGGCAGTCACCTGTGCGTACCCCAAAGACGAGCACAGCTGAGGCGGGCAGCCTGCCTCTCTGTCTCTGGCTGCCTGATTCGTTACTCTTGGTGCTTGACGATGAGATCGGAGTGAAGGTAGAGAACAAACAGAGATAATTTAATAATAACAAAAGAAAAACGCTGAAAAATTTGTGTGTGTAACGCATGAAGAAAACACTTGGTCTGCGTGTATATAGCTTTTTATTTTTTTAGTTGAAGTTTTTCTGTTTTAACTTCTGTTTAAAAGGTGTGCTCTAATCATCCTGCATGTGTATGCGCTATCATTTCTGCATCTCTGCTGAGTTTTTGCATTACCCCGAACACATGAATAAATGAATTAACTTGAAAACTAAATTCCAGTTTATGGGTTGTCTCTATAGCTGCACATTGGTGCTGAAAATAACATTTAAAATGAAATATGTTAATAATAAATATAAATTCACAAATGATTATATAGATCTTTGGCGCATTTAAGGATGGAGACTGTCCCCTTGTGCGTCATCTCTCTCTCTTTTAATTTTTTTTTAACTGCTAGACATCCAATAATCTCAGTAAAGCGATTTTTCTTTCCTGCCTCAATAATTACGGCAGCCCGGGTATTGTGAAGGCTAAATAACGCGCAGGGTAAAAGCAGCAAATGACCGGCCTGAATTACTGTTTCAGTCTTGTCCTGCTTATGTTAATTATACAGGTTATATAGAAAAATGACTGAGTCACGTTTACACCCAAAGGAGCTGCTCAGTCACAGAAATCCATGCCATGAAGCTTCCAGAGCAGTTTTTTTCCTTCTTTTTTGTTCTTGTTTTAAAATTAAAAAAATAATGTTACTTATTTCGTTTCTATTTTATTTTATTCATTTATTTTCGTTCTTAATGCCAGAGAAGACGTGGGACTCAACATGAAGTCATCAGCGCGACTTTTACGCACTGTGCGCGCTCGGCTCTCGGTGGCCCCGCTGTGTAACTTACAGGGTCTGCCACTTCACGGCTGAGTCCCGTGGCTCCTAAACGCTTCCACTTAGCAGTAACACCGCTTACAGCTGATCGCGGAATAACTAGGAGCGAACACATTTCATGAACTGACTCGTTGCAAAGGTGGGATCCTGCTACACAACCACGCTCAAGCTCAGCGAGCCCTTCAGAAAGACGCATTCTTCCACAAATGCTTGTCTTGAAAAGTCCAATGATAATAGAATATTACCCAAAACAAAACATAAAAATAATGCTAATCATAAATCAATACCAGTAATTAATGTCAGTTATAATAAACTAAACTCTTATAAAAATAAGAGTTTAGACTGAACATACAAATTGATCACCCTGAGGTAAGGTTAAAGGATTTTTGAATGTCTTTAGACATATGGTCTGATTCTCTAGTTGTTTTCAGTACTTGTTTATAGCTGCCATAATATTTCATTGCAAAGAATTTAACATATAATATCTTTGAGACAAACAGTGAGTGTCAAGAAATGACAACACTCATGTTTTAAAACTAGAAACCATCACATACAACAACAGTTATCAGCATAAACAGACACACTACATACATTAACTGGATTTGTATGGTGCATTGTGCTAAACTGGCTCTCCATTAACAAACCTTTGTGAATTTATCAGTCATATTCAAACCAAATTAAAATCAGTGCAGAGATGCACATAGAAGTGTTGAAGTTTTTTCTTATGTAAATTGTTCTTTTGTTCTTGCACATTTTACAGCTTTTACAGCAGAACGCATGCTGTTGTATCCAGAATGATATTTGCCTTTTTTTGAAATAAACAACGCTTTCACCGAAAACTACTGGTTACCACTGTTGCCTCACAGCAGGGAGGTCCTGGGTTTGAACCCTGGCACCCTTTCTGTGTGGACCTTACACTGACAAAAAAAAATGCTAAGTTAATGTTGACTGTCTGGGCCGAAGAGATTGTTGATGCCAAGAGTTCCACTTTCTGATTAAATAAAGGTCGATGCCTAAAAAATGTGCACGTTAGCCATGCTCTGTGCTTTAATGCACCTCCCATCATGGATGCTGGCTATTGAACTGCACTGATAACAAGTCAGATGTCCTTCTCCTCTTTTGCACAGAGAATTAAATGTTGATGATATATAAAAAAGGGACTTTTATATTATGATTGGTCAGATCTTATTACAGTTTTCCTCTTCCTTTCTCTTTAAAAATTGTTGTTGCACTGTATGATTTTAGCCTTTATCAAAAAAGAACTGTGCTAATGTAACTACTTCTTCTAGAGAACCATGTGTGTTTTCTATACACTGCAGCCTGAAGACCCAGAAATCATAGACATAGGCTGTTTATTTATTTAAAATCTTCTGTTCCAATTTTCTTTTTTAAAAAATTTGTTTTGCTGATATGAAATGTAAAAATTGCATAAAATTGTCATTTTTTAAAATATCATTTATATATTTATATAGAGAGCTCATGCTTATTTGAAAAAGTCATACTTTATTTTAGTATTCTGAAAGATTTCTGTACCCATTTTGAATTTTTAAAATGACCTCTGAGACTTCTGTACCCTTAGCATAACTCTACATTTAATTATTATTCAAATTGCAATCCCGTAATTCCCCCTGTAGATTTTTCTTCCAGTATTACGTTACATCAATTATACAGAAAGTAATAAAAGCTTGTATGTGTCTCTTGTGGAAATAAACAGAAAACCTGCAATAACGTAATAATCAATAGTCATAATCGTAGCATTAAGATTGCAGTGAATCGCTCCCCTACGCTGCAATGCACTTTTTTACGGTTTACCTTTTTGGAGGATATGCAATTTAATTGAAGTAATAAGCTGATCAGATGGCTGTTTGTGCAGCTCGCTGTAGGCAGCGGTATCAAACTAAGACTCTTTTCCATTAGTTGAACAACCTGTAGGCTGATCAGCTGCTTAGCAGACTTTAATCACATCGTCATTGTGTGCAAACTCACCCATGGCGTTTATATTCAAAGACAGATCTGCGTTTCATTTTATTTAAAAATAAAAATCGGATTTATTCCAGTTGGTAAAGTTGCTCTGCTCAAAACATTACCTCACACTGGTCATGATGGAAGGTCCCATTACTTTGCAGGACTTTGATAATGGATGTGTGATGGGATTTGGATATAGGACCCACAGATAAAAAACTAAGGGGGACTTAAAGGAGCCGGTCTCACACACCGAGACATTGATTCTGCTCCAGGAACAGATAACCACAAAAAAGAAAAACGTCGACGCCTGTATCAGATAACTCACAGAGACTTCAAAGCTGCATTGTGTTTTAATAATGCATACTACAGATCTGCGCACTTTGCTCTCTGGCACCGTGTTTCTTGATTTTAGAAGAATCAATAAAAGCTAGCTGCGTGAAAAATGGCCAAAGACTTAGGCAAACATTTGAGGGGGGATCCCCATGCATAGTAAGTGCAAGAAGTAATATCTGATTTAGTTTAAAGCATATGGTTTAAAGACAGAAAATAGAGTTTGACACATAAAGGTTAAAGGTCACTGCATCCACATACAGCTCAGTAAAGGCCTGGACATGTTAAACAATCTGCCCCCCCTCCCCACACACACACACCCACCAATTACTGAGGCTACTGTTGGACCAGGACAGTTAATCAAGAAGGTCCCCTTTGTCTTTCCTCTTCTGATAACAGCTGTGCTGGTGTTTTGCATATGAAGAGCAAAGCAAAGACACTGACAAGCTTCAACTCAGAGTGCTCTTTTCCAATTGGACAAAAGTGTTTGTTTGTTTTTCAAGATTGTTAATGTTTTGATTAATCATCAGGAGACTGTTTAAAACTAATCACATGACTCCCTGCTGTCATATTCGCATTAAAGACGAGTGGCTTCTAAAGTGGCCTCCTTTAAGTGAAAATATAACATTATATCTTTCTGCTGCACATTTCAATGCATCCACATTACTGGAATGAAACCACAGAGCACTAACACAAATAAAATATAACACTAACACAATAAAAATATATGAAAAACACAAACGAACATATAAAAAATATATAACTGTGTATCGATATATAAATATGTGCACAGAAAAGTTGCAGGCTAATCTTCGTGCTCTACCTTGCTCTGTATATTTACTGTTTCTTGGGCGGCCATCATGTGCTGACAATCCCAAAACGCAAACAATCACGTGCACGTCGTATTTTAATTAACTGGTTTCGACGATCAATCAACTTAGGTGATAATGGGTACGTGGGTGGGGGCAGAGTCAAGGGGTGGGGGTACTCTGAGTTAGCCATCCAGCTGCCGTGACGTCACTGGGATCCCCTATGGAGGCCTCAGGTGACAGCTCATAAAAGGTGACCTGAGGTAAACAGGGGACACTCAGAGACACTTTGAGGGAAAGACGAGTGACCTCCATTCACAACTGCTGCACATCCAGAGATCCATTCTAGCTGCTGCCATGTGGAACGACTCCTCTAATGGTAAGAGCTGCTCTCCAGGTTTGAAAACTTAGAAAAACTAAACTGTGTGTTTTCAGGTTTTTCTACCTGGGTCAAACAGTCCACCAGGTGCAAACAGCACTAAGTGTGGCGTGCTTTTTGCACGCTCAATCATCCAGGTTGACAATTTTTAAAATCCCAGAAAGTTGAATCTGTTCATTGAGACACAGCATTTCTCATCCAAGTGATATCTGGAGACTGATAGAGTCACTTAGATGAGTGAAGAAACATTTGTCCCGCTGGAAACACTGCATCCGGATGAACAGTCAGCTTCCTGGGACATTGTACAGTGACTCATACCAACAAGATCACAAGAAAACTATTAGCTGGATTACCACATTTTACATCTTTATGTAGCTGCAAAGATAGTACAGCAAGAAAATAGGTTGTATATCCCGTCTGATCTGATGGAACAATCTGCTTTCTCTTCTTTGCACAGATGACGCCGTTCCTGTGTCCTCCGGCAACGGCTCCTCTCGCACCGCCAGTCGCAGGAAGAGGACCAGCTTCTCCAAAGAACACGTGGAGCTGCTGCGCGCCACCTTCGAGATTGACCCGTACCCTGGAATCACCATCAGAGAGAGCCTGTCCCAGACCACAGGCCTGCCCGAGTCCCGCATCCAGGTAAATATTTGTTAATGAAGGAGCAAGATTAATATAATGATGAAATAAATACAGCTTGTAAGTTTAGATTAGGTTAGGATTTCCCTTTTTTTAACATAAAATAACAATACTTTTGACATTATTGGACCTGCGAGCTGGTTAAAGACCCTCATGGACTTTGTACCTCTTCCACTGTTGCTGTGCGGGACTTGATACCGCGCTCACTGTATGTCTTCATCTGTTGAGATAACACCAGCTGTTTTTATCAGGAGCTTATTTGAGGGAAGAGACACACTGACAGCTGATAGCTTCCGCTTAAAAGAGAAAGACGATTATTAACACAGCATAAGAGAGTGCTTTAGCTGTACTGCTTTTAAATCTAAGCTCACGTATTTTTCCTTCATTTCCCGTCCAGGTGTGGTTTCAGAACCGAAGAGCTCGCACCCTAAAATCAAAAGGATGCAGCAAAGCCCAGTGGCAGTCTCAGAGCCCAGCGCACAGTCTACAATAAAGTTACGTTGAAACCAAGCACACCATTGTTTTTCTTGTGACATTACCAATAAGTTTGATGTGTCACATGGCCCTCTTCCTATTGAAAAAACAAAAGTTGTATCCAAGATGGCCGACTTCTAAATGGCCACCATGGTCACCACCCATCTTGAGGAGTTTGCCCCCTCACATATACTAATGTGCCGCAAACAGGACTTTAATATCACCAACCATTCCCATTTTATTACGGTGTATCCATGTAAATGGGCCACCCTGTAATTTAAAATTTTATACGTGATACAAACAACCATGAAGTACTGAGTCTGGTGAAGGAATCAGTTCACACGGCTGCATTTTTTTAAACAAAAACATAGATATTTGTTGATTATCGTATCACAAGAGGAGATTAGTGCGACCACTTCAGTCAGTCTAAAATACAATCAATCCATCTTTTCCAGACTTATGGTGTTGAAGAGATGAGAGAGAAGGGTTTTTTTTTTTGTAGAACATGATGTCAGTGAACTTTGACTATCAGTTTTCCATCAAGTCATCCTTGAATCCAAGTGGAAATTTGTGCCAGATTGCCAGAATTTAGATTGATGCAGCTTTATTTTGCTTTATAAAAAATATTCAAACATAAAGGCACTAATGACCAAAAACTCAAAAAACAAGGAAATAAAGCTAGGAAACTGGAAAACAAAGACTGGAACAGAGAGCTAGGAATTACCACAAGCATGGAGGAAATCACACAGCTATGTGGGATAAAGCAACAACAAGCAGAGGAAGACAACGGGCCTAAATACACAGAGGGGTAACGATGGACGTCATGGGGAATGCAGCTGGAACAGATCTAACATAATGAGACAGGGAGGAAGCAAAACTGAATGCACTGAACACGGGACAAGCAACTATCAAAATAAAACAGGAAATACGAGACACACACTAAGACGCGAACTGACTGAATACAGAGAACAGAGGGAGCGAGAGACACGACTGGAACACAGATGAATAAACACGGAGACAGAACTTATCATACATGATAGACATGACAGATCAAATACAGGGAACGCAGGAAGAAGACAGAGGCATCAAAGGGGAAATGCAAAAGGAACTAAACAATCTAATCAGAACTCATAAGCACAAGAAAACTAAAAATAAGTCACTCAGAGAAAATAACTAAACTCAGAATATAACTTCAATATTTATATCCTGATGATGTAGAAGTGAATCAAATATTATGGTGGTTAAACGTAGTACTGTTAAGTGCTTTAAATATGCAATATTCCGAATCGCCAACAGGGGGCGACTCCTGTGATTTCAAAAAGGAGTGTTTATACAGAAGTCTTTGAGGCAATTGTCTGCAGATCTGTGATGAGTTGATGGGCTTTATCTCTAGTTTCACATCTAATTTAATACAACATGAAGTTTATTGTGTAAATTATGTTCCCCCGTTAGAGCCAATCCGGTCAGTAAGTGATGACGTATGAAACCTGCTTCCGGGTCCAAACTACTCTGCATTTATTAAGGCTGTTGTGTTTTTAACATGTTTTAATGCTTTGTATCTTGTTCTGTTTAATCTGAGCAAGCCCCTAAAAGAAGTCAGTGATCACTGTCAGCCTCTCTCAGTTTTTATTAGCACTATTCATTTTAAAGCTCAGTTTTTAAAACCTTATGATGTAACTACAGCCCAGGAAACTAGCGAGCTAACTCCCTGCTAGCTTCTAACACCGTTAAATTTCACATATTCTGTTTTCATGGATGTGGATGTTAAACTTAATTGTTACACCTGGTAGAGCAGCAACAGTGATCATTTGATTAAAGATGAAAGAATCTGAACAGTTTGTAACTCTCAGTGATGCCGCAGTGTTCGTTTGACGTTGGGATCTGAAGCGGAGTTTTGGCCCGGAATTCACTAATGATGTCACACTCAAAGATCGGATAAGGACAATAGAGCAGGGCATGCTTGTGGTTGGGCCTTCTCTGTAATTTATACACCACATCCCGTGGTGTATCCCTCAGTTTAGGAGTCAGCGGACAGCAAAACTACTCCGCTTGAAGCTTCACACTGGGTAATCACTAACTAATGGGTAAACTTACGGTGGCTACATCAATATACAGTCTTTTTGAAACACAACATTTCAGGTTCTCCCTCAGAAACCTCTGGATGTTGCAGTAATATTTAATGTTGACAGCTGAACCCTGGGGGACCAATGCAGGCTACACTGTGAACTGTGCACTATGGATGTCGTTCTCCTGATCTGATGTGGTGGCGAGAGGTTTGGACTTTGTGGACTCACTGAGGGATTTGAGGGAGACCTCTCTCATCACCCGTGTTAATCATAGATAGCTAAGTAAGATCATGTTGACGGGCTATAAGCTATCTGAAATGTCTTTTCTTACATTTTGTTTGTTGCTTCTGTAGGAACAGTCCATAGTGCCACATTAATACTTAGCAGTGTCATTTTATATTTTCACAAAAAGCCACTCTGTTTACTTTCCCTGAGCTCCAGTGCCCCTAAAAGCCACTAAAGGTTAACCTGTCTGGTCAAGATAAATTTAATTTCATCATTTTATTGTCTCTGCATGAATGTCCTGTGATTTCCTCTGACCTGATGACCTGAACACATGTTTCTTTATCAAACACACCATGGAAAAAGCCCAGGATAGTACACAAGATGTCAGGCTCGAGGCTTTGCACTGTTTTTCCTGCAACAGTGAAACGTGTGTATGTTGTTTGTACTGTTTTGGCCTCCTGCCTTCATCCTTAAGATGAGAGGAAGGGAGTTGTCCTTTTGTTAGAGTCTGCCGTGGGTTCCTGTCCCTTAGGATTAAAAAAAGACACAATAGGCTAAGACGCAGGAGGCAACGTGGCTCTTCAGCCTGTTGTGGTCCCTAAAGATAGATCAGCAGAGGAAATGTTGCAGACTGTTAGTGCCGAGCAGGTGTTCACAAGCACATGATGCATAATAACAAGATGCAGACAGCTGAGAGTAAAGAATACTACCACTGAACCAACATAGGATTGAAAGCAGTTCTCTTTGTGTTTCTCTTTCAACAAATGTGCCCCCTCGAGTCCTCAGCAACAGACTCGGCTTATATGAAGAAGTGATATAAGGTGACCCTGAAATGACCAGCTTTTTAGGTTTTGAAGCTTTGTTCATTTTCTCTATTTGAACTATCCCTCTGTTTTTAGAATAATTTATCATCTTTTTAGCTCATCATTAATTCCCCCCATCCCCATCAGACTTTAAGGAATCGCCGGTGCAAAGAACAGTAAGTCTTGGCATGGATATCAGTTGTCTGTTCCCCGAAACAGTAGCTGATCATTAAGAAGCTAAGTCATCAGATCATAAGTGATGGGTTCCCAGATTGTTTCAGCTGTCCCCCTATGGGCATGTTTTGAGAGCCAGGAAAGCGCTATTATAAAAATATAATTCAAACTTGAGTCCGTCCTTGTGACTGACAGGATTAAACAGGATGAAATAGCAGTTCTGTCCACTGACATGAGTCATGAGGCCAAGCTAAAAGTTTTTGCCAGTTTGTTTGCATGTTTGGAAATGCCATTTTCCTTCCTTTTACTTAAATAGTCTTGAGAGGTCAGGCCATAAAACATCCTGAAGACGTCATATTATTTGAGCAGAGCACTTCACTCTGAGGCTGCAGGTTTACTTGTGGTTCCTTAGAGTTTCTAAAAGTAAAATGGGAGGCAGAGCTTTCAACTATCAGGCTGCTGGAACCAGCTCCCAGTTTGGGTTCAGGAGACAGACACCCTCGGTACTTCTAAAATTAGACTTTAAACTTGTTTATAGTTAGCGCTGGATCAGTGAAATCAGTGGAAATGATGCTTGCATTATATGTCATTAACTTTTGTTTCTTCGTAGTTTTTATCTTCTTTGTATCTCCTTCAGTGACAGACTGCTGCATCCCAGATGCATGAAGGAGTGTTTCCGCAGGTCCTTCCTCCCTGCAGACTGCAAAATCAAAACTGCTCCCAACAAACATAGATGTTTACATCAGCGCTGTAATTTGCACTAATAGACCAAACAACTACTACTGTTATAACTTGCACTTTACTTTTCTCAGTGTATATATACTAACTTATTGGAAGTTACATGTCTACTTTTTAATGCACAGCTACAATACACAATCTGCACTTTTCTAATTATTCTAAATATTCTTAACTATTTAAACATCTTTCAGTATCCTGCTCTGTTTGCACACTACAACCTGGGTTTGCCACTTATCTGTACTTTAATTTTAATAACTGTACAGTACTGTTTTGGTAACTATTGTCCATGATGTAAATATGTAAACATTTTGTGTGTTTCTGTTCTATGTCCTGTGTCCTATTCTGTTTGTATATGTGTTTTTGTATATTGTGCTACTGTTACAACCAAATTTCCCCCTGTGGGACAATTAAAGGATTATTCTATTCTATTCTATTCTATTCTATTCTATTCTATCCTATCTGTGCTCCTCCTTCTGTCTTCTCCCTCCCTTCACACACTAGACCTGTTTTTTGCTGGAGGTTTCTTCCTGTTAAAAATGAGTTCTTCCTCGCCACTGGTGCCAAATAATCATAGGAGACGCCATGACGACGGGTTATCTCTCTAATAATGTTGTCTTTGGAATAAAATATAAAGAGATGAATGTTTTTGTGACATTGCTTTACATAAATAAAATTATATTGAATTGAATTTAGCAGACGGTGCTTTGATACTCAGATTAGGTGTGAAACACAAGTTACCATGGCAATCTATCTGTTCCACGGCAAAAAGTGTATCAACTTGCTAATGTCATGATGGATGACACAGGGATTGTTGCATATGGAATAACAGTCCATGTATTTAGATTCCCCCAAAATGAACAACACCAGGATCACTCAGAATCACATCATCCAGCCTGTTTCATAATCACAACACTGCAAATGTGTCTACGATCAGTCTTACTAGACGCTATTGCTATGACTGCCACTGCTCCATGTTTAGAAATGCAAGTGAGAAATGTTGTTGATGTTTGTTTTTCTTGATGAAAAAGCCGAGCTACATATTTCACATGATCCTTTGACAGCTCCCCCACACGCTGAATAAATTTATGAGTCAACCACCAACCATCAGATGTTTCTGTTAATCGGACCTTGTTTGGAAAAAAAAATTATGGTGCTAATCATCTGTCTCTGTTTGCTGTAGATGACTGCTTGTTTCTTCTCTTTTTGCCCTTACAGTTAGAAGTGATTGCTTAACAGAAGCGGTTCCTCTAAACCTAAACTTGGTTCCACTCGGTGGTGTGCAACATCATGAGGTTTAGCATCAGTTTCAGGGTTAGGCTGCTTCCAGACACAGTAATTTCCACTCGTAATCAGCTGAGGTTTTCATGTGATGAGGGTTGTGGCCACATCTGAGGCTGGAAGTGTCTAAGACCAGCGTAACATGGCATGACCTACATTCATGTGAACATACTTATATGAGCAAGCTTGATTAGCAAGACAGCTATAAACTGTAAAGGCACATATACATTATATTGCCAGAAGTATTTATGCACCCATACAAATCACTAAATTCCGATGTTCCAGTCATGGCCACAGGTGTATAAAATCAAACACCTAGGCATGCAGATTGCTTCTACAAACATTTGCTACCTGGATGCCACCTGTACAAAAAGTTTAGCCATGAAATTTCCTCGCAACTAAATATTCCACATTCAACTGTTAGTGGTATCATAATAAAACAGAAGTGATTGAGATCAACAGCAATTCAGCCCTGCAGCGATAGACCGCCTTAAACCACAGAGTGGGGTCAGTGGATGCTGAGGTGCATAGTGATGTGGCCTTTAGATTAGCTCAAGAAAGCTAAAACCTCGAAAAACGTATTCATGCTTTCATTATCTCTAGACGGGACTATTGCAACTCTCTTTACGTGGGCCTCCAACACTCTCTCCTTCAGCGTCTGCAGTTAGCTCAAAATGCCGCTGCACGCCTCTTAACTGGTACTAGAAGGTATGACCACATCACTCCAGTTCTAGCTAACTTACTCTGGCTCCCCGTTAAATACCGTATTGATTTTAAAACTCTTTTGATCACTTTTAAAATTTTAAATAACCTGGCGCCTAGCTACCTAACTGATCTCCTCCACTTGTGCAACCCCAAGAGAGCACTAAGATCTTTGAGTCAGTCGCTGTTAGCGCAACCAAGGTCTCGGTTAAAGACCAGAGGTGATCGAGCCTTTGCTATATCTGCACCTAGACTCTGGATTAATCCCCCAGCTGATATTCCCACGTCTGAGTCTATCCAATCGTTCAAATCGCGCCTAAACACTCACTTCTTTACTTTGGCTTTTGAATCAAACTAGTTAGACTTTCATCCGGGTTGCTCTGTGCTATGCAAATGTGTTGTTTGTTCCCTGTTTGCTTGTTATGCTCTGTCCCGAATTTTATCTGTCTTGTGGTCGACTGTGAAGCACTTTGATGAACATAGGTCTTTTAAAATGTGCTATAGAAATAAACTTTGATTTTATTTGATTTGAACAGATTACCACAGACCACAGGCAGTGGAAAAATGACACCAGGTAACATGGCCATGGCCATTCTCTGTCTGGTGATCTGATGAGTCTGGGTTTAGCAGTTGCCAAATGTGCCAAATGTAAAGTTTGGTAGAGGGGGGATTTATGGTATGGGATTGTTTTTCAGGAGTTGTGCTCAGCCTCTTAGTTCCAGTCAAAGGAACTCTTAATATTCCAGCATGCCAAGACATTTTTGACAACTTCATGTTCCCAACTTTGTGGCAACAGTTTGGGGTTGGCCCCTTCCTGTTCCAGCATAACTGTGCACCAGTGCACAAAGTAAGGTCCATAAAGACACGGATGAGCCAATTTGGTGTAGAAATACTTGACTGGCCTGCACAGAGTCCTGACTGGGCAGACATCATATTAAACTCTTTGGATTAAAAATGGGATGTCACTCAAGTTCATATGTGTGCGAAAGCATACAAGCAAATAGTCAAAGGAATTTGCAAAGAAAAGCGTCTGGACTTCTTTGAGTTGCTTGAAGACGTTTCACCTCTCATCCGAGAAGCTTCTTCAGTTCTAAGGTCAAATGGCCGAGAGTCCCAGATTTAAACCCAGTGGGAGTATCCCCCCAAAGAGGGACAAAGGACCCCCTGGTGATCCTCTAATCACATGAGCCAAGGTGTGAAAGCGGGTGTGGTACTTCCTTTGACTACGATGACCTGGATGACTGAGAACCTTCACAGACATACGAGCAAATACTTTTGGCAGTAAAGTTTATGTGTAGATTTCTGCTAAACAAAACGGAAATAATATGCTGGAGCTTCACTCACCAAAACCTAAGCACACATTTCTTAGACTAGTGTACCACAAAGTTCCTCCTTATGATCTATAAGATAATGCCAGAAGGTGCAAACAGCAAAAACACAGTGGAAAATCTTCACTCTGTAGAATTGTTATGAAGGTAGAAATCAGCTCTACAAAACAAAACCATTTTATTTTGCAGCAGGCTATAAACATGCTACTTGCTGAATATATGGGAGTCTAAGGGAGATGTCTTAAGGTTTTACTAGTCTTTAGTTGCCATTAGAGGAAGTGCAGTTTTTGGCACTTCCTTATTGGCTTCATTTCTGACTGTTGGAGGTTGCCACTTGAGACTTCTGGCCTCTTTGGTTTTTGTCTGTCTGCGGCATGCGTGCGATCCAAAGCAACACTGTTGTTCCCAGTAATTAATATTTACAGGGCACATATACAGAAGCTCACATCAAGCAATAAAACTGTGACCGTTTCTAAGAATGGCCTCATTTTGCTCCTGCTCACCAGACACACACATACATTCGCAGGCGTTAACAGCTCCGATGTTGAGCAAACTGGAGGCCGACAGGCGTGTGAGTGATGGTCCTCAGCTGCCCTGGCAGTTCCAGGGATGGAGCCTAGCCTTCACTAAAAATATGGCCTGTAATTTAACCAAACCCTCCCAGGGAGTCCGAGCGGGCTACGCGCGCTAAATTAGGAGCTCATCTGAGCACTCTGTGATTGCACAGCACCACTCTCTCCTGTCTGCTGCCTTGCCTGCGCTTTACACGTCTCCACTGTGACTGATGTTGGTCAGTCACAGAGAGGGAGCATGTGCTCTTGTGAGTGTTTGTCTGCATGTGCACTATACCTTCTGAAAGATAGTATCAGGAAACTGGATAGGAGACGTGAGAGTGAAGAGTTCTAACATTTATTTGGCTTTATTAAAATAGAACAACAAACCACTGGCCAGCCAGTGGTTTGTTACAGACCGATGTAACACGACACAGCTGACTATGTGCATTAAATGCATGTAATCATAATGTAATTTTGTCTGTTGGGAACACGGAGATTTACAGGCTTTATACTGACATGCAGAATTTAACAGTGGAGCATATTTTATTGCAGCCTGCACCTCTAAACTTGGCTCCTTACAGAAATAGAGAGTTGATATTAAATGTCATCCACACAGAAAATAAGGTCAGCAGCTCACTGATGAACTCCCCGGCAGCAAAGTCTTCAGGTACCTGCCAGCACTGACTTACTCTATGGCTACCTGATCCACTGCATTAACACAATATGTGTCCTTCATGAAACGTCCTTAAAACATAATGGAAGGTTCACATGACCCCCCCTCCCCCCGGCAGGAATATAAAAGCACAGGAGAGGAAAAACATTATAAGCTCATTACAGACCGCAGGCAAAATGAACAATAACACATGGAGCTATTTCATTATTTATCATTTAAATAACTAGTTAACACTTTTATTTGCACTTTTTTCTTTATTGGATAATCTTCATATTCACATTCAAGTCTGAAGATTATGTTCAAATCTGTCTCCCGTGTGTTTTCAAGGTAACCTGGTTCTCTTTCTGTTGTCTTGTATCGTGATTCCTGGCCTCTACAGGCCAACCTTTAAGAGATTTTTAGGGCTCCACTCACACGCCGCTCCACTTCATCCTCTTCTACGCCATCTTCACCTTACAGCAGCAGCAATGTTTGACACCACCGCTTATGGTACATTCATGCTGCAAGCAAAAGTACCCAAAATCTTATTCCTGTTTTGTTTTTTTCTAATCTAAACAGCGCAAATCCTCTCTCTGAACTTCTGATCTTCTTTGATTCTCTTTTGGCCCACATCCACATGTGTCTTAAGTCAAATACAGACCTCATTCTGAACAATCAGTTTATGCAGTTTCTACATCCTTTGCCTTGTCATGAGAAATAAAGGCAGACAAACTATGAAGGCTACAGTTTTTGAATTAGGAATGTGAAGAACAAATCTGTTTTTTTCTCCAAAGACACACAGTTAGCAGAGTTAGGTTAACTGGTGATTCTAAATTGCCCATAGGTGTGAATGAGAGTGTGAACAGTGGTCTCCCTGCGTTAGCCCTGCGACAGACTGGCAAAGTGTCCATGGTGTACCCACCTATTCTTGCCTGGCTGGGATAGGTCAGAGTTGAAGGTCAGAGGACAGCTTTTCTGGGAATCACCTAGGATTTTTAAATTCATTCTACAGTTGCATGTTCTAGGAGGCAAACTGTAAATTCGAAATTTTCATTCAAATCTTCTCACCTGCTCAGAAGCATGATTGAAAGCGAAAGTTTGTTTTCATGGTGTCCTGTATCCCCCGTTGCAGTAACTGTTTAAACTGTTTCAGCTGCTGCCCTGACCAGTGTTGAGTAAGTTACTTTAAATTAGTAACTTAGTTACATTACTAGTTACTTCTCTAAAAAAGTAACTCAGTTACTTCAAGTTACCCGTTACTTTCAGAGTAACTAGTTACTAGGGAAAGTAACTTTGGTTTTACTCAGAATTCTCTTGTTAATGTGTTGCTTCCGTAACTGGATACCCAGCAAGATTGCCAGTCTTCTAGCTTGCTTACTTGCCACAAGTGCACTGTGCCACCTACCAATAGAAAGGAAAAAATAATGTGCACATTTCCACGAGAGAAATCCCACGCCTGGACCGTCGTTGACCGCCGCCATGATTCTAGCCTGCTTTTTTCATCCAACACAAAAACTACAGTCGTGGTGCTTTTGATTGTACTCAGAACTTGGAAATTCTGCCTTCTGAATAGGAAGATGTAGGTAACACCAGACTGCAGATGAGCTGCATACAGAGCTGGACTGGGACAAAAAAATCGTCCCGGGCATTTTGACTAGAGACCGGCCCACCATTATAGGAAAAATCATAAAGCCTTTGAATGAAAACAAACACTGTTGTGACAGTGATGTAGACTGTTCTGGTGGTATATATGTTTCAATCTATCAATTGTTTGTTGTAAGACTCAGATAATTATTTTTTTAAAAGCGAGACATTTTAAATGAGAATAATAAAGAAAAGTATTTCCTTGTCCCCCCCTTTCCCTGTTAATGCCCTACCTGGCCCCCTGGCAACACTTTGCTAGACCCGCCCCTGCACAGTTACCAGCTGTCAGCTACATAGAAAAGGATCCTGGTGTTATTTGTCTCTCAGAAACAGTTCATAACTTCCCTTCAACTCATTCATGTGACCTAAAAGGTAAACCTGTTTCTACATCACCTGTTCAGCTCTGATGATTCAGTAAGGACATCTCCTGGTTTCATCTTCATGTTTCCCTCTCACCAGATAACCAAACTGATATCATGACCAGCAGCTTTACAGCTGTGGCTCCAGCAAACATCAGCTGATACTAGAAATTAATATTAAATAAATTCTAACAACAGCTGATCAAGCTTAAGCGTGCTGCTGTTGTTTAGCACAACATCCGCTGGTTTCCTCTTTCTGGCGCAAAGTGGGCGATAAATAAACAAGAGAGAAAAGCCGATCAGCTGATCATTGATCAGTTTCGTGATTGAAGTAGAAACAGGAGAGAGAGGAGAGAGAATGAGAGAAGAAGAGGCAGCTGTGCAGCTCCAGCTTTGTGTCTTTTTCATTGTAGCTGAAGTCCGGGACAAACTGTGTTCCTTTTCAGCTCAATACGAAACGCGAAATATTTTCTTACGGGACGGTTGGCAACTCTAATAATTAACCGTATGAACAAAATAAAGTTCAACATCAGTAACATAGCACCCACCCAGCTGTATAGAAACTCCGTCGTGCTAGCTAGCACACAGTACGAAAATGTCAGCATAACGAAAATAAACTCCACCTAAACTTGGTTTATATCTGACCCAGATAGACTGCAGGTCATAACTTCTTACCTGAAGTTCAGTTCACCTGACACTCGGACCAGCGGCCGCCTCGGGTCTCTCCTCTTGCCTCCCTTTTCCTTCATCCACCTGCTGCCTTCCACCACTTGCTAATGTTATTGAATCTGTGGAAGCTCCGCGATATCCACCGCAAGAAGTAACGAATAACGAGCCTATCTAAATCCCAGTAACGAGTAACGCGTTCCTGGTTTTGGCATAATAACTAGTTACCGTGCTCGTTACCACAATAATAACGTAGTTACTGTAACGCGTTACTTAATAACACGTTAGTCCCAACACTGGCCCTGACCGGTAGTCATCTGTGGGTTTCAGTGGTGACACATCCATAAATCAGCACCTCTTCATGAGAGACACGTGTCTCACGTCAGTAAGTGGGACATATCTCAATATGTGGAAAGTGTGCACACGTGGTCACCCAAAACTCACAAACACATTGATGAACATGCCGAACATCAGTCAGCTTCAAACTGCTAAAGATCCATGATGATAAACTACATCGAACTTCATGCACTTGTTCTAATTTTGCAGTATGAAGACGCCATGTAGTAGCTACATCTGGTGGGTGCTTGGCTTGACTGGAGGCTCTAATTAACCTTGTCATTTAAAACCCACTGATATCTACAGGAAGTGAAATCATCACAGTGATTTCATGAATGCTCCCTCTCCCGCCACCATCCCAGCCCAACGCAGGGAGCGGTGCCTCCAATGTAACACCTTCAGCAGGAGTACTACATGTATGAGGTAATTGTTGTTTGGTCATGTGAGCCGCTGCAGCAGCTGTCAAATGTGATGATAGCAGGAGAATCCTCGGCACCGCCCCCTTCAGCTGATTGGACGGCTCGTAGTCGCCTAGGGACCATCAACCAAGAGATCAGCTTATAGAGGGAAGAGGTGGGCGGCTATGAAGATTAGTTTTAACAATACACGGAGATTGAAGAATAGAAACTATTGATGTTGTAAAACTTTACAGTAAAGCCTCTGACCTCTGTCTGACTTCTGACATCTCAAGTTTAGCAAACTGGTGTTGTTGTGCTACTGTGACTTGTGCTTATTTGCTGACTCTATAATTATTATTTTTTTCTTTCACACAATCAGTTTCTAGATATGAGACGTTTCCTGCCAAACTGTGACTTTGCTGATTATAAATGTAGATTGTGTTTTCACTTGACGATGGTATCTGGTTTATGTGGTTATATTTTACTGCTGTTCTGCTGCTGCACTGCCTCATTTCACATTTATAAAGTCAGAAATAAAACTAAAGATATGGTGTGAACATGGACTGCAACAGCGCTATCAAATGTGTGGTCTAAGCGAGACGAGCTCTTCAAAACAAACTTGTCTCTTGTTGCCTCTTAAACTTTTAAGATTAAGAAGTCTTTGCCTGACTCTGGGATTCCCCTTTGCTTTCTCCAGGTCCTGACTCTTTAAATGCCCACAAAGCAGAGACAAAAATATGGAGAGACAAGAAAATAGGCTGCACATGTGCCTGCTCACTCCTTTTCACTTCAAAAAGAGTCGCTCCTTATTAAGATGGCTACGGGTGCACTAATTCAAGGAGACAGCCCACACCTGGCCAACTGCATCGCAGAGGTCAAATCTGTGTGCCTCCTTCACTCCTTTCATAAACACATGCCTCCTCCTGTGGCGTCTCCATCTGCAGCTCCCCGGTCCCATCTCACATATCGCTTATTCCATCCATCCCACACACACACACACACACACACACAGCAGGACAGTAAGGATGGATCGTCTATTCATCCTCGCAGCCACAAAGTCATGTGAAACGCAAACAGAGAGAGAGGGAGACGCCTAAATTTAGAGGCTGAATGTTGACTTAGACTTAGGTTACACCATTTCTAAACTGACAGGCTGGGCATATTCTTTCATTTTATTAACAAGTGTTCAGTGACACATGCATGTCTGGCCAACATATATCACTACTGTCTTTATTTAAAGATTTATTGATACTTTAAATGAGGTTTAATGTAATTTTCTTCCATGGACATCCTACTGTGAAGCTTATAAGCCAATAAACTTTGTACCAGCCTTGGACTGAGAAAGATTCAGATGGTGTGTGTGTGTGGAAACTAATGGTAAGTTTATCTCAAAAGCAGGATATTGTTTTATTTCCTGTAACACCCCCTAAGAGAAATCTAATGTTTGCACACAGGATCCTTCTAATGAAGCGTAAATGGCTAATTACTGTGTGATCCAGGCATTCACAGCAGGCGGACTGTACTTTATCCGGAGCCCCTTGGTTTTAAACCCAAGCCCCGCCTCTTCAGTAGGCTAAGCGCACCCACCTTATCCACCAGCGGCACAGTGCGCCAGGGAGCAAGAGCGCAGGCTGCACCGGGGAGCGGGCACGGTGGACATGCAGTACCGGCAGACTGCTTCTCCCATAAAACGCTTCCGATATTGGGTTTAAGGAGACAGCTTATTTGAAAACCGGCTTGGGCCGAGGGGATCTTATTCTTTCTGACAAAAAGAATAGTACAAAAAAATAAAATTAAAAAAAAGGAACTCACTGACATTTGGAAGAACCTGATGGGTGGTGGGGAGGAGGGGAGAACGATGCAGTTCCAGCCCGACTCGGTGAGCCGCGCAGTCCGCCTCCGACGCTGGTGATGCCCGCCGTGCGTGGATCACCGCCCAGCAGCAGCAGCAAGAGGAGGAGGAGGAGGTCGGGATAACAAGGGCGTCAGGGGCCGATGATGTCGTTGGGAAGGTCGGGATCATGGCAAACGGAACCGGTACTATCATGTTAAAATGCATCGTGGTCGGAGACGGTGCGGTGGGTAAAACGTGTCTGCTGATGAGCTATGCCAATGACGCCTTTCCAGAGGAGTATGTACCCACGGTCTTTGATCATTATGCAGGTAGGAACACAGTTCTGCTGCTCGCCTTTCTGTCTTTATTATCTCATAATAGCGTGACATGCTGAACTGCTGCCGCTCTGTGCTCACTGATAATTGGCCACATGCGAATCTAACAGAAGAGAGATTTTAGAGACCCCCCCACCCCACCACTCTTCCTCCAACTGCATTGCATCTGTTGCTATAACCAAAACCACTTATTTGCCGTCTTCATAGCACAGAGGGGCTGGGACCCCCCCACCCACCAGCACTCCCCACCCTCACCCCTTGCTTCCTCCTCTAAACTGCTCTTTGTCATTTCCTTACAGTGAGCGTCAACGTCGGAGGAAAGCAGTACTTGTTGGGACTGTATGACACAGCTGGTCAGGTAAAGTTTATTTTTTCCTCTGGCTCTGTGCCAAGCACGTCAAGGACACGCACACACGCTCCAGCTCTATCTCGGTCTCCCCATGTGCTCCTGGGACCAATAACTATCCAACAGTGCCTTCGAAATGCCCACAGGCTTCATATTCAGGCCAGACACTAAGCTGCAACAGGTGATGGGTTTCGCACATGGCTTTAACTGCCAGAGTGTGCTGTGGCATGGACAGTGATGGTAGTGAAGGGGTTTCAATAGTTCTATTATGTGGAGAACAGGGCTCCTATGTCCAGTAGTGATGTCACAGGTTTGTTAATAGGGCTGCTTAATGCTTGGGCCTTTTCTTTACAATGTGCCATTCAGTGGGCAAGAGTTAAAACTGTAATACACACACACACACACACACACACAAAATAATGTTTCCACTCAGCAGAAGAGCCAGGGTACACACAGATGGAGGAAGCTACGTGAAACACACGGCACACAGAAGCTCACTGAGGTGTGTTTATGGGAAAGACCCTCCATTATTTGTTTTTAGTGTAAAAGTTATCATTTGGTTTTTATGACGGTTTCGGTTTGATGTGAACAGCTAAGCGACAGCAGCTAAACAGGAAGCAGTTAGCACATCAACTCTTTACATATTAGTTATGTCAAAATTTGGTGCTTCCATCTTTGGGATTTGACTGTTTGCTTGTTTTCTTAGTCGTATTTCACACTATGACTGGATACGTATGCAAAGTCTTCATCAGTGTTTTTCATTATTGATTATAATTCAATTCAATTTTCAATTCAATTTTATTTATATAGCGCCAAATCACAACAAAAGTCGCCTCAAGGCGCTTTATATTGTACAGTAGATAGCACAATAATAAATACAGAGAAAAACCCAGCAATCATATGACCCCTATGAGCAAGCACTTTGGCGACAGTGGGAAGGAAAAACTCCCTTTTAACAGGAAGAAACCTCCGGCAGAACCAGGCTCAGGGAGGGGCGGGGCCATCTGCTGTGATTGGTTGGGGTGAAAGAAGAAAAACAGGATAAAGACATGCTGTGGAAGAGAGACAGAGATTAATAACAGATATGATTCGATGCAGAGAGGTCTATTAACACATAGTGAGTGAAAAAGGTGACTGGAAGGGAAAAACTCAATGCATCATGGGAATCCCCGGCAGCCTACGTCTATTGCAGCATAACTAAGGGAGGATTCAGGGTCACCTGGTCCAGCCCTAACTATATGCTTTAGCAAAAAGGAAAGTTTTAAGCCTAATCTTGAAAGT
Source organism: Pelmatolapia mariae (assembly GCF_036321145.2). Taxonomy (NCBI): domain Eukaryota; kingdom Metazoa; phylum Chordata; class Actinopteri; order Cichliformes; family Cichlidae; genus Pelmatolapia; species Pelmatolapia mariae. The sequence goes on from NC_086238.1 coordinate 35,898,576, forward strand.
AGAGATAGTGTCTGTCTCCTGAATCCAAACTGGAAGCTGGTTCCACAGAAGAGGGGCCTGAAAACTGTATAGGAGATAGTTATCAGCAGATCAGCTGAAAATGAAAATCAAGAACTGAAAAAGAATTATATTCAAACACAATCTGTCTACAGAAACATTTGCAGGTTGGATGACTGTCTGAAATGTACTGACAGTGTAGTTTGGAGACTACATGAACCTGTGTGCTAATGAAGCTACTCAGAGTCAGGTGTTCCAGTAAAGGTGATGGGAGGCGTTGGGTTGGAAAAAAGCTGAAAAAGGCTCCAAGAAGAATTTCTAAAGGCCACATTGGCAGGTACTACCAACCTCAAACTAAGCAAAAATTGTGCCTTTGAAACTAAAATAATATTTGTTATTCACTGGGAACTATTAGACCGTTCCCAAAAGACTAATCAACAACTAATCAACCAGTTTTAACTGCTAAACGACTTGTCATTTGCTGGCTTTACCTGGAAGTTTGCAGTGGACTTTTATTTTTTAAGTAGTTTCACAGTGAACTTTGACTGTTTGTTCTAACAGATTGCCATTTACATTTTCTGGAGATATTATGCTTCGTCGATGGTAACTTGCAGACTCTACCTTACAGATTTAGGCGGCCCATCTACCTGCAGAGAGCATCTCTTGTCAAACGGGGGCAGTCAAAAATATGTCGTACAGCCGCTCTGTGGGCTGCTCTTGTGCTTTTGTCGGTCCATCAGTCAGCCACGGAAAAGAGCAAAGTTATAAACAGACAAAGAGGTGACGTCAACCTGAGTGTTTAAAAACAACACTGTCGCTGTCTGCACTTTTCCTGCTGCTTCTCCTGTTCCCGACGAACTCCGCCGCTCCGTCTCTTTTCCGGCCCGCCTGTCGGCCGGTCAGCATTTGCTTGACACGCAGCATTATCCACATCGCGTACTGTGCAGTTGGGTTTTTGGAAGAACTCACAGGAGCACATTTGTGGTGGTTGAAATTCCCCCAAATATCTCCTCAGGTGGGCACAGCCACAGTAGCTTAACTTAAGCCTAGTTTAGTTACCCAGTGGCTCATCTTTGGTAACATGTTCTTTTATTTTTGTTGTTCAGTGACGTTAGTGTTTGTTAGTGGTCCACTGATCCAACTTTTTCCTCCTCCGATTCAGTACAGATACCTTGGTTTAGAGTATCTGCTGATACACTGTTACATTAATAAGCATTTGATGATCTCTGCACCCTTAATAATGAGATTTGACACTTAAGTATATATGGTTCAGTATGGTGTGATGACAATTAGTGTGGGTTCTGGAATATTCCAAGAGTAGCCTTCGTAAATAATAACGTAGGCATTTATTGAATTGGTAAGAAAATAAAGCACAATAGGCTCAAAATACAACAAAGAAAAAATATATATCAACGTTATTCATCTTTATTGAATTGGACAAGGATTAGGCTTTCAGTGTGAGTCCACCTCCTCTCTACATGCACTCATTTCACGTTTGGAGCTGACAAACAGGTTAAGAGAATATTAATGAAGTTGGTGACTAAGTGTTGTTTTATCCCAAGTGCAGTAAAACCTTCCAAATAAGTGTTTTACAAACTGTGACAACAGTGAGAGTGAGCAAGTGATGTCATCATCATCTCTGGTTTTTTTAGTTGTGCCAACTAACATGACTGCAGTTTCTCTTTAAACTAAAAACTTTTCCAAAAATATAAATGAAATCTTTTGATGTAACTACAGTGAAATACCTCGAAATACCTCCACACTGCTGAAAATGTGAAAGTCTACACCATGACTACTATAAATTCTGTTACTTCCTGAAAGCAGGATGTAACTGAAAGTACCAGGTCTTGCTTTAATCATTGTTCATGAATCCGGTTTATGAAAAACCCTGAATAACAAAAACAGTGACTCAACCAACCAGGAGCCAAAATAGCAGATTGCCTAACATTTGAAATAGGCTACTTTGGATGTGCAGTAACATGAGCATGGTGGAGGGAGCATCGTGAGTTAGGCTTTCTTTGCTACCTCAGAGTCTGGATGCCTCACAGTCATTTGGAGAATAAGGATTTAATAATTGTGCCATAAAATTTTAAAGAACAGTGTCAGGGTAGCAGTTAATGTCCCGAATCTTTGGAAAGGTTTGGTGAAAATACAAGATGACAACTGCACAAGTAAATCATCAAGCACAAAAAAATAAGGAAAGTAATGTTTTTAGGATTTACAGAGTCAGTTTTATGACATTACCTAATTAGGATGCCCTGGCATGACCTAGGGAGAGCTGTCCAGTCAAGACATCTAAGCAGTACTGATGAACTCGAAACAGTTTGTTAGCTCTAAAATTCCCCCATCATTGTGAAAGTCTTATTAGCAGCAACAGGAAATGTCTGATCGAGGTTCTCCAAATCGCTAAATTCATGAGATCACTTTCTTTTTCTATAGTCTGCACTTTGGACAGTGTTATTAGCTTAGTCAGATCATGTTTGTGAGTCAGATGACAATCATTGTGTGTAATGCGCTCAGAAATCCCAATAATTTCAAATGGCAAAAGCTCTGAATGGGCCTCTCTCGTATCATTTCAGGCATTTCTATGGCTAAAGCAAAGGACTAAAGGCACCCTGTAGATTTTAAACCTCCAGTAGTGCTTTAAAGCAAGAGTTTAATCAGTGTGTAACAGATTGGTTTATTTTGTGCATGTGCAAGAACCAGAAGCATGTGGACAACTGCATAGACCTTCCTGTGTAGGGTATGTCTCGTTCATGCTCCTTAACAGTTGGCAGCTCAGAATAACCTAGCAATAGTTCAACAGCTGAGCAGTAGAAGAAGCAGCCATGCTTACTGTATATTGCACAACTCATAATACTCAAACACTGGCTGTGCAAATGAGGAGGAAGGAAATGGATTCAGCACTTTTGTAGACACAAGACTAACACACAGTGTGTTTTGGTGAGAAAAACTGAATCCACTCAACTATGATTTTCTTGCAATAAGGCCTTCTGGTCTAACTTCAGCTGCACTGCAGGACAGCGAACAGTCAGTCACCCAAGGTTAACCTCCCCCTACTTACAGCAACCTAAAACTACACTCTTGTCAGAAGCTGAATAGTTATTAACACTTTCGTCGTGACCTGTTCCGACGTGATCCATGCAGCAGAGAGACAAATGCAAAGCTCAGAAAGGTCAGCTTTGGCATATTTAGCTGGTTTCCTTCACAAACCCTGATTTACACACAAATCTGTGAGTGGGAAAAGATCGCAGACAGCCTCCATTTTTTTCCCTGTCTTAAACAGCTACCTGTGGCTGCGCTATAATTTTCCCGTAAGAAAACAGATGGTAGAAGTGTTACTACTCACTTGTGAAAAGAGGAACACAACCTTTTGTCTATTCTGGCGTGTTTGATAGGGTGTGTGTGTGTGTGTGTGTCAGAGGAGGGTTTGTTTTCAGCTGATTCAGAGTGTCTCTGAAATGGAGAAGTTCTCCCAGATGTCTGCTGTGGGCGCCGCCGGCCTCCCAGAGTATAGTTACTGCTCTTGAAAATGTGCCCCCGCCACCCCCTCACGTTTCTCCCGTGCCTCCGCCCCCGACTCGGCTGACCTCTTTATGTGGAGCACAAGGCCAGCTGGTAATGTTTATAGCTTCAGCGTCTGATCAAAGATTCAATGCCCCCAAGGAGAGGAAAGGGGGAGGAAAATAGTGTGTGTGAGACAGAAAGCAGAAGAGAGAGAGACAGATGCGGGAGGCTAATCAAATGTGTGGGGGTGAAATAGCTTTGGTTAAATTCAGACGCCTCGGTTTCGTTTTCCTTTCCATTTCTCTCTTGTCGATGTAAAACTCGCCCTTCATTACGTCCACCTCTGTCCTGCGCTACACGTGTTCAGTTGGCTTCGATCTCTCTGCAATATTTATATTCCTGGCATTGGCTGAAGCTCCCATAATGCTTCGCTAATTCCCAACGCCTATCAGAGACCTTACGTACGCATTGGGGTCGGCGGTCGCGACTCTGTGCTGTCACGTCGGTGTCACATGTCACTCAGTGCCACATAATCACAGCTCGGCTCTGAGCCCAGTGCCGCTGCGCCGCGTCTGTTGTTGATATTGCTTCCCTGCCAGCTATTGTCTGCGTCTCTACTCCAAGCTCTGCCTATTGAATTATTCCATATGGAAGGTCTGTGAAGTCTGTTTCGCTGCAATGTGGCGAGGGAGCAGGGGGGAAAGTCTTTACTTATTCATTCATTCATTCATTCTCCTGCTGCTGCTGCACTCAAGAAAATCTAGCACCACTGGCGAGGAGGAGCAGGAGGAAACAGGAAGTGGATGCTAAGTGCACTAGAGCCAATGGAAACGACTTTTAAGGACAGGAGCTCAGGAGCTGCGACCCCGAGGGATCCGAGTCTTACTACGCTATTGACTTCTGCTTTGTTGTTGGATTGTTGCTGATTTTCTCAGCATGTCAGATGCACTCTTTACTCAGCTGCACTTCCTGTAAACACTTTTAAACTTCCTGTCCAGGCTTTGGGTACAGTCTGATGAGTCTTTTTTGACTCAGCAACCCAAGGTGACCTAGTGACCCAATAGGGGTGAAAGGATGACAGGTGGGGACGTGGGTGGGGTTTGGAAGAGGGGAAACTGGTTTTACTCAGCCGTGAGCCGGTCACCAGTCAGCTGCTCCAACATAGAGAAACAGGAGTACTGTAGGCACGCCTCAGAAAGAGATTTTACACTTCAGAACAACTCTAGTGCTATTCTCTTGAATGGAGTCAACTAATTTACACACTGACTGACGATTGTGAGTGATTAATCAGTCAGTTTGCAACTAATGGATTCTCTTTTTAATAAAATATCAGAATAGTGAAAAAAATTAATAATAATTTGAGTAAATAAACCTTTGATTTTATATATTTCAGGTGAATTATGCTCATAATTGTTGCTTCACATCTATGAGGGCAAACGATGTGCGATTATTAATAAAACTTGGAGCTGTAGTGATGATGTATACTTTTAAAATGTAGAAAATATCAGCTGATACTGTCTGCCAAAGGCCTCGCAACTCCGCCCTAGATTCTGGCTGACATCCAGAGGATAGAAATTAGAATTTGTGCCAATAAACTTTTGTTAAATTGTTTTCTTAAGCTGTTGGTCCGGTTTTAGTTTTTCTTTATATCTTAAAATTGTGTTAATTTGTCATGAGTAGGAAGTAATAAATCAGATCTGATGCTTGACAGATGTTCTATTGTACTATATATAGTACTATGTTACTATTTCCAAAGCATACCCTGCTGTTAAAAAATGTTTTAAAAAAATTCCCTATCTTTCCGAAACGACTGGTTTAATACTGGAAACCAGATACAAGCTGATTGCAAAGCTACTCACTGTGGAAAAACATGCAGCTGAAAACAGTAATCGGTTTTAAAAGTTCCCTCTGGTGGTGCATTTACGTACTTGGGAGAAATAACCTTCATGATTTGAGAGCTAGTGGACGCCAACAACCTGCTTAATTGGAAAAGCTATTATATTCACATCAGCGTTCTCACATTTGCTCACTTTTTATCTTCGGGGTTTGGAAGATGCAAATCAAATCTCGCTGCACTCCAGCTCATGACTGTGTGGTACTTTGCTAAAGCCTCCGTGTGTTATTTTGCTGTGTTAGCTTGCAGTAGTATGTGTGCAGAAAATTACAAATTTACACTGTGAAAAAGACCAAGGTAGGATCAGGAGCTGTAATCTTATGGTTTTAAATGAGAAGGACTCAGCAGCTGTGCAGAAGCACACTTTAGTTTTCTGAATATGATTTGATATGATTTTTAAGTGACACCCCTAATGCCTGCTTGTGGTTTTCAGAGAGGAGTTGTATCTGGGCCCCAGTCAGCCCGGTAGCTCTTACAAATATGGTCCCGTCAGTAACGTCACCGTGGGCCGCAGACCCACCCTTATTGAACCGGAGCGTCTGAAGGACTTTGGTGTGGAAGAACTTCTCAACGGTGATGTGAAAGTCCACGAAACCAAAGTAGTGATGGCTCCTGAGGTTGTCCTCATGGACCCCCCCAAAACCAGGCGAGTCAGCGAGTTCAGGATGATCCCGAGACCTCCTGCCCAGTACCTCCGCTTCGAGGACATCAGCGCGGCAGCCTTCAGGATCCAGTCAGGGATGCAGAAGACGCCTTGCACGGTACACTAACACAGAATAAGTGCAGGAGAACGTGCAATAAAGGTGACCTTTGACCTTTGTTTGGGAGCTGACATCACTTCCTTCAGTTTAGACAGAAGTTTAATTTGACAGGACAGCAGCCAGGCATCACATATCTAAGGAAGATTGCTGTAAAAGGACCACAAGAGGGTGAACTAATATCAGAACTAGTCTGAATGGGATGCAGATTTTTGCTCATGGAAAAACTGAACAAAGCATTCATGGTCTGTGTTACTTTGATACATTTTAAATAGATGATTTTATGTTAGAATTAAGTTGTGCAGAGCTTTTTTGTACCAGGTTCTAAACATGTTTGTTTTTGCTTAAAAATGGGAAAGTTAGGGATTCATTTTAGAGTATGCCTTAAGTTAAATGTGATCTGACAACAGTGTAATGCTATCTGAGTGCAAACTGGATACACAGAAGTGTCAGAATTGATGTAAATTGATGGAGTGATGAAGGCAGAGTTGCTCTAGAAGAAGGCCTTGTCACTTGTCACCCACCTTGAACCACCTCTCTCCGTCTCAGTAGTCACCAGGAAAAAACAAACAAACAAAAAACTCAGATATGTGCTTTTGCTTTCCCCAAATAATCCCCCCCAGAAGTAGAGTTACACTTTTAGGTTAGGTGGGTTTAGTTTCAGTTAGTCTCTAGAGTGGGTTTGGGTCCTTGGACGTTATACTTTTGCTGATTCAAGACCCTCCCATTAGTTTCAAATCAGGAGTGCCATGTCCCTCTTTTATAATGTCTCTGCACATCTCTGCATTTTCACTGTGCGTGGTTGTGTGTCGCTGCTAATAACCACAAAACGCACAAAGAAAAACTCTTTTAATTGAGGCTTGCTTTGACATAACTACTGGTGATGAAACTGTTAGCGGAACAGGTGATAATAACTAAAGATCACCCAAAGGTGAAGCCCTCATGGGGACATCATCGCTAATAATGCACTGCAGCTTTTAGCCAAATTAGGAGGAGCCCTCATATCTGCTTCATACTTTATATTGCATTATGCCCACCAAGTGCGAAGCAGATTGGATTAACGGCTGTTGGCAAAAAGCAAAGAGCAGGCAGAGACTCCTGGAGCTGGATGAGCACCAGCGTTAAGGTGAATTCATGCAAAAATAACATAAAAATTGAACATGACTCGGGGCAAAGACCATGGATTTCATACGTCAGGAGTAATTATATGAAGTGAAAACTATTTCAGCATGCATGTGAGCACCTGAGTGGTTTTTTGCTGCTGGAGCTCTTGAAATATGCTGCTTCTTTTGTGTGCTCAGTACTCCAGATTGTCCAAACAGTACGGGATGGAGATCTACCTGAAGAAGGAGCACCTGCACTACACTGGCTCTGTGAAGGAGAGAGGAGTGCTGTACCTGCTCACCTCCCTCACGCAGGTACATTGGGGCGGGGGAGCTGAAAAAGACGCTGAAAGGATCCACTGAAGTGTGCTGTGCGTGCATATTTGTTGCATGTGATTATATGTCAGGCGTGTGTTTCTGTGCTTGCAGGAGCAGCAGAGGATGGGTGTGATCGTGGCCACTGACTGTAACTTCTACATGGCCGTGGCGCACCACGCGGTGGAACTGAAGATCCCGATGTTTGTCATCATGCCGTCAAGTTGCTCCTCGCCCCGCCTCAGGATCTACAGAGACTACGGCGCCATGGTTATCTCCTACGGCCGCACCGGCCGCGATTCCCAGAACCACGCCTGCCATCTGGCCAAAGAGAATGGATACCTCTACCTGGAAGAGTCAGTCTAACATTCATATTACGACTTGGAATGAGAGTTTCTGTGTCTGTGCAGTACTAACTGATGTTTTAGTATCTTAGTAACATAACACATTTAGTAACATGGGTCAAGTGTATTAATTTCACGGTTTCCTACCTGAACCATGTAATTTCTCTTCACTCATTGACCTTCTAGTTTTCAAACAGTGCAAATTCCCACTAAAAAAGAAACATATATATATATATATATATATATATATAGATATGTTTCTTTCTCAAAGATATATATATATATCTATATATATATATAGATATATATATATATATATATATATATATATATATATATACATACCTACATGTATTTTAAATATAGCCTAACTCTGTTTTCCTTAACGCCTGAAAAGCTCACATTCTGGCAACATAACAATGTCAGCAGTGCTAATCCTTTTGGCTGCAGATAAACTAAGCCTTCCTCTGTGTCTTCTGCAGGGTGGCTGTGGTGGTGAGCAGTGCTAACATGGAGCTGGAAGTGGTGAGGCAGTGCATGGACCGAGCTTTGGTGTTGGACAACCGGATCAGTAAGTTCTCAGTGCAGCTGGGAGAGTGGCCAGGAGACATGGCTAAGCTGCTGGATGTTCTGACCAGAGAGGACGTCAGGTAGAGTAGGAACCTATTCGGACTTAATCGGTTTTGTTTTTAACGTTGCCCTGTGCCACCTTTAGTTTATTCATTCCTTCGCCTCTTTTGTCTTTTTCCTCCCAGGTTGTTGGACGTCTGCCATCGTAGACACAGCGATAAGTCAGAGCTCTTCAAGGCAAAGGTAGGCGACTAATCTGTCCTCTTCACTTCATTCTGTTTCCTTCTCCTCTCCAATCCGCTCATCCACTTTTCCTTTATTGCCGTGGAACTCTTGGCTTGGAGTTGTCAGGGAGTTGGCGGGAATTAAAAGACCAAAAATACAAATACATATTTAAAAGATATAAAAAAGTAGCATTGCTCAGTTCACTACCCACCTACAGCTTTACTTGGTCTGGTACAACCATTAGCCAATTTTGGCTGTTGTTTTAGCAAGTTACAAACACAGTGTTGCTATGCAACAGTCAAGTTATGACGTAACTTGACTGTAAAATGACTATAAATCTTGGGCCATCTTAGCTTTTTTAAATAATGGATTTGTTTTATTCTCCTTCATTTCTAAAGCTCAGGGATGGAGCAGACTTATCATGTGATCTCCTGGCTCTGCATTCTTACCCCCACAGTCTCCACTGACAATTTGTACTGCTTATTCAGAACTAGTGTCAGGAGGTGAAAGGTGTTGCATAATGCAACAAGCAAACCTCTCACTGCCCTAATTCTAGAGTGTGTGTGTGAGACGGAGAGTGACGTAAGAAGACTAACTGTATGTGTGTGTGTTGACAGGTGGAGTGTGTGGTGGAAACCAGGGATAAGATGCAGAGCGCTCATCTGCGCAAGACGCTGAGCGAGCGCTACCCCTCTATATGCTGGCTGGACCGGTGATCACAGCGAAATCCTGAACACAAAACTAGACTGACTGAAAACAGATTCCTGCCATCGGGATAACACATGCAAACCATTCCTGCAACACACACACACTCTTATGATATGCAAGCTCTGTTATATGAGACTCATTAAGAGAATGCTTGGTCAGCAAAACTAAGTGTAAACAGAAAAGCCTTGAGATTATAGTGCAAATCTACATGTTCCTTCTATCACTAATGCTGCTTTTGTTCTTCTTCATCATGGCACCTTAAATATACTGTGAAGCGGTTAAACTGCATCCCAGTTGATGATGCTAATTCTAACTGAATGCTATGGCGGATTCACACTATTTTTATAGTGGTTCCCAACTTGGGCCATTTAATGGGTTAACATTGGGCTGGCACAGAATAAAGTATTTTTCTGTGTTTTCAATTACTGTAGGGCCAAGATTTTTCTTCATTTACTCTTATTATATAAGCTTTTTATGTACGGTAACCCTCAAGTGATTAAATAAATCTGTAACAGTGGATAAAGCTTTTTTCCCCCAGTTGTTGGTAAAGCATACAAGCTAATTACAATTAAAATGTGTCCCTATAGAGAAACAGTTCTGCAAAAAAACTATTTGAGCTCTGTGAGTGTGTGTCGAGCCCTCTGGGTCTTCATTAACAGCTGTCATGGGTGGCCAACTTGTGGCTCCACCCCCTGGCAGAACGTGGATCAGTCTGCATTAGCTAAAGGATGGAGTGTGACCTCTGTAGCACACATACAGCTTCCTAGAGTGTCACTATATAAGGTCTATTTTTCATTGAATGTTCTTTTTAAAATGCTGTAAATATTTCTGTATTTGTTCTGTCCACAGTGGCAGTTTCAACCCTCCTAAAACCGTTCTCCAAATAAAACTCCGGACAAATGAACCGTAACCGTGTTTTCACATTTGTGAAGTTTATATGCAAAGTAGGGGACTAGCTAGACTAGACAACTAGCTTGAGTTTTTCTTCATTGCTGGTCTACTTTCACCAAAAGTATAAGTAACACAGGATTTAAAAATAAGTAGTGTCTGGGTCAGGTTTTGCTGGGAACCAGTGTTTTTGTCTTATGTTCAATTATATGGGTTAATAGGTTCAGACTGGTCAAATGTAGATTTAATTAAATATGTAAACAGCACAAAATATATATTGCTTTTCCTTTATGTCAGTTAAGATAAGTACCCGGAATGTTAAAGGGTCCAACAATGTGGTGAAAAAAAAATCGATTTTAAATTCTCTGAAGAAAGATTTGATTCACATTGCTTTTTTGCAAGAAACCCATCTGACAGATGATGAACACAGAAAATATTGTAGAGAATGGGTTGGTCAAATTTTTTTCTCATCCTACTCCACAAATAAAAGGGGCGTTATCACTCTTATACACAAAAATCTTCCCTTCAATGTTACAGCCACTCACAAGGACAATGAAGGAAGATATATATTGGTAAAAGGGATGTTACATGGGGAAACTGTTCTCCTAGGTAATATATATGCGCCAAATGCACAGGATGAAGAGTTTTACACAGTATTATTTAGTCAATTAGTGGCCATGGACTGTGCTAATATAATATTAGCGGGTGACTTTAACTGTGTTCTATGTCCCAAAATGGATAAATCTCCCCCACAATCTATTCTGACAAAAAATTCCAAAGCCCTCTGGCAAATTATAAATGAGCTGGATCTTATAGATGTCTGGCGACACTATAATCCAGTATCTAAAGAATACACCTTCTACTCTAACCCTCACTTGTCAGCATCTCGTATAGATTATATTTTTATGTCCAAGTGCATCAGTCAGTTAGTTCAGCAGGTAAATATTGGTCATATAGGTCTCTCTGACCACGCTCCTGTGGTCCTAACTATTCAACCCATGAGACATATTGAGCGCTCCATGTTTTGGAAGATGAGTACACTGTCTCTTTTGGATGAGAAATTTATACATTTCATAACAGAGCAAACAACATTATTTTTAGAAATAAATGATAAAGGGGAGATAGACATGAGAACTTTATGGGATAGCTATAAGGCTTACATGAGAGGGATGATTATTTCATATACAAGTCATAAAAGAAAACAACGATTAACAAGGCAGTTAGAGATCGAGAATAATATAAAAAAGCTGGAGAAACAATATTATGTAACAAAATCAGCTGAAACATTAAGTGAGCTTAATATAGCCAGGACATCTTTGCATAACTTGATAATGCGAAAGGCTGAAAAAGACGTCCTTCCTTCCAGACGACGGCTCTTTGAATCAGCTAATAAGCCTAATCGCTTTTTGGCTCGTCTTGCAAGGAATACTCCATCAAGTTCTTTTATTACAGCTATTGTGGATGTGAATGGTGAAAGGCAAGTAGGAAACAGATTAATGAGTGTTTTAGAGAATTCTATACAAACTTATATCAGTCTGAGATGGACATAACAAGGCTTAACTCAGGCTTTTTTTCTTAAACGACTTAGCATACCCTCAGCTCTCTGAAGATCAGGTTAGCCTGCTGGAGTCACCCATAACATTGATAGAGGTGGATAAAGCTATCTCTGCACTCCAGTCAGGGAAATGTCCCGGGGCAGATGGCTTTCCAGTAGAATTTTTTAAGGTAATGAAAGTGAAGTTAAATAGTTTATTATTAAGGGTTTTTAATAAAGCATTTGAAGAATCGAAACTCCCAGAATCTATGTACCGGGCTAATATAACATTGATAGCTAAAAAAGATAAAAATCCGGAGTCATGCTCATCTTACAGGCCTATTAGCCTTCTTGGGGTTGATAATAAGATACTTTCAAAGATACTGGCTCTTAGGCTAGAAAAAGTAATGTGCTCTATTGTGCATGCTGACCAGACAGGCTTTATTAAGGGGAGGAATTCTTACAATAATACCCGACGTCTATTTAATATTATTCACTTTTTAAATTTTCATCAGATCTCTGGGGTTGTTCTTTCTATGGATGCCGAAAAGGCATTTGATAGAATTGAATGGGAATATATGTTTGAAATATTGAGAAGATTTGGGTTTGGAAAAAACTTTCTGGGGTGGATCAAAATTATATACAAATCACCAATAGCATCTGGAGACACGTACGAACTCCAAAACACGTATAAACTCAGAAGCGCGGAAAAACTCCAAAACACATAAAAACTCCAAAACACGTAAAAACTCCAAAACACGTAAAAACTCCAAAACACGTAAAAAATCCAAAACACGTAAAAACTCCAAAACACGTAAAAACTCCATAGCACGTACAAACTCCAAAGCACGTACAAACTCTAAAACACGTAAAAACTCAGAAGCATGTAAAAACTCCAAAACACGTACAAAAGACAACAGAAGTGCTCCAGGATGCTAGGCCCAGTGTTGAGCTTTTGTTACCTAGTGGCTGCACAAGCCAGCAAGTACCAATGACCGGATTTGGTGTGTGGTAGTAGCAGGTAAATGAACATTTTTATTCATTTACCTGCAATTATCTTCATTACCTTCAATTATTTGAATATATATGAGTGCTTGTGTATAAATACACAAACAATACACATATGCTTTCAATTGTGTAATTTAAGTGATCTAGGTAGTTTGTTTTGGAAGTTCAGTTCATGCTAGAAATGTGCCTCGGAGTTTGTACGTGTTTTGTCTCTAGGGGCCACCGCATATATTTATATATAAATAAAACCACTTTTTTTTTACATTAGTAATTCCTTTTGTGTATAATTTTATATTATTGTTAATAATAAATTAATTAAAGCAACAAAACAACCTGAAGAGCCGGTTCGGAGCCGAAAGAGCCGGCTCTTTTTAGTGAGTCGAACCGAAAGAGCCGGTTCTCTAAAAAGAGCCGGAAATCCCATCACTAATTGTGACCCCGTGCTACTGCTTTAGCCTGATTTGGCCCACGTCGCACGCTGCTTTAGCCCACGTCATACACAAACAGCTTCTTGTCAGAAGAGATACATTCAGAGCTGTGATTGATGAGTCCAAGGTTTCCCGAAACGGCTAAAGCTCCTAGCCAGGAAACGATAACTTCTTACATTAACAATTATTATTACTTTGCTAATTGGGCTACATAATTAACATAAGTAGATAAGCTACATAATCTACATACAATCATTTAAGTAAGTGTTTAATTAAACATTTGACCCAGACATAGGGGGGTTACAAGCCAGTGTACTCCTAGTGCTAGTACCAGACTTGGCTAAATGGAGAGGGGCTCCACCAGGAAGGGCATGTGGTATAAAATGTTGGCCAAATCAAACACATGGATGATAAAGAATGAGATTTCCATAGCAGTTTGGTCAAAGCTCAGGTTAACAATGACCGCCTCTGTTGGTCAGAAGGATTCTGGTGGAAATTGTACTACTGTTGGCCAAAGACAAATAAACATGGTGGTTCTAACATGGTGTAGGTAGGAAGAGAAATGGAGTTGGGGTAATTTTGAAGGGAGAGTGTGTGACTAGTGATTGTGAGATCAAAGCTGGAAATCAAAGGGGTGGTGTTGAATGTTGTCAGTGTGTATGCACAAGTTGGCTGTCACAAGATAAAAGAGAATTTTTGAGATGAATGAAGGGGTAGAGAGTGTCCCCAGGGGGAGATGAGTGATTAGAGCAGATTACAGGGGACATGGAGGTGAAGGGAGCAGAGGTGATGAAGAAGTGTTGCGTAGATATGGTGTTAAGGAGAGAAATGCAGAAGGACATGACAGTGGATTTTACAAAAAGGACGGGAAGAGCTGTGGTGAATACTTCAAGAAGACGAAGGAACAAACACACAGGTACACACAGTTATATCTTCCTGCACTCTTTCAGACTGCAAGAGCTGCAATCTGGAACAGATAGGCAACTGGAAGGTGGTGACAAGGGAGAACATAGCAGCATCAGATGGCAGTCTATAGGAAACCTTTGGAACTTGGTAAATCAAGTAGATTAGAGCATGTCTGCACTTGAAAATATGGCTGACCTGGTAATCTTAGTACAGATTTTACAGGAAGATTTCTGGGACCCCAGTGAATGGGGTCTTGTACTTTGCGTCTGTCATTACATTCCCAGTGTTTGTTTGTTTTTTTAATTAATCAGCAAATTGAAATCTTGTATAAGAAGACACCAGCGCATCAGTCTCTGGTTTGAGTTTTTCATCTGAAATGGATTATGTTCAGTGAACACTTGAATTGATTGTGACCTAGACTTAATGTAGATTTCACAGTTCTGCAAGGCAAGGACTTCCTTTTCAATAGTGCTACAGTTTAGCTGTTTGTGAACTTCTTGGAAAAGTAGCAGATGGGATGATCTATACCCTGTGAAAGGACAGTTGAAAGGAAGTGCAAAATTGGGTGTTACACAATAATGCTCTAGCAGATTCAAAGCATTCAAAGTTCTTCAGTGAGCTAAATACTCCCATGGGAGGGTTAGTTAGCTCATAGAGAATCCTGGATCAGGCAGACTATATCATCCCAAGCAGATTCAGACAGATGGGACAGGATGAACTCTAAATGATCTAATACCTAACAATGAGAATTTTTTAACTGAGCACCAAACACAAACACCTTTTTAAATCAGCCCATCATCAGAGGGTTTATATTAAGCAATCGCACACAGTGATAGTGGAGCAGCCGGGCTGCTTCTTGGAAAGTAACATTTCAACATGTTCATATGGCAGATCCTAGTTATTTGGATTACATAACTTACTAGGCAGGATCCAGCAAACTGTGCTTGCAAGCTGGACCAAAAAATGTTCTCACCTGTTTAAAGAGTCCTGAAAATCGTCTTTTTGTCATAATGGGCCTTCATCTTAGACTGAGCATGGTTTTCCTTTGGCTAACTGATGGGCGTAATGGAGTTTCTTTCAGAAACTGCTGACTTGGGGGGGGCACCAACAACCTTTCTTAGGCAGGTTCTCTCACAGAAGACAACAGCAGACGGCACACTCTCCACCAAACCGAAGGCAAAACTTGCACCACATGGTTTGAAGTGTCTGATTGAGTCTTTCTATAGATAATTGAGACTCTAAATGGTAACAGTTGGATTCATCTCGAACCCTTTTACATGAAATATGAGCCTTGGTCAGTTTAAGGAACTTTTGGTAAAGGTGGGGAAAAAAAAAAAATGTTATAGCCTCTGGGAATCTTGTCACGATGTGTGTTTACATGTGGATTTAGTTTTGGGTAAAGGATCCACAAAATCCAGTCTTACTCTGTAGCAAAGTTTTGAGACTAAAGTATATAGTTAGGGCTGATCAGGTGACCCTGAACCCTGTCATGTTGCCATAGTTTCAGACTGCTGCAGAACATCATGTGGGTCATTGAGAATACCCTATGTTTAGACACCACAACAGGAGGTCATTAAATTTTTGTCTTGAGACTTCTGTTAAAAGGAAGTTCTTCCTTCCCATTGTTACCCAATACCTGCCCATTTAATTGCAGTTTTCTCTGGACTACTGAAAGGCACGTACCTCACAGTATAAAGCACCTTGAGGGCTGTTTTGATTTGCCACTACATAAATAAATCTGAATTGAAGAAAGCGGTGAGACTGCTTCATTCATCTCAAATCACACAAATGCTATTAAAAAAAAATGAATAATAAAGAAAACACCCCACAGTGGATTCAGTTCAGTCATCCTTTATTTTGTAGTGTCAATATTAAGACTGAATCACAGCACTTTAATCTGAGAAAGGCAAATTTGACAGCAGCTCCCCTCTTTATTTAATCCAAGAGCACTTTTGAGGGTGACGGCAAAAATACCATCTGTAGCAAACGTGTCAGGCATCCTGTTCATCCGAGCAGCTGAGAAAAAAGGGAAAACCCTCAAAAACCAACCCACCTGTACTGCACCACGTAGGCTGAATGTAAACACCTTTAGGTAATCTGTTCTAAAATTTGTTCCATGTACTGCACTCAAATTCATCAAGAGAACACTCATATTTAAATAACCCTTGTCCCTAGTCATCACCATCAAGACAAACTTTAAAATATATTATTTCTGAAAAGGTAGCACCGTTCTCCCTCAGCTCTAGAAAATATGGAATGAAACATTGAGCTCTATTACAGGAATTAAAGATATTTTGTAAACTATGTAAGAAAATTTCTAGCGTTTCTATCAAAGATATGTCTTTGGAATTCTATTAAAAGAAACACTATTAAAGAAAAGGCTCAAGAGTATTGCTCCACTTCATGCTCTCCAGCAGGATCTTATAATCAAAGTGAACAGTGGAAGAAGTTGAGGCCCCAAGAAGGGGTCTCTAGACTCAGATGTGTTGTTCTGTAGGCTTCTCCTGGTAAGGTCAGTCCTGCTTGGAACGCTCTGGGTCGTACTTAATTAGCAGGTGGAGGGAGGCGAAGCCAAACAGAAAGGTCTGGATAAACCACAGGCACCGAGTGGACATGTCCTTGATGCCTTTGTTACTGCAGGAAAAAGTTAAGTGTATTTGTAGGAAGTAGATTCATCATGTGCGCAATGGTTGTTAAACCCTTAAACAGAAAATTATGCACAATTTGAATCCAGATGGCCATTTTTTTTTTTAAATTCAGAAATGTACATGTTGACATGAAATTCTGCTAAAAAATAGATTGCAGCACCACCTAGTGGATGTTAAGGTTCCTGTATTCTTACCTGCACAACTTCAGTGCAACCAGGGCCTCAGAAAGATGAATAGCACAGGCCAACCACCATCTGAAATGGGGGGAAGAAAAAAAAAAAAAAAAAGAAGTTCAACTCTCCAGTGATAACATTTCAAACTAGGATAATGCACATGCTTCCAAAAAGGGGGGAAAACCTACAAGTTAACAGTGAGGACTTTTCTGGTCTGAAAACAAGTTTTCCCCTTGTGCTGTTCTAATCACCGAGTGCTGATAAGCTTAAATTGATCAGTCGTTTCAGATTTCAAACCACCAGTGACTCGACAATGGCTTCCAGCTGCCTTGCCTTTGAACAGACTGACTTAGCAGCTGAGTCACGTGACCGAAACCACAACAATACATTAAGCTCTGATTGCCGTCCTATTACTCCACAGCATGAGCGTCAATTTGCAACCTATGAATGTTGTGTCAACGATCCACATGTGCAGGGCGTGTGTGTGCGTGCGCGTGCGGGGCTGGGCGTGGTGATTTGCACATCATTAGAAAAATGTCTATTTAGATCTCCTAAAGTGATTGGCTTGCATTACAAAAGCTATAATGAGCAAACCTCATTACCAGAATTCTTTGTTTGCAGGCTTCACAGTGCTGCATTACTTACCCTTTGTACAGTAGATCAGGATGGTTATACGCAAGGTTTTTGGAGAAGGTGCCAAATGGACCAAGGAGCTCAAATGGGACTACATCTGGTGCAAACACTGTGCACTGGAACCAGAAAGAAGGAGTTTAAAAACACCATATACAAAAAACAAAACTCCCTTCTAAGTTTTTGAAGGGCAATATCTTTAAATAAGCAATTATTCTGAAAGTCTTTTGAAGTTTTTTTCCCTGCTCAAAAAAGACCTTTGGAATGTCCTTCAAGTCCAGAGAACTATTCCCAAAGACTACTTAAAGAAATCACATGAAAGCTTGCCCGAGAGAGTTAGTGGTGTTTCCAAGCGGTCTGTTACCGTTGTTTTGCTGGTAGCACATGGAGTGGTTCTTCCCTGGGGTTTGGTCCAAGAACACTGGGAAGTGAATGGATGTGTTCCAGTTTGTCACATTGAAGTTGATCCAGAAAAGTTGGTCACACGTTCCATTGTCAAGTCCAGCGTCTTCAATGGTGATTATCTCGTATTGGGGTGGTCCCTGAAAGATACTAAGGAAGTTAAGCGAGTAGATGGTAGATGAGCTTGTCTCGTTGATGGTGATTTTATTATGCTGATAGCCAATGCCCAAAAAGCTGGCGGCACATTTGGCTTGTGTTTTGTTCATGTAGTCTCCATAAAAGGTGGGATGCGTTGAGGTGCTTGGCATGTGGGAGCAGACGTAACACGCAGTGTTGTTAGGCTCTCCCTTGGTTCTGTCATGCACGTAGCGATACTATGCGTTATTCATCCATGGGTGAATGTGGTCTTGTGTCATGTCACGAAGATGTGAGTTGTCATGTGTCCATCTTGTCTGCAGGTGGTGTTGTCTTCTTTATTGTCCTCGAAAAGCGCGAGGAGTCCTGCTAGGAGCAGGAGGACAGCTGCTAGGACGGCGAGTGTCTTCATGACAGCCAAACACACCTAGATCCTCGGGTGAGTAGACTACTGGCGAGAAGTAGAGGGCGGGATATACCCAATCAGCCCTCTCTTCACCAGGTAGATCACCAGAAGGTAGGGGTGCTGGAGTCTATGAGTCTAGGCTGTCACTCACTTTCTTGCAGTGGCTTTGGTGAATCCAAGATGGTCTTTCTGCCATCTTACAGGCGGTTGGTGTGGTGATGAGCACTTGGTAGGGACCTTCCCAGCGGGGCGAGCTCCAATTCTTTCTATGGAGAACTCGAATCAGGACCCAATCACCTGGCTTCAACCTGCAAGATACTGGAGAAGATTCAGAAGGCAGTTTATTGTTCAAAACAATATCTTTGTTTTCTAGTAGCTTCGACATCCATTCTGCTAGTGTGGTCTCTCTGATTGATTTATCTAAAGGTTCACTTGTGATTGGCAGTGGAAATGGTCTGCCATGAATGATTTCAAAAGGTGTGAGTTTCTGAGAACCCTGTGTTAGTCTCATCCACATTTTTACTAGGCCTATACACTCAGGCCATGGTCTCCCTGTTTCTTCCATACATTTTCTAAGTCTCTGTTTTATTGTGCCGTTAGTTCTTTCCACTAATCCTGCACTTTGCGGGTGATAAGCACAGTGATTTTTGATGCTGAATCCTAGTGCTTCAGAGACTTTGCTGATTACCTCATTGACAAAGTGTGTCCCATTATCTGATCTTATCAGAGTGGGGATGCCATATGTTGGAATAAAATGGTTACATAAGCATTTTGCTACTGAAATGGCATCTGCTTTCTTTACTGGGTAGATTTCTGGCCATTTTGAGAATACGTCTATGATCACTAGAGCGTATTTTGAGCCTTGGCATTCATTTAGTTCAATAAAATCCATGTGGATTGTGTGGAAAGGATGAGGTGGTGTGGGAAAATGACCTCTTTTTGGTCTGAGATTCCCTTGTGCATTGTGTTTTTGGCAAATCATGCATGTTCTGACAAATTCTTTTGCTGAAGTTTCGAAATTTAGAGTATAGAAGTGTTTGGAAATTATATCTACTATCCCTCCTGTTGTCACATGAGTAACTCCATGTGTCACTAAGGCTGCTGTTTTGTGTAGAGATTTTGGAAGTATTGGTTTTCCTTCACAAATCATCAAGTCATCTTTTAGTTGCGCTCCGCATTTCAGCCATTTCTTTTGCTCAGCTGTGGGAGCTGCTTTTTGTTCATCCTTTAAAACATCAAGTGATATTTGTGAGGGTGATGTTGACATTAGTGTGTCTACAGTTTGTTGTGCTGCTGATTTTGCAGCTTGATCTGCGAAGTTATTGCCTTTTGTTATGCTTGAGTTGTCTCTTTGGTATGCTGCACATTTACATATTGCTAGCTGTCTTGGCAGAGTTATTACTTCTAAAAGTGTTTTTAGAAGATTTCCGTGTTGTACTGGATGTCCTGTGGAGGTAACCATGCCTCTATTTTGCCAGATTTTTGCAAAGTGGTGTACTGTAAACGTCAACTCGTGGTTTGGTTTCTTCATCTAGCTTTCTTATGCAGCAATGTGCGTCGCCATCTTCCAGAGTGGGAAGAAGTGTGCTAGGGTTTAGCTGTCCACACTTCTCAATTCTGATGTGTGACTGTGAGAGTAAAATGCCTACATAGGAAAGTTGTTGTGCATGTGTGAGGTATGATAGATTTGCTTGCAGTAAGATGGAGGTCACAGCATGTGGGACTTTAATGATCAATGTGTGTCCTAAAACAATATCAGTGGACTTTTTAACTTTTAATTTAAAAGCAGTACAGCTAAGGCACTCTATTATGCTAAGCTCACGTATTTTTCCTTCATTTCCCGTCCAGGTGTGGTTTCAGAACCGAAGAGCTTGCACCCTAAAATCAAAAGGATCCAGCAAAGCCCAGTGGCAGTCTCAGAGCCCAGCGCACAGTCTACAGGCTCGCCACCACACACAGGCCTTTGCACCTCAAATGCAGCAGGTGTTAAACAATGGACAGTTTCCTCCTGCCTTCAATGCCACCGGACAGTGTGGAGTCTCGTATGGGATTCAACCAGGAGGCTCAATGGGCAGTAACCCCAGCTCAAACCTGTGGGAGTACATGCCTCAGCCAGGCTGCCAAAAACTCCACTGGGGTGCCTGCGTGGCGTCAGCCTTCCATGGAGATGGTAAGCTACAACTCAAGCTCCAGCCAGGCAGCCTCCATGCACCCTAGTTCAGACATACACGGCCTCCTTCAAATATTCAAAGCAGACACTCCTGATTCTGGATTCTTCAACAGCAGCCGAGAGAGCAGCCCAACGGGTTGTCTGGAAGTCCCGACCCCACAGATGAGGAGTATTGGGGAGACTGTAGCAGCTCTTGAGGACGGCAGGGATGCAGGATATCCGCCAGTGGTCCAGGATAGCTCACTGCCAGTGCTGTCATTGCAAGATATTATGTGGGAGGAAATGGACTGGACAACGGAGTCACTGGAGAGGAGCCCCCTTACTTCTGATGGCTATGATGAGTATTTTTAATGGCTCAAGTGTTTGACGTATTTTCAAAATATTTTTTTTTAAAAAGCCATGTTTTTGCAGTAATTACTGCACATTTTTAGGATTTTTTTTTTCTTCAAGTTTACTTAAAAAAGAAAAAAAAAAGAAACAAAAATCAGTCGTTATATTGCATAATACTGTTTTCTTGGCTTCCCCTTTCCAAGAATGTACTCTCAGCTAATTCATGACCAGAGATTTGGCTCTGCTCATAGATGGTGCCTGTGAGTTGTAAATATGAGAAAAAGGGGATTTTCTTTCTGTGCAGAGACATTATGGAGAGTAATATAAAAACATGTTAAATCCTAATGAATGTTGAAATTAAATTTAATCTGTAATAAGACTTTATGTAAAAAATAATTTTAACAAAAATAATTTATAGATATAGAGATGTTATTGTATAATGTTTCCATTTTGATTGGTTAATTTTAAGGATCTGATAACAGAGGATGTTGTTTGCTGTAAAGATTATGAAGCCCTGTGAGGTTAATTATTGGTTTGGGAAACGAAGATGTTGATATAATATATTTGATTCTGTTAAGCTTTGTTCTTATGTTGTATGACTGACATATAGTGTATGATAATATAGAGAATATACAGTTATAAATATGATTCTGTTATTATGTTCGCATGTTTTGCCAATAAAGTTTATTCTAAATGAACGTTCACATTGCGTCCATGACTCATAACTTACAACATAGTACTGCAACATCATGGTGTCGTGTACAGTGATTCTTATTCTGTAATTTCTACTTTGTTTGTTTTTTTGCCTTAAATTCAATTTAGTTTATTTTCTACATAATTATTTTTATTTTATATTAGTTTAGTTTTTCAAGTTAAAGTTAAACAAAGATTTTTTTTTTCACAGCTAGTTTTAGTTTTTAGTTTAGTTCCAGTTAACTATAGTGAGTGGATAAAAATATCCACCCAGTTATTTGGGTTTAATTAGAGGCTTTTATATTTATCAGCTCTTTGGCTGTGCTGCCTTTCATTTCTCTTTTTTTCACCTGAGAGTGTCTTCTTGTTCATGGCAAGGAGGTTAACTTCTTTTCTACAGGGTGGGCCATTTATATGGATACACCGTAATAAAATGGGAATGGTTGGTGATATTAAAGTCCTGTTTGTGGCACATTAGTATATGTGAGGGGGCAAACTCCTCAAGCTGGGTGGTGACCAGGGGCGATTACAGGATCAGAAGTTTGGGGGTGCTGAGCACCCAGAGAGCTGCCCATCCAGGCAAGGTAAACTTTACTCATCACAATGAGGAAGGAAGGACAGAATAAAGACATGCTGTGGAAGAGAGACAGACGTTAATAACAGATATGATTCAATGCAGAGAGGTCTATTAACACATAGTGAGTGAGAAAGGTGACTGGAAAGGAAAAACTTCATGCATCATGGGATGCATCAGCCTACGTCTATTGCAGCATAACTAAGGGAGGATTCAGGGTCACCTGGTCCAGCTCTAACTATATGCTTTAGCAAAAAGGAAGGTTTTAAGCCTAATCTTGAAAGTAGAGATAGTGTCTGTCTTCTGAATCCAAACTGGAAGCTGGTTCCACAGAAGAGGGGCCTGAAAACTGAAGGCTCTGCCTCCCATTCTACTTTTAAATACTCAACAAGTAAGCCTGCAGTGTGAGAGCGAAGTGCTCTAATAGGGTGATATGGTACTACAAGGTCATTAAGATAAGATGGGGCCTGATTATTTAAGACCTTCTATGTGAGGAGCAGGATTTTGAATTCTGGATTTAACAGGAAGCCAATGATGGGAAGCCAAAACAGGAGAAATATGCTCTCTCTTTCTAGTCCATGTCAGGACTCTTGCTGCAGCATTTTGGATTAGCTGAAGGCCTTTCAGCAAGTTTTTAGGACATCCTCATAATAATGAATTGCAGTAGTCCAGCCTGGAAGTAATAAATGCATGAACTAGTTTTTCAGCGTCACTCTGAGACAGGATATTTCTAACTTTAGAGATGTTGCGCAAATGGAAGAAAGCAGTCTTCCATATTTGTTTAATATGTGCGTTGAAGGACATCTCCTGGTCAAAACTGACTCCAAGTTCCTCACAGCGTTACTGGAGGCCAAGGTAATGCCATCCAGAGTAAGAATCTGGTTAGATACCATATTTCTAAGATTTTCAGGGCTGAGTACAATAACCTCAGTTTTATCTGAATTAAGAAGCAGAAAGTTAGCGGCCATCCAGGTCTTTATGTCCTTAAGACATTCCTGCAGTTTAACTAATTGGTGTGTGTTATCTGGCTTCATAGATGGATAGAGCTGCGTGTCATCTGCATAGCAGTGAAAATTTATGCTATGTCTTCAAATGATGTTGCCTTGGGGGAAGCATGTATAATGTAAACAGAATTGGTCCTAGCACTGAACCCTGTGGAACACCATAACTGACCTTAGTGGGTGAAGAGGACTCTCCATTTACATGTACAAATTGGAGTCTATTAGATAGATATGATACAAACCAGTGCAGCATAGTACCTGTAATACCTACAGCATTTTCTAATCGCTCTAATAGGATATTATGGTCGACAGTATCGAACGCTGCACTGAGGTCTAGCAGGACAAGCACAGAGATGAGTCCACTGTCAGAGGCCATAAGAAGATCATTTGTAACCTTCACTAAAGCCGTTTCTGTTTCTGTACAATGTATGAAAAGATCTTTACTGCAGATACTACTATGGCTCTGCAGATTTTTTCTTTTCTTTTAACCTATGTCGCCTCACCTTGAGGTTGGCAAATCTGTCTATCACATTTTGGTGGTCAAGTCTCTCAAGCATCCCTTTCTCAACTGACATCACAGCCAGGTGCTGGAGTCTGCTTTGACCCATGGTCCTTCTCAGCCAGGTATGGAGCTGACTCCAGACTCTAAAAGACCTTTGACAGATACAGCTCTAACTGGGTTTGTTAGGGCAACCTGAATAACAGTTTTCAGTGTGGGGAAAATCTGATTATCCAGAAGATTGTACAATGTTAACATATCTGGAATGGCACCAGCCTCACTCTTGAGCTTCAAAAAGTTTTTGGCAACTGTGACTTCCTCTGACTGAAGTTCAATATGGTAATGCAGTGCCAGGGCTGACCACCCAGTTTGTTTTGCAGATTCTGTATAGCAGCTTTAATATAGGGAGAACACAACTTCCAGACTGTATGAGTAAAATTAGTTGTTGTTTTTTGTCTTTGCCAGTTTAACTTTTTTTGTTTTGCCTGTTAGTACTCCCTGTCTGTTTTCTTACCTGGTTCTTCCTGATCTTGTACTTGATAGTACTCTTGTACTCCTCATGTTCCCCTCTTTCCTCTCTCCCTCTTTGGACTGACAATCATACACAAATAGATTGTATTCAATTAGATTACAAAAATACTATTAAGATCACTAACAAAAAAAGTCCTCTCTCAGTGTACTTTCAACCAAAAGGCAAATAACCAAACCACATGTACACCTAATAAAGGATATAAATATTGAAACACTGATCCAACATTATCCTTTATTGATGGATCATTTGAGTTTACACTTTTACCTGAATGTGGCTCCTGTTTTTGAAAAAACTTCCTCATATCCATTATGAACCTGGCTGTGTCTCTGTACCAGTGGCGGTCCTAGCCTCTGCTTCACAGAGTCGTGGCTAACTGCGCTAACTCCGGACTCACATGTAAACATGGATGGTTTTCATCTGATCCGGGCCGACAGAACAACGGAGAGTGGTAAGAAGAGAGGAGGGGGTCTGGCTGTGTTTGTGAACGATAGATGGTGTAACTCTGGGCATTTATCTATCAAAGAGACGCTATGCTGTAAGGACATTGAGCTGCTAGCGGTTAGCATGAGACCGTACTATCTACCGCGAGAGTTTACACACGTGATTATGATAGCTGTGTATGTCCCGCCCTCTGCTAGCGCTGCAGCAGCCTGTGAGGTCCTGCACACTGTAACCAGCAGACTCCAAACACAGCACCCTCAGGCCCTTTTCCTGATCTCTGGGGACTTTAATCACATCTCCCTGTCCTCCACTCTCCCCACCTTCACCCAGTATGTTACCTGCCACACCAGAGACAATAAAACATTGGACTTATTGTATGCCAACACCAAGGAGGCATACAGCTCATCACCTCTCCCTCCCCTTGGGGGCTCAGATCACAATCTGGTTCATCTCCAGCCTGTGTATAAACCTCTAGTACACAGAGAACCAGTAGTGAAACGCACAGTAAGGAAATGGTCGACAGAGACTGAAGAGGCCCTGAGGGACTGTTTCCGTTCTACTGTGTGGGACAACCTCTGCAGTCCCCTGGAGGATGACCTCAACAGCATCACAGACTGCATTACGGATTACATGAACTTCTGTGTGGACAACACCGTACCCATCAAAAAGGTACGGTGTTTTTCTAACAACAAGCCATGGATAAATCCTGAAATTAAGGCTCTCCTCAAGGAGAAGAAGAGAGTCTTTAGAGCTGGAGACAAACAGGAGCTGAGAGTTGTTCAGAAGAAGCTGAAATGGAAGATAAGGCAGGGGAAGGAAAACTACAGGAGGAAGATGGAAGAGCAGCTGCAACAGGACAACATCAGAGGGGTCTGGAACAGCCTGAAGACAATCTCAGGACAAAAACCAACCCCCCAGGCTGCAGGAGACTTGGGGTGGGTGAATGACCTACTGCAATCTCCTTCATCTTCAGGGACTGCCTGTCCTTCATCTCAGGACTTCACACCTCTCAGCTTCACACCTCCCAGCTCCCAGTCATTACACCCACCCCCGGCTTCTGTGGACTCCAACATACACACCCCTCCCCCAAAACCCCCTCTCTCCATCTCAGCACTTCAAGTGAGGAACAAGCTTCGCAAGATCAAGTTGCGTAAGGCTGCAGTCCAGATGGCGTCAGCTCCAGGCTCCTGAGGTGCTGCGCAGATGAACTGTGTGGCATCCTAGGTTATCTGTTCAACCTGAGCCTGTCACTGGGGAAAGTACCACAGCTGTGGAAGACCTCCTGTGTGGTACCGGTACCAAAGACCTCCCATCCCAAGGACATCAGCAGCTACAGGCCGGTAGCCCTGACATCGCATCTGATGAAGACCCTCGAGAGGTTGGTTCTAAACCATCTGCGCCCCCTGGTGAGGTCTTCATTGGATCCGCTGCAGTTTGCTTACCAGCCTGGCATCGGGGTGGAGGACGCCATCATCTACCTCCTGCACCGAGCTCTGACTCACCTGGAGAAGCCTGGAAGCACTGTGAGGATCATGTTCTTTGATTTCTCCAGTGCTTTCAACACCATCCAGCCACGACTTCTGAGGGACAAGCTGGAGCTATCGGGAGTGGACCACCACATGTCCCAGTGGATACTGGACTACCTCACAGAACGTCCACAGTATGTGAGGTCACAGGGCTGTGTCTCTGACACGCTGGTCTGCAGTACGGGGGCCCCACAGGGAACTGTGCTGGCACCGTTCCTCTTCACCCTCTACACTGCAGACTTCTCCATCAACTCCCCACGCTGCCACCTACAGAAGTTCTCTGACGACTCTGCCATAGTCGGCCTCATCACAGGTGAGGACGACTCGGAGTACAGACAGTGGACTCTGGACTTTGTGGACTGGTGTCAGCAGAACCACCTGCTGATCAACGCCGGAAAAACCAAGGAGTTGGTGGTGGACTTCCGGAGACGCAGACCCACCACACTGACACCGGTGAACATCCAGGGAGTGGACATTGAGATAGTGGACTCTTATAGGTACCTGGGTGTTCACCTGAATAATAAACTGGACTGGAGCCACAACACTGATGCTCTTTACAGGAAGGGTCAGAGCAGACTCTACCTGCTGAGGCGGCTGAGGTCATTTGGAGTACAGGGAGCGCTTTTAAAGACCTTCTATGACTCTGTGGTGGCATCTGTCATTTTTTACAGTGTGGTATGTTGGAGCAGCGGTTTATCGGCAGCTGAGAGGAAGAGGTTGGATAAACTCATCAGGAAGGCCAGCTCTGTTCTGGGATGCACCCTGGACCCAGTGCAGGTGGTAGGAGACAGAAGGACTCTGGCCAAAATAACATCTCTGATGGACAGAGTCTCCCACCCCATGCATGTAAATGTTGCTGAACTGCAGAGCTGCTTCAGTGACAGACTGCTGCATCCTAGATGCATGAAGGAGCGTTTCCGCCGGTCCTTCCTCCCTGCAGCTGTCAGACTGTACAATCAGAACTGCTCCCAACAAACACAGATGTCAACATTAGCGCTGTAACAACTTCTACTGTTATAACTTGCACATTACTTTTCTCAGCTTATATATACACACAACTTATTGGAAGTTACATGTCTACTTTTTAATGCACAGGTACAATAAACAATCTGCACTTTTCTAATTATTCTAAATATTCTTAACTATTTAAACATCTTTCAGTATCCTGCTCCGTTTGCACACTATGTGTACGCTAATTTAAACAACTGTACAGTACTCTGCTCTGGTAGCTATTGTCCATGATGTAAATATGTAAAAATTGTGCTTCTGTTCTGTGTCCTGCTCTGTTTGTATATGTGTGTTTTTGCTGCTGATACAACCAAATTTCCCCTTGTGGGACAATTAAAGGATTATTCTATTCTATTCTATTATTGTATATATTGTTTGGAGTTTAGTCTGTTACTGTTACTATTTTTACCATTTCTTCTTGGAGGAACTGTAACCCACATAATTTCCTTAGGGATTAAGAAAGTATTCTGATTCTTAATGTTTTAGGATACATGACCTGCCATTATCCAATGACACATCTGCTTACCTGTATCTTTTGCTCGTTTCTCCTTGTAGGAGCCATAATTAAATGTATTGAATTTTAATGATCACTGGGTTTTCATTTGTTTGGTTGCTATGGTGATGTGTAACGGGAATCACGTGGGTGCTAGCGGTGACATTAAGAGGGCGTTGTCAGTCTGTCTTTCACTGGTTTGATTTTGACAGAGAGGGCTGGGTAGCCGTAGTTTTTGTTGATCACAGCACAACGAGTTTCCCCTTGTTGCATTAGAGCTGTGATGTTTTAAGAGTTTGAATCGCGAGCCGATCACATTGCTCTGTAAACTTTTCAAGCACTTTAATAAACGAGCAAGCAATTCCACCTCTGGCATTATTGCGTAAAGTTGACAGCGTGTCAGGCAAATAGGCAGGCTCCATCCCCGGCCTCTAGCGACTGTGGAAGTCGCGACACTCCTCTTCTTTTCTCTTTTTTTTAAACTTTAAAAACGGGTTGTGTGTGAGACTTTAAATCAACAAAATATAAAATATACATTTTAAATTGTTATTGATCCCTTTACCCCTGGTCCTAAAGTGTATATTTATTTTCTTACTCTTCTTATATTTATTGTTTGTTTACTTGCACTGCTGTAACTGGAGCCTCGTCGTCTCGTCTCTCTATATACTGGACTGTATGTAGCGGAGATGACAATAAAGTTTACTTTACTTCAGCAGCGAGCAGGCGCACCGAGGGCTCTCGCGCTCACTTTTCGCGTATAGAATTTCGAAAAAACATCGGTGCAAATTATAAGTCTGTATCATAATGTCTGCTGTTTTCGTGTTGTTGGTTTGTTTTTATTTTGTTTTATTTTGCGAGTTGGTTATTAGATGCTGCTCCAGCCACCCAGAGACTCCCCCGCCGCCCCGCCCTCTCCTCCCTGTGACACAAGCAGCAGGCGCACCTCGCAAGGGCGCTCCCAGCAAATGGGCGACAGAAAACCGATCGGTGCCTATGCCATTCCCAATATGCGCTGGCATGATGTCGGGGCAGCATGAGTACGAGCATTTTTTTTTTTTTGCCGATGCCCGTGATGCCGCCCCCCACCACGATGCCGCCCCGGGCAACCGCCCGTGTCGCCCGTATCTAAAACCGCTACTGCTCTGTACACAAACACACACACACACACACACACAACGGGAGTTATAAGGTTAATGGGCATCCAGTCAGTTAGCTAGTTAGTACCTTGGGTTCGATATGAGCACATGCATATATGACAAAATAACCAGTTTCTCTCATTACATTTTAAACAGGACAGTTGTAACAGCAGTAGCTGCGGACAATGTTAAGTTTTTTTATTTATTTATTTATTTAGGACAGTGCATGCTAATGACCATAAATGTAAAAACAAATTACATGAATGTAAACATGCCAGATTATAGCCAAAGGCTAATTTCCATCTGTTGTCCTTAAACATAAAAAAAATAGACATAATAATTCATAAAAATTCATCATTCATTCATAATAAAAACTCCATCACCAAACTTACACATACACACCATTCTGTTCCCAAATAAAACATTAAAACTATACAACTCATACATGATCACAAACTTGATTTGTCCATAACCAGTTTTTAAGCTTTGCCTTAAACAAATTGAAAGTCGAGCATTCTCTAATGGGTTGAGGAAGACTGTTCCACAGATGGCCACCCTTGACAGAGAGGACGTTCTGCCCAAATGCTGTCCGTCTGTGAGGTATAAACAAGTCTCCTCGGGTTGTAGCTCGAGTGGTCCTGTCTGAGCTTTCTTTATGCCTAATGAACTGCTTTAGTGGTGGTGGAGCAAGGGAGTGTAAGACTTTATATATTAAACAGACTCTTTTTAAGTTTCATTAAGTTATTGAAGTTCAGTAATTTATGTTTTTTTAACACATGACAGTGGTGGTGGGAAGTCGGTTTTTTGTCAAGTAGTTTTAAACTTCTTTTATAAATATTTTCAATAGTTTTAAGTGTTGTTGGACAAGCAAGTGACCAGGACGTCAAACAATAGTCCATATGAGAGATGATCATTGAGTAAAAATAAGTTTTTGCAACATTCATATTTAAATTATTACGTATATGATTAAAATTTCGATTATTAAATTTAAGTACCTGGGACACTTTATTTATGTGACTCTTGAAGGATAATGTTGGGTCTAGAATGACCCCAAGATATTTAAATTCTGGTGCTAGATCAAGCTCTACTCCATCCAGGAATATGTTTGACTGCTTCAAGTTTAAGGGGCGTTTTGAAAAATACATGCAGACAGTTTTTGAGGTGTTCAACATTAGGCATGAGTCCTCCAGCCAGCTATACATTAATGCTAAAGCAGCTGTAAGATCTTTTGCCACCTGCTGGACACTATTTGCTTGCGTATATATAACTGCATCATCCGCATACATCTGAGCAAATATATTTGGACAGACTTCAGGTAAGTTATTGATAAAAAGAGAAAACAATAAGGGCCCAAGAACAGATCCTTGAGGAACCCCTGTATCACAGTCTAAATATGGAGATTTAACCCCATCCAACACCACACACTGTTTCCTGTGTGAGAGATATGAGGCAAACCACTGAAGAGCCTGACTGGAGATATTAAACTGAGTCAATCTGGACAACAATATCTGATGGTTTACAGAGTCGAAAGCCTTCTTCAGATCTAAAAATACAGCTCCAACACAGGGACTCTTGTCCAGCAAGCTCTTCAAGTTCTCCACTAACATACACAGGGCAGTACCTGTGGAGTGATGTGCCCGAAACCCAAACTAGGTGAGCAGTGAGGAGTTTAACCACCCACTTCTCAGCTATTTTAGATATGACCGGGAGTATGCTTATGGGGCGATAATTAGATATGTCAGTCTTCACACCTGCTTTGAAAATTGGTGTAACTGCAGCAATTTTCCAATCTGTTGGAACAATGGAGTGTTCGAAAGACATATTCAAAACATGAGTGGTTGGATGTACAAGCAAATCCATATGTTCCTTTAGGAAATTTGTGTTAATACCATATACATCAAGTGCTTTTGATTGTTTTAAACCTGTAATTAGTTTAGCAACTTCAGTGTCTGAAATATGAGTGATGGTGAACAAATTTTGACCAACATCATTCACATTATCAGAGCATACGACTGAGTCAAAGCGCTGACTGATCTCCTTAACAGATGAAATAAAGAAAGTGTTTAAGTTACTGGCAATAGATAGAGGCTCTCTAACAATAGAGTTATTTACATAAAGTTCAATTGTATTTTTACTTTTGTTTGAATGACGGCCAAGTAATTTATTTAAGTGTTGCCAGATAATTTTACCATTACCTTTGGCTCTTTCAATTATATTTATAAAAAAAATTTGCTTTGGCCTGTCTCAAACTTCTTGTTACTTTGTTCCGCATTGAAGTAAATCTCTGTCTATCCAGAGTTAGACCTGTTTTCAGGAACTGTTTTAGTAATTGATCTCTTGTTTTCATTAAATTCTTGCACTCTTTGTTTAACCAGGGCAAATTAGATGTTGTCTTTATTTTTTGTCGACCTCTAATGGAGTATGTTGATATAACATCCTTGACAATGTCAGTGAAATGACTGCTGCAGAATTGTGGATCATCACTACACAATAAAGGCTCCCAGTTAACTGATGCTAATGCTTCTGCTACATTTTGTCGCTGACTTCTTGGTATAAATTCATAAAAGGATCTCCTATTAGATGAACTTTGAAAGTGATTCTTAACCCGTGATTTTATAAGTTTTCTAGAAAATAAAATAAAATTGTGGTCTGAAATACCAGTGATAAAATTATAAGATTTAATAATTCGCTCGGGCTTATTACTGAAGACCAGATCTATTTTAGTTTTAGAGTGTCTCGTTATTCTTGTGGGTTGTTCAATGTGTTGAGTAAAGTTCAAAGTCTCCATTATGTCCTTAAGTGTTTTTCTGTCCTTTTCACAGTCCCAGTTGACATTAAAATCTCCCATTACAATTATTTCATTAGACTTATTATTTATAGTATGATATTTAAGTAATATCTGTAGTTGTTCATAAAAAATATTCTTTGCGGAAGGAGGGCGATATAAACAGATCAACGTAAATGACATTTCAGGGGAAAGAGTGATTTTAACAGAAATATGTTCTATTTCGACATCTCTTGGTGAACTAAGTAAAGAGCAATC
Organism: Pelmatolapia mariae; assembly: GCF_036321145.2. Taxonomy (NCBI): domain Eukaryota; kingdom Metazoa; phylum Chordata; class Actinopteri; order Cichliformes; family Cichlidae; genus Pelmatolapia; species Pelmatolapia mariae. Next base: position 35,930,601 of record NC_086238.1, read on the forward strand.
CAGGTGTTTTTTTTTTGTTTGTTTTTTTTTTTACATACACAAGTATTCCTCCTCTTGTTCCAATTCTATCCCTTCTGAATACTGTGTACTCTGGAAAGACAACCGCAGACTCAGGAGAAGAACTTGTGAGCCAAGATTCAGAGATACCCAAAATAGAAATATTGGAATTGCTTAGAATATGTTCCAGTTGCTCATGCTTTGGTAACATACTGCGAATGATAATGTGTCCACATAGAAGCCCCTTTGGTTTATTTTTAGTGTCCCAGTGTACTTTAGCCTGATTAAATGTCTTGCAGATCTTTGTTCCTCTGTAACTTTTAATAGCAGGATTTCTTGTCCTTTTGTTGACAATGCTATGAGCATTTAATGATGAAAAACCCTTTACCGGAGACTGTAGTTTGGGTACAGCAGGTGGGGGCCCAGGCAGCCGAAATGGGGGCCCAGGCAGCCGCGTTGGGGGCCAAGGCAGCCGAGGTGGAAGCCCGGGCAGCCGAGGTGGAAGCCCGGGCAGCCGAGGTGGAAGCCCGGGCAGCCGAGGTGGAAGCCCGGGCAGCCGAGGTGAAGGCCCAGGCAGCCGAGATGGAGGCCCAGGCAGCCGAGGTGAAGGCCCAGGCAGCTGAGGTGAAGGCCCAGGCAGCTGAGATGGAGGCCCAGGCAGCTGAGATGGAGGCCCAGGCAGCTGAGATGGAGGCCCAGGCAGCTGAAATGGAGGCCCAGGCAGCTGAGGCAGAAACTCAGGCAATTGAGGCGGAGGCCCGAGCAGCTGAGGTGGTAACCCAAACAGCAGAAGTGGAGGCCCGGACAACAGGGGGGTAAACACTATTAGCTGCAGGTGTAGCCTTACTAACTGGGACGGTGGTTGGAGCACAGTTAGTTGAGATGGAAAGCAATGCAGAGATAGCTGTGCCCATAGGCTAACTAGGCTAATTAGTTGTAGCCAGTCCAAATCACTGATGTTTGAATTAGGTCCAGGATTTAGTTCTATATCACCAGCCAAAAGTAGCATCAGAACAACTTTCAGAATCTCCAGTGACAGTTGTGGTATATTTGATTGTTCGTGTTTACCTGGGGGTGGTCTAGCATGACCAAAATCCAAGAATCTTGTGAACAAAAGATGTTGACTCCATTTGGCTGGGAAAGTGGTATAATTATCCAGCTTTCTTGGACATGTCGAACTCCACAGAAGATAAAAATGTATAAAAACAAAAAGACAAGTTGATGTCAAGATCCAGGGGTTTTTAGATGGTTTTTTAGGTGGGTTTTTTGGCAAAAGCACAGGACCTGCCAAGCTGTGTGTCTGCACCCTAGCAGCCATCTTGAGCTTTGTGTCAAGATGGCTGCCAAGATGTCAAGATGTGTCAAGATGTGTCAAGTTTGTGTCAAGATGGCCAGCACCCCCCAAAATGGGCTAAAATCGCCCCTGGCTTAAATTGATCAGTCGTTACAGATTTCAAACCACCAGTGACTCGACAATGGCTTCCAGCTGCCTTGCCTTTGAACAGACTGACTTAGCAGCTGAGTCACATGACCGAAACCACAACAATACATTAAGCTCTGATTGCCGTCCTATTACTCCACAGCATGAGCGTCAATTTGCAACCTATGAATGTTGTGTCAACGATCCACATGTGCAGGGCGTGTGTGTGCGTGTGCGGGGCTGGGCGTGGTGATTTGCACATCATTAGAAAAATGTCTATTTAGATCTCCTAAAGTGATTGGCTTGCATTACAAAAGCTGTAATGAGCAAACCTCATTACCAGAATTCTTTGTTTGCAGGCTTCACAGTGCTGCATTACTTACCCTTTGTACAGTAGATCAGGATGGTTATACGCAAGGTTTTTGGAGAAGGTGCCAAATGGACCAAGGAGCTCAAATGGGACTACATCTGGTGCAAACACCGTGCACTGGAACCAGAAAGAAGGAGTTTAAAAACACCATATACAAAAAACAAAACTCCCTTCTAAGTTTTTGAAGGGCAATATCTTTAAATAAGCAATTATTCTGAAAGTCTTTTGAAGTTTTTTTCCCTGCTCAAAAAAGACCTTTGGAATGTCCTTCAAGTCCAGAGAACTATTCCCAAAGACTACTTAAAGAAATCACATGAAAGCTTGCCCGAGAGAGTTTAAAATGTGAAGACGACAGTTAAGCTTTGTTTTTGCCCTATAAACTGCATTTCCATGTATGTCTGCACGTTTTAGTAAACTGCCATACTTCGGCCCAGTGTTATAAAAAATTAAAGAAATAAGTTTAAAGGATGGGTGGCTCAAGACTTCTGCTCAGTACTGTGTGAGAACTTTAGTTTAGTCAAAGACTGTCTGTGTTTCTAATGACTGTATGATATATACTCATTTCATGGCATGCATATGACCACAGCAAGTCGTATTTTTTCCCGCTGAAAGTCCCCTCCATGGTCCCCATATTAACAAGAGTTGCCAACATCAGACACTCCCAGTGCTCACAGGCAATGACTTGCTGTTTTAATGAGAAGACCCCACAGTGGCAATAATGAAGTGTATCATTTTATTTTCCTGCTGTGGAAGGGTGCTATGAATGACTCTTTCCAGCAGTTTAGACCATGACTGTAGCCGATTTATGCACTACAAAGTGCAGCCTTGTTGTGCAAAATGCCATAAAATATGTCACAGTTTTAGATGAAAATCAGTTCTGTTCACTGTGTTTGGCTGTTTGAGTTATACCAAAGAAAGCCAAGTGTAGGCATAATTGTGGTCTGATCCAATTACTGATCTTCTACACAATATAATCTTCAGCTTCCAACTAACTGTTAATTCATTTAATGATAAATATTCATGAAAACCATTTCTTTTAAAGACATGAGCTGACAAATAGAACACACTGCTGCCATTGTCCATTTCTTCCCACCTCTGACCTGTCAGGCTGACTGTGGCTCTGGCCACAAAAACAACACAGATATTGCTGGAACCCACTTTGGATGTCCACAAAATACCCTCAACAGCAAGCCTTGTTTCTTGAACTAGAATTGGTTATAGATAAATCAACCCTGGGATATTTTGATTTGGTGGCCCCAAGGTGCAAAATACACCATTTCAGAAAACATGGATATGAGAACAGTGACACTGTCAAAGGCACAAAAAAAGCACTTCACAGAGTAGGTAGGGACAACATTCCTGTCGTTTACCTAAATAAACAAACCTGGCACTGGCAACAGGTTGATAACATTTCGTCTGTTTAGCAGTGATACTCTCCAAATTTTAAACCAATTTTAGAAGCTTGGCATTAAAAAGTAATTTCAGCACAGTGGAACTTATTTAAAATTCGCGTGTTTTTAGTTCTGAAACGTTGGCATCTTCGGGCCACCGTACTGTTTGTACATTTAAACGGTTATGCTCCCATCTACCCCAGTTTGAGTCATTTCTCCTTAATGGCAATACTTTGGAAAGCAGGCGTGAATGCTTTGGGGTCACTTTACCATATTTTCTTGACCAAACAAAAGGTTAATTAGCTACAAGCTAAGCCCAACACGTACAAACCAGCCCACCTGTTAGCTTAAGCGCCCCTTACGTTACAGCGCAGTGTTCACCGAGCACTACCGCGGGCAGCCTTGATGAAAGAAAGCTAACGTAGCTAATTTGAACTGAGTTCTGTATCAGCTGCTAATGTTAACCCGTACAGTGGACTTTGAGCTGTTTGTTTGACCTGTGTCACACCGAGAACTGAATGAACCTCGATAACATTAGCTTTTACATAGACACCCTTGGCAATGGCTCCATACACTAACCTGCCGATATTTATACATTTTCCTCATTTAAAAATTAAGTAGCAATCGACAACAGGGAGGACTAAACTCTCCCCGAGCCCCGAGTAATTTTCAGAAAAATACAATTACCCGGAGGACATATTGTGCAACACAACTCCACGGGCTCCGCGAGCAGTTACAAATGAGAGAAAAAAGGCTGACGGTAATAATATCTCAGTTGTACCACAGTACAGCTGATTTAACGAACTTACAGCGAAATATATCAGCGCCACTGACAGGGTGACCATCCAGAAGAGACGTGTTCTCTGAAAATAATCGCGTCCATCACTTGTAGCTAGTGATGGGTCCTGCAACACTGACGCACCGACGCATGTATCAAGCTCACCTAGCGATGCCTGTATCTTCTTCTTCTTCTTCTTCTCCTACATTTTAATGGCGGTTGGCAAACAACTTTTAGGTGCATTTACCGCCACCTTCTGGAAAGGAGTGTGGGACAGAACGGTTTCGTAACCTACAGTCTCGGATACACACCCGTCAATCTTAAAAAAACAAACACTGCCCTATAAACAACATCCCCTGCATCCCTTTGAAATATGTCTCTTACCCTTAGGTGAACACTATTTTCTTGCAATTCAAACTGCAATCTTTCCCTTTCTCGCTTATACTTATCGCACTCCAACACTACATGCTCAAACGTCTCCTCCTGTCCACAGAAGTCACAAGTCCCCGTGTCATGTTTGCCCATCTTTTTAAGTGTGCTATTCAAGCCTGTGTGACCAAATCTTACCCTGGAGATTATATCCTCGTCTCTTCTACTTCTAAAGCTCCTTCTACATTGCCCGACTGTTTTCTGCATGCCATAATAATACCTGCCTTTCCCATCTCCATCCCATTGTGCCTGCCACTTCTCCTTCAACTTTACCTTGATTAAACTTTTCACCTCACTTTTACTGTATTTGATAGTCAAACCCACACAACTTCTTCTTGCTGCACTCTTTGCAAACTTATCGGCCTGTTCATTACCATCAACACCGATATGCGCAGGAACCCATAAGAAAGCCACTTCTATCCCTCTATGTTTAATTCTATACAATAAATGAAATATCTCAAAAACAATATCTTGTCTAGAGTCCGAAGACATATTACCTATACTCACCAGTGCGCTGCTAGAGTCTGAGCAAACCAAATACCTCCCCAGTGGTGCGTCCTCCACCCAGGTCAAAGCCATTAAAATTGCTACAAGCTCCCCAGTATAAACTGCCAATCCATCTGTAATTCGTGCACTCGCCATATGACTTATGTCTGGGAGAACAAATGCAACACCCACTCTGTTATCCAACAGTTTTGACGCATCAGTAAAAATCTTCACATAACCTGAGTACCTTCCCACTATATGATCTTGCACCTGGTTTTTAGTCACCCCCCCCCCCCCCCCCCCCCCCTTACGTAACAAATAGAAGTCAGGACTTATTTGGTCATATAACCAAGGTGGCAAAACTGACAAGGCTACTGCTGGGCTAAGGTCTGTGCAACTAAATCCCAACTCATTGACTTCTTTTCCTATAGTCCACCCGAAACTTCTCCATCGACCAGTCCCTTTTTCTTGTTCTTGGCAAGGCTTAAGTACACTCTGCGCTATATGACTGTCACTATGTCCCTTCAAATTTGCCCAGTAAGTCAAAGCAATTTGACGCCTCCTGAGTTCTAATGGTTGCTCCCCCATTTCCACCTGCAAAGCAGCCACTGGAGTAGTCTTAACAGCCCCACAACACAACCTCAGAGCTTGATATTGAACTCTGTCCAGGTCATTCAGCAAAGTTTTAGCTGCTGAACCATAAACCAGACACCCATAATCCAGCACTGACCGAATAAGACCTACATATAGAGCTCTCAATGCTGTCCTGTCTGCCCCCCAGTCATTACCTTTTAAACACCGTAAAATATTCAGAACCTTTTTACATTTCTCAGTCATTTTCCCAATGTGTGTTTTCCATGTAAGCCGTTCGTCAAACCAAATACCTAAATATTTAAAGCAATCAACCTTATCTATGTCACTCCCATATAACTTGAGACTCAACTGGCAATGTATTCTCTTACGCGTAAAAATAATCCACTTTGTTTTCGAAACAGAAAACCTAAACCCCCATGCCAGAGCCCAACTCTCCACCTTTTGTAATTCTCGCTGCATTTTAGCCATGGTGAACTGCAAGTTTCGTCCTCTCTTCCAAATAACTCCATCATCAGCAAACAATGAAACCCCCATTGAGTGATCTACAGCACCAAACACCTCATTAATCATTATGGAAAACAATACCGGACTAACTATACTGCCTTGTGGAGTGCCATTCTGGACATCATATCCTGCACTGAACTCCTTTCCTATTCGCACAAAAATCTTCCGTCCAGTTAAAAAACTTTCAATCCAGCTATACATCCTCCCTGTAATACCAATCTGCCGCAACCTGATCAGGAGTCCTTCTTTCCACATCATATCGTACGCCTTCTCGACACCTAAGAATACGGCTACGACACTCTCCCTATTCACTTGGGCACGCCTTATTTCATGCTCTAGACGCACAGCCGGATCCATCGTGCTTCTCCCTTTTCTAAACCCACTCTGGTACCACTTGATCTTATCATTAGTTTCCAAAAAGTAAAGTAATCTTTCATTCACCATCTTTTCCATTATTTTCCCCGAATGTGACGTCAAAGCAATCGGTCTATAACTTTCCGCCAAAGCTGGATCCTTTCCTGGCTTACATATGGGAACAATAATAGCCTCTTTCCACTGGTCAGGTAGCCTACCCTCTTCCCATACTTTGTTAAACAATTTAACCAGTATACTCTTACTAGTGTCACTCAAGTTTCTAATCATACAATAACTAATCTGATCTCTACCTGGAGTGGCATTGCTTACTTTCAGTAATGCAGTCTTCAACTCTGCTACTGAAAACACGATATTTATCAGACCTTCATGTTCCTCCGCATCTCGTAAGTCCTCCAGATGTTTCCTTCGTGTTTCCTCCCTTCCCCTGATTTCTGCCGTATTTAGAGTTTCTGTGCTGTGAACCTTTGAAAACATTCTAGCCAATAACTCAGCTTTACTCCCATTATCTACTAATATTCTGTCACCATCTTTCATCATTGGATAACCATACTCCTTCCTCTTCCCAGACATTTTCCTAATAGTTGTCCACACTCTCTCCAACGGTGTCGATCTCCCCAAAGTATCACAATACTTCCTCCAATAGTCCCTCTTTGCTGACTTAACTACCCTTCGTACTTCCGCCTGTTTCCTTTTGTAGCATATCAGATTCTGAACACACAGTGCTCCTTTCAGCGTTTTAAACGCTTTGTTCCTGGCTTTAATCACGGTTGTACACTCTCGGGTCCACCACGGCACTACCTTTGTCCTTCTACTGCCACCTTTCTTTGGGATGGATGCCGTTGCCACCTCAATCACACTCTGACTAATAGTAGAAGTTAACTGATCAATAGGCTGTCCAAAATCAACACCTGTCAATCTCCTTTCACTTAATGTTTTAAACAAACACCAGTTTGCTTCCTCAAACCTCCATGTCCTCTGTCTTTCTTCTCGTGACGCATCAGCATCTGCACAAAGATCAAAAAGTATTGGATAATGATCACTACCAATTGTACTCTCTTTAACCACTTTCCATGTGCTCCTACCTGCCAAACATTGCGAAACCATTGTAATGTCAGGACACGACTCAGTACCTCGTACCAAATCCACCCTTGTGCCAGAGCCATCATTTAAAACCACCAAATCCTTCTCCACAACCACATCCTCAACCACTTTCTCATTAGGGTCACTACGGCGCCCCCACAAAGTGCTATGTGCATTAAAATCCCCACACCAAACTATTTTCCCTCTCCAATCCCTTAAAAGTAGTTCCAGATCTCTCCTCTCCAACTTTTGGCATGGATTATAAAAATTAATTACTTTGATACTTCCTGCCCTAGACCAGACTTCTACAACTATCACCTCTAAATCTACTGCAATGTCTAGCTGACTATACGAAATCCCACTCCTAACAAACACCGCACACCCTCCTCCATTTTTACCCACCCTGTCCTTGCGAATGCTTGTATATCCTTGAATAACAAAATCCAACTGTGGTTTAAGCCATGTTTCTTGAACACAGATAATATCTGGCTTTGAATTTAATGCACAAATAAAGCCCTTCAGTTCCTGCCCATTCGCAATGAGGCTCCTAGCATTCCACTGAAGAATAAGCATTAAGTTACAACTTGTGGGTCTGATGCACCTTCGCCATGACTAAGGTCTGAGTGTATTTTTTCCCCAAGACAAATCCCGCATATCGAAAAACTTCGCTGCTGCTTTTACTATTATCTTGATCTTTTCTGTCTTTGTTTTGGCTTGTTCTGAACAATTAATGACATACACCAAGAACAAGACAAGTTTATCCATTTGGATGTCAGGGAGATTCCTGCCTGTCTCCCCCATCCCTCTCCCATCACCCATTCCTTGCCCCTCAGCAGGTCTTCTGCCCTTGTCTGCAACTCTCTTCAAAGCTTCTGCATAAGATATCCTCTCCTCTGTACGAATTTGTTGAACCTCTGCTGCCTGCTTCCTTACTGTGCACCCACCATACGCTGCTGCATGTGGTCCCCCACAGTTACAGCACTTCACCTGACTACTGGCACATTCGCCATACACACGTTCTCCTCCGCATCGTCCACACCGCAGTCGTCCTTTACACACACTAGCTATGTGACCAAACCTCTGACATTTGTAGCACCTGAGTGGAGGAGGCACATAGACACGGACACTAAAACTCATGTACCCCAACATAACTCTCTCAGGCAAGTGATTTCCGTTGAACTCAAGCAGTACTGATGGACTATCCACTTTTTCCCCATTTCTAACAGCTTGCAATCTTTTTATTCCAGTGACTTCCCCTCCTTTGATCAACTTCCTCAACTCCTCCAGATTTTCCCCAGCGGGAATACCTGAAATCACTCCTCTACATCCTCTCCTCTCACCAACCACCTTCCTGTCCACAACCTCCTTTTTACAAAGCGTTTGCAACTTAAGCGCTTTATTCCGTTGCTCTGCATTTTTACATTTAACAAACAAACACCCGTCTCTGAGCACCTTAGCTAGCTCAACATCACCGATCGCTTTCTTCAAGCCATTCGTCAGAGTAATTGGACTCACTCCCGCTATTTCATTACCAGGTTTGAATTTCAATAACACTTTAAATTCTTCCATCAACACTTTCTTTCTTTGAGCAAGCCTAGCATCTTCCTCTTCAAGTGCCCGCTTACCAGTTGGCGTGGATTTCAACTTGTCCTTACCAACCCCTACCTTTCTACCATGTCCAACTTTACGCCAATCAACATCCATGTCCTCATCATCAGAAAACCCTCCACTACTACTTGCCATTCTGACCCAGTCACAATCCAGATTATGCCAATCCACCGCCTCCAGAGATCAAGCACGCGATCCCAGCTACAGATCTCCTTAGCCCTCTGAAGTCTCCTCTACCCAGCCGATGCCTGTATCGGTGCGTGCGTCGCTTTAAGAAAAAGTCACGTGATCGATACAGCTGCTGTATCGCTCATTGCCAACGCACCAAACTGTGTTTAAAAGGTACCGCATCCGCATCTGCCAACGGAATGAGTCGCCACCAAAAAACCCCACAAAATTACTCTCGCAAAGATAAAAAAAAATAAAAAAATACACATCTCTCTATAATAAAATGGAGCCTGAAAGAAAAAGAAATGTTTCTGCTGTGTGGGATCATTTTGATCCTTTAACTGCAAATAAGGTAATAGTTTGTCTGTCTTTGTTTCAGTGTAATCTATCAGAATAGGAAAAACAGCAATGTGACTTGAAGTGTAAATTTTTATTTCATTTTATGCAGGTCAAATGTTGCATCTGTTCTGCTTTCTTACACAAACAAAAGCACCTCCTCTGTGTTTAGGCATTACAGAGCCAAACATGAAAATGAGGAGACAAACTCACCGAGAATGAACACTGGTAGGCCTATATAGACACTGAACAGCTTTATCATCATTTTTTTTATTAATATGTGTTTTATTATTTTCAAATCAAGCATCTAGGAAGACTGCTCTGGACCAGGCAGTCCTGAATTTTATTATAAAGGACTGCCAACCCCTTAGTATTGTGGAGAGTGTCGGAGAGGAACATTCCAAGATCAGAGGATCCTTTAACGTACTGGGGGAATAGGAAGACATCTTATCAGAACCTTTTCCACCTGGCTTTACAGCTTTTGTGTACCCCAGCTTCATCTGTCCCTGTGAGTTTTTTCCAAAGCTGGGGAAATGGTGTAAAAAAAAAAAAAAAACGCAATAGACTGAATGCAAAAACATTGGATAAACCTATTTTTCTGAATAGAAATTTATAATAAACTGAGTCAAATGGGTAATATTACATTCACAATACTTTCATTTTAATTTTCACTTAATGTCATTCACAATATATTTTAAAGATGTCTACAATATTTGCAATATAAAAGATATAAAATGATTCCATGGAAAGTACAATACCTTACAGTGTACAAGTATGACTAGGTCATTGAATCAGTGTCTGTTGTGAGTCTCAAGTAAGTTGCCTGCAATGATATTTAAGGTCCAGCAGGTGTCAGTATGGAGCAAAACAGCAAAACTGTGTCGACACAGTGTCGATACAGTTTGGGGAATGTGCTGAAACGCTTCACGAGGCCCCATCTAACCATCACTACTTGTAGCCATCGCTGCTGCCGCTGCTGCTGCCGCTGCTGTCCGTTGCCCCGTACAAATATGACCGTGCAATTAAACCCGGATATTTAAACTGTCCGGGCAGGGTTTGTTTTTCTTCTTTTTTTTTTCCTCCCCCCCCCCCTCGTTTTTTGATTATTACACAAATGGGAAAATTTTACCGAAATAATGACAATTATCGCTTTAATTTTAAAAATGTTTTTTTTTTAATTAATTTAAGTCGACAGAATAGTTTCATTAATCAGCGGACTGTCCACCCGGTAGCCCAGGTCATTTCCTTTGGTTTGAGGTTTTAGCAGCCACTTTGAGCTGTGATGTTATGTTAAAGTAGGAATAGGTTGAGGAGGAGCTCTCACAATCAGACACCAGGCGGCACTCGGTATCCAGCTGTAACTGTGGGGTCCAGGCAGGGCCGTGCAGAGACGTTTACAGGGGCGGGTGCTCAAAGCTAAAAAGGGGCACATTGAACCAGGCTGAATAACAACAACACACATTCATCAAGAATCTAATATGGGATCGCATCATACTATATCACTGTTGTGAGGCAAAGTAAACGTAGCCTATGTTTTACCTGATGGGTACAATGTTGGTGTTGAGGGGTTGCTGCTGCTCCTGCAGCTGATAGTGCTGGAGGGCAGGGCTGTGTTGATCTGAGACTGTAGACATTAAAAAGTCCATAGGAGAGATGGTAGCTGACTAAACAAGTGTCATGAGATAATAACAAAATGCAAAGATTGGTGTCAGTGCTTGGAACCATAAGGCAACAAAAAACAGAAATAAACAAGGCTCTGCCTGTGATTCACTCTTTGCCTCTCTTCCTCCTTCTATTTCCTCATCTCATCTATCACTCTCCACTTGCTGTCCATCTGAGAACAAGGCACAACTTGCTATTGCAATAAACTATTATTTAATTATCCACACTTAACAACTCTTACACTTAATCTATAATAAAATGATGACAGAAAAATGTTATAGAAGCAAAACATTTCAGTTGTGCTTATTATTATTTTTATACTGGAATACCTCTCCAACAACTGGTACATGTGTTAATGTTACCTGTGCTCTTTGTAATCCAGCTGCTGAGAGATTCACTGCCTTTAGTAGCCTCACAAAGCTCCTACTGTTTCCTCCTCATTCCTTACCAGCCATGTCTGGACAATATTATATCATGAGTAATAATTTAAAAAATCCATATACATAAAACACACACATGCATGCACACGCAGTGACATTTTAGACCTTCTTCAGAATACTGTATATACTGTGGGCACAAGTTTCCATCATGGTGCTGATCTAGAATCCTTCCCTTATTATTTATTACTAGAGCTACAATAATAAAGCGATGAGGGGAAAAAAGTAATAAATATGAAATAATTTATCTATGATGATTCCATTTGTTTCACTATCCACTCTGTGCAGGCAGAAAACTTATTACATTTTTAAACTGTAGAGATACAATAATTTTGCTGCTGTAAAATCAGCATTTTGTCTTATTTAAAATATAAATCGAATATAATCTGTTTCTTAATGTATGTTCTTTGAAATACAGCATGTTTTTTAAATATTATATTTATAATAATCCATTATTATGTGGACATGCATATTAGATCGTTTTAAGTGAAATATAATCCCTCCAGAAAGGCAGGAAAAGCCCTGTAACTTACTTTAAAACTAAATATGTTCCCTAAAACGGTGGAAAGAGCTACAGACCCACGACAGCCCTACCCAGTCAGCCAGCAGCTATGACCAGCAGCTATGACCAGCACTACTTGTGCAGTTAATAAAAGGACAGGTAATGTTTGTCGCGCTGTTACACACACAGCACGCTCGTTTGTTTCAGTTCGTCAGTTGTCACAAGACAGCTTACCAACGTGTACATAATAAGCTAATACTCCTGTGTGCTACATACTACAGTGTACGCTCTACACCTACTTCAGAACATCAGTCTGTGTGTCTGAGGTAATTTGTGTTTCTCCTACAGCTCCGTCCGGACCCCAAAAAATGCGCGTGCTCTTTGTGAGCTCGTTCCCGGCTCGTAACCAGCGCGTTCTGCCGTCAAGGGCGATCATTGGTTAATGGTGATCATGTTACTGATGCAAGCCAGATCCTTTTATTTAGCAAAACTGTGATAAATAGTTAAATATTATTGTTGAGGGGCACAGACAGGACTCCGCACTCACACACACATTTGAAAAAAATAATTAAAAATTAAAAAAATATTTGCCTCAACAAAAGGGCACTTTGGGCACCCATCGGGAAAGGGGCGGGTGCTCAAGCCCCTTCCGCCCCCCCGGAATATCTATACGTAACGTTAAACGATCCATTTCTGGGGAAGAGGAAGACAGTTTTGGGGTTGCTTTGCATTACTTTGAATGAAAGAATTAAATTCATCATTCAGACTGAATGATGAATTTAAAAAATTGCATTTCAATCTATAAATTTCAGTCCTATAAGTGTCACTATATACCAAGTAGTACTGAAGAAATTTAAAATGAAATATTATGTGAAAAAAGGACTCTCCGCAGTCCTGTGAAAACTACAGTAGATTACCCCCATGATTTATGCAGAACCACAATGATTAACAAAAATTCACAGTAATCATTTTCTTTATGACCCACTATTCTTTACAACATTACTTCAGTTCACTGAGGTTTGTTGCAGCTTTCGTAAAGTCCCGCCACAGCATTTCATACAGGTTGAGGTCTGGACTTTGACCGGAGCATTACAACACCTCAAGCTATTATTGACTTTACAATAGAATAGAGTAGCCACTTTATTATCATTCAGAACCTCCACCAGTTAGTGCACATCAGAACACAATTTTGGTGCATTTCTAATTCTAAAGGTATAATATATATATATATATATATGTATATATATATATATATATATATATATATATATATATATATATATATATATATATATATATACACACATATATATATATATATATATATAAATAAAGAATCTAGGATATATGCATGTAAGAATATGATGAAAAATGTGTGTATATACATATTATTAGTTAAGAAAACCCAATATTTTCTAACAATTCCAGTTATTCTGCTGTTGATTTGCTGTTTGGGATTGTTGTCCTTTTGCCTGGTTCAGTCTGGCCCAAGCTTTAGCTGTCACACAGAGGGCATCACATTTGACTCTAGAATACTTTGATATACAGAGTGCAGTGATTGCATGGTTCCTATAGTATAGTTTAGTTTAATTTAGTGTCGCTTCATTAAAGACACACACGGGTCCATAACCAAACATCTCCACTTAATATCATTAAAGTGAGTTATTTTGATGTTTTGGTCCCTCCTAAAAATTAATTACATATGCTGAATAAAGTAAGTTTCCATGGAAACATAAATTATATTATCAGAACAGCCAAACTGTAATATAAAACTAACAAAAACAATAATGAATTGTGGTCATTAATATGTTGAAAAAATAATTCTTTTGAGTTAGCATTTGAAACTACAAGAATCTATTGTTTATTTTGTTATGTTACATATATCTTGTAAGTTTGTGGCATTGCTCATCTACAAAGCTACAGAGTTTAGCCTGAATATACAAACTGTTAATAATTATATCAATTTAAAAACTTCTCCCTAGTTGTTTTTATTTACTTGTTTTTTTTAATTCAGAGGAGAAGTACTTTGCAAGTTGTCTGAAGGCATTTTGAAGACATTTTGAGGTAAGTTTGGCACATCTTCTTGGTCAAACAAAGGTACATTAGCTACATGCTAACCCTCAGCATTCACAGACTAGCTGGCATGTTAGCTTCAAGTGCCTGAAGCTAGGCGAGGTAAGCTAACATAATTGTAACGATGTTTTCGTATCAGCTGCTAAGTTCTGCTGCTACGTGGACTTCAGACTGTTTGCTTAATCTGTGCAGCACTGAGGCCTGAATGGATCTTGATAAGATTAGCTGACTTGGCAAGGATTCAGAAAACTGATGTGCTGACATAAAACCTGTTAATTACAAATCTGGTGATAACAGCGATTTTTAGTGAATTTCAGAAAAAAAACACTTAAGGAAATTTAATGCAAAAACAACTTTAAAGTTTAAAGTAAAGTAAACTTCAAAGCTGCAGAGCAGAAAACAAGGCTGATTTCAATTTTACCTTAATACAGCTGATTTAATGAGTTAAATTACCTTATTTCAGTGTTCTTCTCAAATAATCACACCAACCACTTTTATCCATGGCTGCAGTCTGCTGCTGTTCTAGTTCATAAGCGTAGGGATAAACCTACTGATGGGCTGGGAGGGGGTTCATGGAACAGTGCTGGTAGCCTCTTTTATTTATTCATTTATTTTTAAATTAGCTATTTATTTATTCTATGTAGAAAAATTACACAAAAGGAGACAATGCACTGCAGTAAAACACAAACATCAGTTGGTTATAAACCTGTTTGGTATTCTTTAACAACCCTGGAGATACACTTACACTCCAAACAGGGGACTATCCGGAGCATTACCCGGTGCTCTGAGGTTGTTTTGGCCTCCTGTGAGCATCTACCCCCGGGCAGTGATTTAAAGCAGGAGTGGGGAAAGTCTCAGAGCCACACGCCAGGCGCACTGCTTCACCTGCGACACCGTGAGCTTTGGTCACAGCGGCAGTCACCTGTGCGTACCCCAAAGACGAGCACAGCTGAGGCGGGCAGCCTGCCTCTCTGTCTCTGGCTGCCTGATTCGTTACTCTTGGTGCTTGACGATGAGATCGGAGTGAAGGTAGAGAACAAACAGAGATAATTTAATAATAACAAAAGTAAAACGCTGAAAAATTTGTGTGTGTAACGCATGAAGAAAACACTTGGTCTGCGTGTATATAGCTTTTTATTTTTTTAGTTGAAGTTTTTCTGTTTTAACTTCTGTTTAAAAGGTGTGCTCTAATCATCCTGCATGTGTATGCGCTATCATTTCTGCATCTCTGCTGAGTTTTTGCATTACCCCGAACACATGAATAAATGAATTAACTTGAAAACTAAATTCCAGTTTATGGGTTGTCTCTATAGCTGCACATTGGTGCTGAAAATAACATTTAAAATGAAATATGTTAATAATAAATATAAATTCACAAATGATTATATAGATCTTTGGCGCATTTAAGGATGGAGACTGTCCCCTTGTGCGTCATCTCTCTCTCTTTTAATTTTTTTTTAACTGCTAGACATCCAATAATCTCAGTAAAGCGATTTTTCTTTCCTGCCTCAATAATTACGGCAGCCCGGGTATTGTGAAGGCTAAATAACGCGCAGGGTAAAAGCAGCAAATGACCGGCCTGAATTACTGTTTCAGTCTTGTCCTGCTTATGTTAATTATACAGGTTATATAGAAAAATGACTGAGTCACGTTTACACCCAAAGGAGCTGCTCAGTCACAGAAATCCATGCCATGAAGCTTCCAGAGCAGTTTTTTTCCTTCTTTTTTGTTCTTGTTTTAAAATTAAAAAAATAATGTTACTTATTTCGTTTCTATTTTATTTTATTCATTTATTTTCGTTCTTAATGCCAGAGAAGACGTGGGACTCAACATGAAGTCATCAGCGCGACTTTTACGCACTGTGCGCGCTCGGCTCTCGGTGGCCCCGCTGTGTAACTTACAGGGTCTGCCACTTCACGGCTGAGTCCCGTGGCTCCTAAACGCTTCCACTTAGCAGTAACACCGCTTACAGCTGATCGCGGAATAACTAGGAGCGAACACATTTCATGAACTGACTCGTTGCAAAGGTGGGATCCTGCTACACAACCACGCTCAAGCTCAGCGAGCCCTTCAGAAAGACGCATTCTTCCACAAATGCTTGTCTTGAAAAGTCCAATGATAATAGAATATTACCCAAAACAAAACATAAAAATAATGCTAATCATAAATGAATACCAGTAATTAATGTCAGTTATAATAAACTAAACTCTTATAAAAATAAGAGTTTAGACTGAACATACAAATTGATCACCCTGAGGTAAGGTTAAAGGATTTTTGAATGTCTTTAGACATATGGTCTGATTCTCTAGTTGTTTTCAGTACTTGTTTATAGCTGCCATAATATTTCATTGCAAAGAATTTAACATATAATATCTTTGAGACAAACAGTGAGTGTCAAGAAATGACAACACTCATGTTTTAAAACTAGAAACCATCACATACAACAACAGTTATCAGCATAAACAGACACACTACATACATTAACTGGATTTGTATGGTGCATTGTGCTAAACTGGCTCTCCATTAACAAACCTTTGTGAATTTATCAGTCATATTCAAACCAAATTAAAATCAGTGCAGAGATGCACATAGAAGTGTTGAAGTTTTTTCTTATGTAAATTGTTCTTTTGTTCTTGCACATTTTACAGCTTTTACAGCAGAACGCATGCTGTTGTATCCAGAATGATATTTGCCTTTTTTTGAAATAAACAACGCTTTCACCGAAAACTACTGGTTACCACTGTTGCCTCACAGCAGGGAGGTCCTGGGTTTGAACCCTGGCACCCTTTCTGTGTGGACCTTACACTGACAAAAAAAAATGCTAAGTTAATGTTGACTGTCTGGGCCGAAGAGATTGTTGATGCCAAGAGTTCCACTTTCTGATTAAATAAAGGTCGATGCCTAAAAAATGTGCACGTTAGCCATGCTCTGTGCTTTAATGCACCTCCCATCATGGATGCTGGCTATTGAACTGCACTGATAACAAGTCAGATGTCCTTCTCCTCTTTTGCACAGAGAATTAAATGTTGATGATATATAAAAAAGGGACTTTTATATTATGATTGGTCAGATCTTATTACAGTTTTCCTCTTCCTTTCTCTTTAAAAATTGTTGTTGCACTGTATGATTTTAGCCTTTATCAAAAAAGAACTGTGCTAATGTAACTACTTCTTCTAGAGAACCATGTGTGTTTTCTATACACTGCAGCCTGAAGACCCAGAAATCATAGACATAGGCTGTTTATTTATTTAAAATCTTCTGCTCCAATTTTCTTTTTTAAAAAATTTGTTTTGCTGATATGAAATGTAAAAATTGCATAAAATTGTCATTTTTTAAAATATCATTTATATATTTATATAGAGAGCTCATGCTTATTTGAAAAAGTCATACTTTATTTTAGTATTCTGAAAGATTTCTGTACCCATTTTGAATTTTTAAAATGACCTCTGAGACTTCTGTACCCTTAGCATAACTCTACATTTAATTATTATTCAAATTGCAATCCCGTAATTCCCCCTGTAGATTTTTCTTCCAGTATTACGTTACATCAATTATACAGAAAGTAATAAAAGCTTGTATGTGTCTCTTGTGGAAATAAACAGAAAACCTGCAATAACGTAATAATCAATAGTCATAATCGTAGCATTAAGATTGCAGTGAATCGCTCCCCTACGCTGCAATGCACTTTTTTACGGTTTACCTTTTTGGAGGATATGCAATTTAATTGAAGTAATAAGCTGATCAGATGGCTGTTTGTGCAGCTCGCTGTAGGCAGCGGTATCAAACTAAGACTCTTTTCCATTAGTTGAACAACCTGTAGGCTGATCAGCTGCTTAGCAGACTTTAATCACATCGTCATTGTGTGCAAACTCACCCATGGCGTTTATATTCAAAGACAGATCTGCGTTTCATTTTATTTAAAAATAAAAATCGGATTTATTCCAGTTGGTAAAGTTGCTCTGCTCAAAACATTACCTCACACTGGTCATGATGGAAGGTCCCATTACTTTGCAGGACTTTGATAATGGATGTGTGATGGGATTTGGATATAGGACCCACAGATAAAAAACTAAGGGGGACTTAAAGGAGCCGGTCTCACACACCGAGACATTGATTCTGCTCCAGGAACAGATAACCACAAAAAAGAAAAACGTCGACGCCTGTATCAGATAACTCACAGAGACTTCAAAGCTGCATTGTGTTTTAATAATGCATACTACAGATCTGCGCACTTTGCTCTCTGGCACCGTGTTTCTTGATTTTAGAAGAATCAATAAAAGCTAGCTGCGTGAAAAATGGCCAAAGACTTAGGCAAACATTTGAGGGGGGATCCCCATGCATAGTAAGTGCAAGAAGTAATATCTGATTTAGTTTAAAGCATATGGTTTAAAGACAGAAAATAGAGTTTGACACATAAAGGTTAAAGGTCACTGCATCCACATACAGCTCAGTAAAGGCCTGGACATGTTAAACAATCTGCCCCCCCTCCCCACACACACACACCCACCAATTACTGAGGCTACTGTTGGACCAGGACAGTTAATCAAGAAGGTCCCCTTTGTCTTTCCTCTTCTGATAACAGCTGTGCTGGTGTTTTGCATATGAAGAGCAAAGCAAAGACACTGACAAGCTTCAACTCAGAGTGCTCTTTTCCAATTGGACAAAAGTGTTTGTTTGTTTTTCAAGATTGTTAATGTTTTGATTAATCATCAGGAGACTGTTTAAAACTAATCACATGACTCCCTGCTGTCATATTCGCATTAAAGACGAGTGGCTTCTAAAGTGGCCTCCTTTAAGTGAAAATATAACATTATATCTTTCTGCTGCACATTTCAATGCATCCACATTACTGGAATGAAACCACAGAGCACTAACACAAATAAAATATAACACTAACACAATAAAAATATATGAAAAACACAAACGAACATATAAAAAATATATAACTGTGTATCGATATATAAATATGTGCACAGAAAAGTTGCAGGCTAATCTTCGTGCTCTACCTTGCTCTGTATATTTACTGTTTCTTGGGCGGCCATCATGTGCTGACAATCCCAAAACGCAAACAATCACGTGCACGTCGTATTTTAATTAACTGGTTTCGACGATCAATCAACTTAGGTGATAATGGGTACGTGGGTGGGGGCAGAGTCAAGGGGTGGGGGTACTCTGAGTTAGCCATCCAGCTGCCGTGACGTCACTGGGATCCCCTATGGAGGCCTCAGGTGACAGCTCATAAAAGGTGACCTGAGGTAAACAGGGGACACTCAGAGACACTTTGAGGGAAAGACGAGTGACCTCCATTCACAACTGCTGCACATCCAGAGATCCATTCTAGCTGCTGCCATGTGGAACGACTCCTCTAATGGTAAGAGCTGCTCTCCAGGTTTGAAAACTTAGAAAAACTAAACTGTGTGTTTTCAGGTTTTTCTACCTGGGTCAAACAGTCCACCAGGTGCAAACAGCACTAAGTGTGGCGTGCTTTTTGCACGCTCAATCATCCAGGTTGACAATTTTTAAAATCCCAGAAAGTTGAATCTGTTCATTGAGACACAGCATTTCTCATCCAAGTGATATCTGGAGACTGATAGAGTCACTTAGATGAGTGAAGAAACATTTGTCCCGCTGGAAACACTGCATCCGGATGAACAGTCAGCTTCCTGGGACACTGCACAGTGACTCATACCAACAAGATCACAAGAAAACTATTAGCTGGATTACCACATTTGACATCTTTATGTAGCTGCAAAGATAGTACAGCAAGAAAATAGGTTGTATATCCCGTCTGATCTGATGGAACAATCTGCTTTCTCTTCTTTGCACAGATGACGCCGTTCCTGTGTCCTCCGGCAACGGCTCCTCTCGCACCGCCAGTCGCAGGAAGAGGACCAGCTTCTCCAAAGAACACGTGGAGCTGCTGCGCGCCACCTTCGAGATTGACCCGTACCCTGGAATCACCATCAGAGAGAGCCTGTCCCAGACCACAGGCCTGCCCGAGTCCCGCATCCAGGTAAATATTTGTTAATGAAGGAGCAAGATTAATATAATGATGAAATAAATACAGCTTGTAAGTTTAGATTAGGTTAGGATTTCCCTTTTTTTAACATAAAATAACAATACTTTTGACATTATTGGACCTGCGAGCTGGTTAAAGACCCTCATGGACTTTGTACCTCTTCCACTGTTGCTGTGCGGGACTTGATACCGCGCTCACTGTATGTCTTCATCTGTTGAGATAACACCAGCTGTTTTTATCAGGAGCTTATTTGAGGGAAGAGACACACTGACAGCTGATAGCTTCCGCTTAAAAGAGAAAGACGATTATTAACACAGCATAAGAGAGTGCTTTAGCTGTACTGCTTTTAAATCTAAGCTCACGTATTTTTCCTTCATTTCCCGTCCAGGTGTGGTTTCAGAACCGAAGAGCTCGCACCCTAAAATCAAAAGGATCCAGCAAAGCCCAGTGGCAGTCTCAGAGCCCAGCGCACAGTCCACAGGCTCGCCGCCACACACAGGCCTTTGCACCTCAAATGCAGCAGGTGGATGGACAGTTTCCTCCTACCTTCAATGCCACCGGAGCGTATGGACAGTGTGGAGTCTCGTATGGGATTCAACCAGGAGGCTCAATGGGCAGTAACCCCAGCTCAAACCTGTGGGAGTACATGCCTCAGCCAGGCTGCCAAAACTCCACTGGGGTGCCTGCGTGGCGTCAGCCTTCCGTGGAGATGGTAAGCTACAACTCAAGCTCCAGCCAGGCAGCCTCCATGCACCCTAGTTCAGACATACACGACCTCCTTCAAATATTCAAAGCAGACACTCCTGATTCTGGATTCTTCAACAGCAGCCGAGAGAGCAGCCCAACGGGTTGTCTGGAAGTCCCGACCCCACAGATGAGGAGTATTGGGGAGACTGTAGCAGCTCTTGAGGACAGCAGGGATGCAGGATATCCGCCAGTGGTCCAGGATAGCTCACTGCCAGTGCTGTCATTGCAAGATATTATGTGGGAGCTGAATGAGGAATGGCTGGGAGGAAATGGACTGTACAACGGAGTGACTGGAGAGGAGCCCCCTTACTTCTGATGGCTATGATGAGTATTTTTAATGGCTCAAGTGTTTGACGTATTTTCAAAATATTTTTAAAAAAGCCATGTTCTTGCAGTAATTACTGCACATTTTTAGGATATTTTTTTTTTCTTCAAGTTTACTTAAAAAAGAAAAAAAAAGAAACAAAAATCAGTCGTTATATTGCATAATACTGTTTTCTTGGCTTCCCCTTTCCAAGAATGTACTCTCAGCTAATTCATGACCAGAGATTTGGCTCTGCTCATAGATGGTGCCTGTGAGTTGTAAATATGAGAAAAAGGGGATTTTCTTTCTGTGCAGAGACATTATGGAGAGTAATATAAAAACATGTTAAATCCTAATGAATGCTGAAATTAAATTTAATCTGTAATAAGACTTTATGTAAAAAATAATTTTAACAAAAATAATTTATAGATATAGAGATGTTATTGTATAATGTTTCCATTTTGATTGGTTAATTTTAAGGATCTGATAACAGAGGATGTTGTTTGCTGTAAAGATTATGAAGCCCTGTGAGGTTAATTATTGGTTTGGGAAACGAAGATGTTGATATAATATATTTGATTCTGTTAAGCTTTGTTCTTATGTTGTATGACTGACATATAGTGTATGATAATATAGAGAATATACAGTTATAAATATGATTCTGTTATTATGTTCGCATGTTTTGCCAATAAAGTTTATTCTAAATGAACGTTCACATTGCGTCCATGACTCATAACTTACAACATAGTACTGCAACATCATGGTGTCGTGTACAGTGATTCTTATTCTGTAATTTCTACTTTGTTTGTTTTTTTGCCTTAAATTCAATTTAGTTTATTTTCTACATAATTATTTTTATTTTATATTAGTTTAGTTTTTCAAGTTCAACTTAAACGAAGATTTTTTTTTTCACAGCTAGTTTAAGTTTTCAGTTTAGTTCCAGTTAACATAGTGAGTGGATAAAAATATCCACCCAGTTATTTGGGTTTAATTAGAGGCTTTTATATTTATCAGCTCTTTGGCTGTGCTGCCTTTCATTTCTCTTTTTTTCACCTGTGAGTGTCTTCTTGTTCATGGCAAGGAGGTTAACTTCTTTTCTACAGGTTGGGCCATTTATATGGATACACCGTAATAACATGGGAATGGTTGGTGATATTAAAGTCCTGTTTGTGGCACATTAGTATATGTGAGGGGGCAAACTCCTCAAGATGGGTGGTGACCATGGTTGCCATTTAGAAGTCGGCCATCTTGGATACAACTTTTGTTTTTTCAATAGGAAGAGGGCCATGTGACACATCAAACTTATTGGTAATGTCACAAGAAAAACAATGGTGTGCTTGGTTTCAACGGACCTTTATTCCTTCATGAGTTATTTACAAGTTTCTGACCACTTATAAAATGTGTTCAATGTGCTGCCCATTGTGTTGGATTGTCAATGCAACCCTCTTCTCCCACTCTTCACACACTGATAGCAACACCGCAGGAGAAATGCCAGCACAGGCATCCAGTATCCGTAGTTTCAGGTGCTGCACATCTCGTATCTTCACACCATAGACAATTGCCTTCAGATGACCCCAAAGATAAAAGTCTAAGGGGGTCAGATCAGGAGACCTTGGGGGCCATTCAACTGGCCCACGACGACCAATCCACTTTCCAGGAAACTGTTCATCTAGGAATGCTTGGACCTGGCACCCATAATGTGGTGGTGCACCATCTTGCTGGAAAAACTCAGGGAACGTGCCAGCTTCAGTGCATAGAGAGGGAAACACATCATCATGTAGCAATTTCAAATATCCAGTGGCCTTGAGGTTTCCATTGATGAAGAATGGACCCACTATCGTTGTACCCCATATACCACACCAAACCATCACTTTTGTTGTTCCAACAGTCTTGGAGGGATCCATCCAATGTGGGTTAGTGTCAGACCAATAGCAGTGGTTTTGTTTGTTAACTTCACCATTCACATAAAAGTTTGCCTCATCACTGAACAAAATCTTCTGCGTGAACTGAGGGTCCTGTTCCAATTTTTGTTTTGCCCATTCTGCAAATTCTGTGCGCCGATCTGGGTCATCCTCGTTGAGATGCTGCAGTAGCTGGATTTTGTAAGGGTGCCATTTGTGAGTAGCTAATATCCTCCGAAGGGATGTTCGACTAATGCCACTCTCCAGTGACATGCGGCGAGTGCTACGCTGTGGGCTCTTGCTGAATGAAGCTAGGACAGCCACTGATGTTTCTTCATTAGTGACAGTTTTCTTGCGTCCACATTTTGGCAAATCCAACACTGAACCAGTTTCACGAAACTTAGCAAGCAGTTTGCTAACTGTAGCATGAGAGATGGGTGGTCTCGTAGGGTGTCTTGCATTGAAATCTGCTGCAATGACCTGGTTACTGCGTTCACCAGATATCAACACAATTTCGATCCGCTCCTCACGTGTTAACCTCTTCGACATGTCAATGGCTGTGAACAAAGAGAAACTTGTAAATAACTCATGAAAGAATAAAGTTACGTTGAAACTTTTATTATTTGATTTATTATTGTGCGATCTATTGTACAATATAAAGCGCCTTGAGGTGACTTTTGTTGTGATTTGGCGCTATATAAATAAAATTGAATTGAATTGAAACCAAGCACACCATTGTTTTTCTTGTGACATTACCAATAAGTTTGATGTGTCACATGGCCCTCTTCCTATTGAAAAAACAAAAGTTGTATCCAAGATGGCCGACTTCTAAATGGCCACCATGGTCACCACCCATCTTGAGGAGTTTGCCCCCTCACATATACTAATGTGCCGCAAACAGGACTTTAATATCACCAACCATTCCCATTTTATTACGGTGTATCCATGTAAATGGCCCACCCTGTAATTTAAAATTTTATACGTGATACAAACAACCATGAAGTACTGAGTCTGGTGAAGGAATCAGTTCACACGGCTGCATTTTTTTAAACAAAAACATAGATATTTGTTGATTATCGTATCACAAGAGGAGATTAGTGTGACCACTTCAGTCAGTCTAAAATACAATCAATCCATCTTTTCCAGACTTATGGTGTTGAAGAGATGAGAGAGAAGGGTTTTTTTTTTTGTAGAACATGATGTCAGTGAACTTTGACTATCAGTTTTCCATCAAGTCATCCTTGAATCCAAGTGGAAATTTGTGCCAGATTGCCAGAATTTAGATTGATGCAGCTTTATTTTGCTTTATAAAAAATATTCAAACATAAAGGCACTAATGACCAAAAACTCAAAAACTAGGGGCTAAAAACAAGGAAATAAAGCTAGGAAACTGGAAAACAAAGACTGGAACAGAGAGCTAGGAATTACCACAAGCATGGAGGAAATCACACAGCTATGTGGGATAAAGCAACAACAAGCAGAGGAAGACAACGGGCCTAAATACACAGAGGGGTAACGATGGACGTCATGGGGAATGCAGCTGGAACAGATCTAACATAATGAGAAGCAAAACTGAATGCACTGAACACGGGACAAGCAACTATCAAAATAAAACAGGAAATACGAGACACACACTAAGACGCGAACTGACTGAATACAGAGAACAGAGGGAGCGAGAGACACGACTGGAACACAGATGAATAAACACGGAGACAGAACTTATCATACATGATAGACATGACAGATCAAATACAGGGAACGCAGGAAGAAGACAGAGGCATCAAAGGGGAAATGCAAAAGGAACTAAACAATCTAATCAGAACTCATAAGCACAAGAAAACTAAAAATAAGTCACTCAGAGAAAATAACTAAACTCAGAATATAACTTCAATATTTATATCCTGATGATGTAGAAGTGAATCAAATATTATGGTGGTTAAACGTAGTACTGTTAAGTGCTTTAAATATGCAATATTCCGAATCGCCAACAGGGGGCGACTCCTGTGATTTCAAAAAGGAGTGTTTATACAGAAGTCTTTGAGGCAATTGTCTGCAGATCTGTGATGAGTTGATGGGCTTTATCTCTAGTTTCACATCTAATTTAATACAACATGAAGTTTATTGTGTAAATTATGTTCCCCCGTTAGAGCCAATCCGGTCAGTAAGTGATGACGTATGAAACCTGCTTCCGGGTCCAAACTACTCTGCATTTATTAAGGCTGTTGTGTTTTTAACATGTTTTAATGCTTTGTATCTTGTTCTGTTTAATCTGAGCAAGCCCCTAAAAGAAGTCAGTGATCACTGTCAGCCTCTCTCAGTTTTTATTAGCACTATTCATTTTAAAGCTCAGTTTTTAAAACCTTATGATGTAACTACAGCCCAGGAAACTAGCGAGCTAACTCCCTGCTAGCTTCTAACACCGTTAAATTTCACATATTCTGTTTTCATGGATGTGGATGTTAAACTTAATTGTTACACCTGGTAGAGCAGCAACAGTGATCATTTGATTAAAGATGAAAGAATCTGAACAGTTTGTAACTCTCAGTGATGCCGCAGTGTTCGTTTGACGTTGGGATCTGAAGCGGAGTTTTGGCCCGGAATTCACTAATGATGTCACACTCAAAGATCGGATAAGGACAATAGAGCAGGGCATGCTTGTGGTTGGGCCTTCTCTGTAATTTATACACCACATCCCGTGGTGTATCCCTCAGTTTAGGAGTCAGCGGACAGCAAAACTGCTCCGCTTGAAGCTTCACACTGGGTAATCACTAACTAATGGGTAAACTTACGGTGGCTACATCAATATACAGTCTTTTTGAAACACAACATTTCAGGTTCTCCCTCAGAAACCTCTGGATGTTGCAGTAATATTTAATGTTGACAGCTGAACCCTGGGGGACCAATGCAGGCTACACTGTGAACTGTGCACTATGGATGTCGTTCTCCTGATCTGATGTGGTGGCGAGAGGTTTGGACTTTGTGGACTCACAAATCAAATCAAATCAAATCAAATCACTTTTATTGTCACATCACATGTGCAGGTACACTGGTACAGTACATGTGAGTGAAATTCTTGTGTGCGAGCTTCACAAGCAACAGAGTTGTGCAAAATACAATAACGTAAAACAAGCAAAATATAAAAATGGCTAATCTAAAAAGTAATAAATATATGTACAATATGTAAAGGTATATACATTACTGAATGTGTATACTAAATATGTTTTTCTACGTGTGTGTGTTTGAGTGTGTATATAGTATGTATATACATGTTTTACAAATGAAATAAAGTAAACAATAAAATAAGATATATAAAATATACAGAGGTTGGTATGTGCAGAACAGTGGTATTTATATACAGTATGGAGTGCATAATGTTGAAGTTCCAGTAGTGAGGGTGAGGTGTCTATGAAGTGTTCAGCAGTCTGATGGCCTGATGGAAAAAGCTGTCTCTCAGTCTGCTGGTACGGGACCGGATGCTGCAGAACCTCCTTCCTGATGGAAGTAGTCTGAACAGTTTATGGCTGGGGTGACTGGAGTCCTTGATGATCCTCCCCGCTTTCCTCAGGCACCGCTTCCTGTAGATGTCTTGGAGGGAGGGAAGCTCACCTCCAATTATCCGTTCAGCACACCGCACTACTCTCTGGAGAGCTTTGCGGTTGTGAGCGGTGCTGTTGCCGTACCAGGTGGTGATGCATCCAGTGAGGATGCTCTCAATGGCACAGCGATAGAAGGTCCTGAGGATGCGGGGGCTCATGCCGAATCTCTTCAGTCTCCTGAGAAAGAAGAGGCGCTGCTGCGCCTTCTTCACTGTTTTGTTTATGTGTACTGACCACGTAAGATCCTCAGCCAGATGTACACCAAGGAAGCGGAAGCTGCTCACTCTCTCCACAGCAGCGCCGTTGATGGTGATGGGGGTGTGTACTCCTCTGCACCTCCGGAAGTCCACTATCAACTCCTTTGTCTTTGCGACGTTGAGGGTGAGATGGTTGTCTTGACACCAGTGGGTCAGGGCGCTGACCTCCTCCCTGTAGGCCGTCTCATCACCGTTGGTAATAAGACCCACCACTGTAGTGTCGTCCGCAAACTTCACAATGATGTTGGAGTTTCTAGTGGCCGTGCAGTCGTAGGTGTAGAGTGAGTACAGGAGAGGGCTCAGTACACACCCCTGTGGAGCACCAGTGTTCAGTGTGATGGGGGATGAGGTGGTGCTGCCCAGTCTGACCACTTGGCGTCTGTCAGACAGGAAGTTAAGGATCCAGCTGCAGAGGGAGCTGCTCAGTCCTAGATCCTGCAGTTTCCTGTCCAGCTTCGAGGGAACGATGGTGTTGAATGCTGAGCTGTAATCTACAAACAGCATTCTCACATACGTGTCTCTCTTCTCCAGGTGTGACAGGGCAGCATGGAGTGTCAGGGCTATGGCATCATCAGTGGACCTGTTGTGGCGGTATGCGAACTGTAGAGGGTCCAGTGAGTCGGGTAGTGCAGAGCAGATGAAGTCCCTGACCAGCTTCTCGAAGCATTTGCTCACGATGGGGGTCAGGGCTACGGGTCGCCAGTCGTTCAATGAGGAGATGGTGGAGGATTTGGGTACAGGGACGATGGTGGCCATTTTGAAGCAGGCTGGGACTACAGACAGAGAGAGGGAAAGGTTGAAGATGTGTGTAAACACTCCAGCCAGCTGAGCCGCGCATGACTTGAGGACGCGGCCGGGAATCCCGTCCGGACCAGTAGCTTTGCGTGCGTTCACCCTCCTGAAGCACTTCCGCACATCCTCCTCAGACACAGTGTGCGCACTGACGTCATCCGCGGTGCGCACACTGTCCGGTCTCGTGGTGTTCGCTGTGTCGAATCTAGCGTAGAATACGTTTAGATCCTCACACAGAGAGGCCGTGGTCTGCGGTGTGCTGGTTTTCCCTCTAAAGTCTGTGATCGTGTTTAGTCCCTGCCACATACTCCGAGGGTTGTCAAAATGTTGCTCCACCTTGTCCCTGTACTCACGTTTGGCTGCTTTGATCGTCTTCCGGAGTTGGTAATGTGCGTGTTTGTAGTCCGATGTGTTCGCGGAGGCAAAAGCGGTGCTCCGTGCCGCCAGTGCTGTGCGAACATCTCTGTTAATCCAGGGTTTTTGATTTGGGAAGGATTTAACTGAGGGATTTGAGGGAGACCTCTCTCATCACCCGTGTTAATCATAGATAGCTAAGTAAGATCATGTTGACGGGCTATAAGCTATCTGAAATGTCTTTTCTTACATTTTGTTTGTTGCTTCTGTAGGAACAGTCCATAGTGCCACATTAATACTTAGCAGTGTCATTTTATATTTTCACAAAAAGCCACTCTGTTTACTTTCCCTGAGCTCCAGTGCCCCTAAAAGCCACTAAAGGTTAACCTGTCTGGTCAAGATAAATTTAATTTCATCATTTTATTGTCTCTGCATGAATGTCCTGTGATTTCCTCTGACCTGATGACCTGAACACATGTTTCTTTATCAAACACGCCATGGAAAAAGCCCAGGATAGTACACAGGATGTCAGGCTCGAGGCTTTGCACTGTTTTTCCTGCAACAGTGAAACGTGTGTATGTTGTTTGTACTGTTTTGGCCTCCTGCCTTCATCCTTAAGATGAGAGGAAGGGAGTTGTCCTTTTGTTAGAGTCTGCCGTGGGTTCCTGTCCCTTAGGATTAAAAAAAGACACAATAGGCTAAGACGCAGGAGGCAACGTGGCTCTTCAGCCTGTTGTGGTCCCTAAAGATAGATCAGCAGAGGAAATGTTGCAGACTGTTAGTGCCGAGCAGGTGTTCACAAGCACATGATGCATAATAACAAGATGCAGACAGCTGAGAGTAAAGAATACTACCACTGAACCAACATAGGATTGAAAGCAGTTCTCTTTGTGTTTCTCTTTCAACAAATGGGCCCCCTCGAGTCCTCAGCAACAGACTCGGCTTATATGAAGAAGCAGAGGTAGGACCAAGTCATTGTTTTGCAAGTCTCAAGTAAGTCTCAAGTCTTTATCCTCAAGTCACAAGTCAAGTCTCAAGTAAAGTCAAGCAAGTCAGAGTCAAGTCGTAAGTCAAGACAGACAACTTTCAAGTCAAGTCCCAAGTCCGAAACTTTGAATTTCAAGTCCTTTCAAGTCTTTTTTTTAACCCTCTGTGGTCCCGGATATAATTGGCCGTTCTTGACTACTTTTGATTTTACCTCTATATTTCACCTTTAAAATATGTTTTTCTTGCCTTGTTTGGTATCATTATTTACAGCACAACCTCAAATATCTGAGATTTGAGTTATTTTTTCATTTTGGTATACTATATTAGCACAGTTGATCTAAATTCAGACAAAAAATTCAGAATCCGAGTAGAAAAAAAGTTATATTTTTTTACATGTTTAACGAATCATTTTCATAACTTGAAATGCAAATAGAAATTGTACATTTCTAAAAATTATGCACAAGTTTTGCAAACAACAAAATTATATGGTACTATTTACCTAAAAATGCAGCAAAGGCCTCAGGCGTTTTTATATAACCATTTAAATCTATTTACAGAACAATCAGGTGTGCTGCATCAAATAAGAAGGCACACAAATTATTTGTGCCAGTCCAAAAAATGTAGTTTGTGTTCAGTATAAGACAGAGGAGAACATCACAGGCCTAAACCCTGCAGGTCTGACAACTGGAGGTGCAACAGTCCAGTTTTCTATGTGGAGACAGCGTTTACACTGGAATCTGCCTTTGACAGCTTTTTTAGATCAAATATGAAATTCAGCAGTCTAACTGACACACAATACAAGACAATAACTACACAACAAACTAACTATAGCCTCCAAACACGCTAAACGTCACTAATGTCTCACATATGAAAACTCTCTCTCTCTCTTTCTTTCGCTCGCCCGCTTTCCGTCGCGGGTGGCAGTCCTAAAAACTTCCTCTTCTCCCTAAACAACCAAATGTCACATGTTGCCTTATCATTTTTTTTGATTGGCTGACATGGTAAACTCTAACACCAATAGGGAAGGGGTGTTTTTTCTTTTTTAACTCGCAAGTGGAGAACGTATGCTAGGCTGTCTGTAGAAAACGCCGTTTTTGTCTAGCATCCCTGTTGAGAATAACCTTTGCAAATAAACAACAGCTAATAACATAAGATCAAAATATTTTATTTGATGTATTGACATAAATGACAGAAGAAAAAGGCCATGTATAGCAGGACTACTCAATTACACACTAAGGTGGGCCAGATTTTCTAACCAAAAAAAAATTTCCCTGGCTCAGACATGCAAAAGTTAAACACGACCATACACTAATTGCAAATTAAACACAGTGATTTTGAATTGTGATGTGATGGTAAAATAAATATTTGTCAGTCTAAACTGGGTTAAATCTACGGGGTTAATGATGGGGAGGAGACGGACAGAAACTCTCTTCCCTGAGTACAGCTACAGAGCCCACTTTCTGAAACGGACCCTGCTCACCATTCACCAACAATTCTGAGCTAACAAGTTGCATGTTATTCTTGGATGCGCTTGTAGGACCGGATTTAAAATAGCATGACAAACATATCATGCCTGTTAAAGCCAAACAGTATCATCATAACGTAGCCTGAAGAACATTTGCTAATAAGATGAAGTTAGCTAAGTCAGCTATTTCATCGTAGCAAAAAAAAAAAAAAAAAGCACCACCTACCGTTCTTTATGCAACTTCAAATGTCGGACAAAGTTGGAAGTTGTTCCATCTCCGTCTGTGATTCTCTTCTTGCATGTTTTGCATATTGCATTTCGTTTTTTGTTGACTACTTCGTAGTTTATGTACCCAAAAGAAATTACTCTTGGGAGCATTTTTGGCTCGAGCGTTTTTGTTCTTGTTTTTTTCAAATCTGGTTAATTTGATTGGCTGTGCTACAGCCCACGCTCACATACATACGGAGTGTGGTAAGAATGAATGAATGAATAAAGTGAATTAATGGTCTGCACTTTTTATATAATATGTATGTTAAATTTTAGATTTGGGTAAAATATCAAGTCTTTTCAAGTAAACAGGTTCAAGTCCAATTCAAGTCCCAAGTGACTGGTGTAAAAGTCCAAGTCAAGTCACAAGTCTTACAACCTTTTTTCAAGTCAAGTCTAAAGTCATAAAATTAATGACTCGAGTCTGACTCGAGTCCAAGTCATGTGACTTGAATCCACACCTCTGTGAAGAAGTGGTATAAGGTGACCCTGAAATGACCAGCTTTTTAGGTTTTTAAGCTTAGTTCATTTTCTCTATTTGAACTATCCCTCTGTTTTTAGAATAATTTATCATCTTTTTAGCTCATCATTAATTCCCCCCATCCCCATCAGACTTTAAGGAATCGCCGGTGCAAAGAACAGTAAGTCTTGGCATGGATATCAGTTGTCTGTTCCCCGAAACAGTAGCTGATCATTAAGAAGCTAAGTCATCAGATCATAAGTGATGGGTTCCCAGATTGTTTCAGCTGTCCCCCTATGGGCATGTTTTGAGAGCCAGGAAAGCGCTATTATAAAAATATAATTCAAACTTGAGTCCGTCCTTGTGACTGACAGGATTAAACAGGATGAAATAGCAGTTCTGTCCACTGACACGAGTCATGAGGCCAAGCTAAAAGTTTGTTTGCATGTTTGGAAATGCCATTTTCCTTCCTTTTACTTAAAAAGTCTTGAGAGGTCAGGCCATAAAACATCCTGAAGACGTCATATTATTTGAGCAGAGCACTTCACTCTGAGGCTGCAGGTTTACTTGTGGTTCCTTAGAGTTTCTAAAAGTAAAATGGGAGGCAGAGCTTTCAACTATCAGGCTGCTGGAACCAGCTCCCAGTTTGGGTTCAGGAGACAGACACCCTCGGTACTTCTAAAATTTGACTTTAAACTTGCCTTTTTGATAAAGTTTATAGTTAGCGCTGGATCAGTGAAATCAGTGGAAATGATGCTTGCATTATATGTCATTAACTTTTGTTTCTTCGTAGTTTTTATCTTCTTTGTATCTCCTTCAGTGACAGACTGCTGCATCCCAGATGCATGAAGGAGTGTTTCCGCAGGTCCTTCCTCCCTGCAGACTGCGAAATCAAAACTGCTCCCAACAAACATAGATGTTTACATCAGCGCTGTAATTTGCACTAATAGACCAAACAACTACTACTGTTATAACTTGCACTTTACTTTTCTCAGTGTATATATACTAACTTATTGGAAGTTACATGTCTACTTTTTAATGCACAGCTACAATACACAATCTGCACTTTTCTAATTATTCTAAATATTCTTAACTATTTAAACATCTTTCAGTATCCTGCTCTGTTTGCACACTACAACCTGGGTTTGCCACTTATCTGTACTTTAATTTTAATAACTGTACAGTACTGTTTTGGTAACTATTGTCCATGATGTAAATATGTAAACATTTTGTGTGTTTCTGTTCTATGTCCTGTGTCCTATTCTGTTTGTATATGTGTTTTTGTATATTGTGCTACTGTTACAACCAAATTTCCCCCTGTGGGACAATTAAAGGATTATTCTATTCTATTCTATTCTATCCTATCTGTGCTCCTCCTTCTGTCTTCTCCCTCCCTTCACACACTAGACCTGTTTTTTGCTGGAGGTTTCTTCCTGTTAAAAATGAGTTCTTCCTCGCCACTGGTGCCAAATAATCATAGGAGACGCCATGACGACGGGTTATCTCTCTAATAATGTTGTCTTTGGAATAAAATATAAAGAGATGAATGTTTTTGTGACATTGCTTTACATAAATAAAATTATATTGAATTGAATTTAGCAGACGGTGCTTTGATACTCAGATTAGGTGTGCAACACAAGTTACCATGGCAATCTATCTGTTCCACGGCAAAAAGTGTATCAACTTGCTAATGTCATGATGGATGACACAGGGATTGTTCCATATGGAATAACAGTCCATGTATTTAGATTCCCCCAAAATGAACAACACCAGGATCACTCAGAATCACATCATCCAGCCTGTTTCATAATCACAACACTGCAAATGTGTCTACGATCAGTCTTACTAGACGCTATTGCTATGACTGCCACTGCTCCATGTTTAGAAATGCAAGTGAGAAATGTTGTTGATGTTTGTTTTTCTTGATGAAAAAGCCGAGCTACATATTTCACATGATCCTTTGACAGCTCCCCCACACGCTGAATAAATTTATGAGTCAACCACCAACCATCAGATGTTTCTGTTAATCGGACCTTGTTTGGAAAAAAAAATTATGGTGCTAATCATCTGTCTCTGTTTGCTGTAGATGACTGCTTGTTTCTTCTCTTTTTGCCCTTACAGTTAGAAGTGATTGCTTAACAGAAGCGGTTCCTCTAAACCTAAACTTGGTTCCACTCGGTGGTGTGCAACATCATGAGGTTTAGCATCAGTTTCAGGGTTAGGCTGCTTCCAGACACAGTAATTTCCACTCGTAATCAGCTGAGGTTTTCATGTGATGAGGGTTGTGGCCACATCTGAGGCTGGAAGTGTCTAAGACCAGCGTAACATGGCATGACCTACATTCATGTGAACATACTTATATGAGCAAGCTTGATTAGCAAGACAGCTATAAACTGTAAAGGCACATATACATTATATTGCCAGAAGTATTTATGCACCCATACAAATCACTAAATTCCGATGTTCCAGTCATGGCCACAGGTGTATAAAATCAAACACCTAGGCATGCAGATTGCTTCTACAAACATTTGCTACCTGGATGCCACCTGTACAAAAAGTTTAGCCATGAAATTTCCTCGCAACTAAATATTCCACATTCAACTGTTAGTGGTATCATAATAAAACAGAAGTGATTGAGATCAACAGCAATTCAGCCCTGCAGCGATAGACCGCCTTAAACCACAGAGTGGGGTCAGTGGATGCTGAGGTGCATAGTGAGCGGAACTTTCTGCAGAATCAGTCGCCACGGATCCCAACCTTGATGTGGCCTTTAGATTAGCTCAAGAAAGCTAAAACCTCGAAAAACGTATTCATGCTTTCATTATCTCTAGACGGGACTATTGCAACTCTCTTTACGTGGGCCTCCAACACTCTCTCCTTCAGCGTCTGCAGTTAGCTCAAAATGCCGCTGCACGCCTCTTAACTGGTACTAGAAGGTATGACCACATCACTCCAGTTCTAGCTAACTTATTCTGGCTCCCCGTTAAATACCGTATTGATTTTAAAACTCTTTTGATCACTTTTAAAATTTTAAATAACCTGGCGCCTAGCTACCTAACTGATCTTCTCCACTTGTGCAACCCCAAGAGAGCACTAAGATCTTTGAGTCAGTCGCTGTTAGTGCAACCAAGGTCTCGGTTAAAGACCAGAGGTGATCGAGCCTTTGCTATATCTGCACCTAGACTCTGGATTAATCCCCCAGCTGATATTCCCACGTCTGAGTCTATCCAATCGTTCAAATCGCGCCTAAACACTCACTTCTTTACTTTGGCTTTTGAATCAAACTAGTTAGACTTTCATCCGGGTTGCTCTGTGCTATGCAAATGTGTTGTTTGTTCCCTGTTTGCTTGTTATGCTCTGTCCCGAATTTTATCTGTCTTGTGGTCGACTGTGAAGCACTTTGATGAACATAGGTCTTTTAAAATATGCTATAGAAATAAACTTTGATTTTATTTGATTTGAACAGATTACCACAGACCACAGGCAGTGGAAACATGACACCAGGTAACATGGCCATGGCCATTCTCTGTCTGGTGATCAGATGAGTTCGGGTTTAGCAGTTGCCAAATGTGCCAAATGTAAAGTTTGGTAGAGGGGGGATTTATGGTATGGGATTGTTTTTCAGGAGTTGTGCTCAGCCTCTTAGTTCCAGTCAAAGGAACTCTTAATATTCCAGCATGCCAAGACATTTTTGACAACTTCATGTTCCCAACTTTGTGGCAACAGTTTGGGGTTGGCCCCTTCCTGTTCCAGCATAACTGTGCACCAGTGCACAAAGTAAGGTCCATAAAGACACGGATGAGCCAATTTGGTGTAGAAATACTTGACTGGCCTGCACAGAGTCCTGACTGGGCAGACATCATATTAAACTCTTTGGATTAAAAATGGGATGTCACTCAAGTTCATATGTGTGCGAAAGCATACAAGCAAATAGTCAAAGGAATTTGCAAAGAAAAGCGTCTGGACTTCTTTGAGTTGCTTGAAGACGTTTCACCTCTCATCCGAGAAGCTTCTTCAGTTCTAAGGTCAAATGGCCGAGAGTCCCAGATTTAAACCCAGTGGGAGTATCCCCCCAAAGAGGGACAAAGGACCCCCTGGTGATCCTCTAATCACATGAGCCAAGGTGTGAAAGCGGGTGTGGTACTTCCTTTGACTACGATGACCTGGATGACTGAGAACCTTCACAGACATACAAGCAAATACTTTTGGCAGTAAAGTTTATGTGTAGATTTCTGCTAAACAAAACGGAAATAATATGCTGGAGCTTCACTCACCAAAACCTAAGCACACATTTCTTAGACTAGTGTACCACAAAGTTCCTCCTTATGATCTATAAGATAATGCCAGAAGAGGCCTGGTAAGGAGAAGTGGAGAGGTAAGTGACGGAAGTGACGGACAAGGTAAGCGACTCATGTTGTAACTGACGTCAGACGCCGGAGATTTTGGCGGAAAATTAAAGCGAATGGTAGTTTAGATTTGAATAAATTCCTTTAAGCTTCAGTATAACCAAATACACTTATCAATTGTCTTATAACTAACAACATTTGTCTAAATCATCTCCAACACCCTGGAGAACAACGGGGAGAGTTTAGAGGCTCTCCAAGATTACATTGATCAGTACTTCCAGGATCTCGTGATGAAGAAGGCTCAGAGTGCAGCTTCCCCGGCCAAACCTGAGACGCCGTCGTCGAAAAGACTTCGCCCGGCAGATTCCCCCGGCACAACATCGCCAGCCGGCAAAGATATTGTCGACATACTGGAGTCAATCGACCAACGACTGTCCAGTTTCGATGCAAGGCTGTCCTTGGTGGAGATTCTTCACCGGGAATTTAAATCCTTGCGAGAGTCCCTGGAGTTCAGCCAGCAGCAGGTGGAAACGCTCGCTGCTGAAAATGCCACGCTAAGGGAGTCGGTGAAATGTCTCACAGACAATGTTACTCAGCTAAATAGAGAAAATAAAAAAATAAAAGAAACAGTTATAGATCTACAAGCTCGTAGCATGCGTGATAATCTGGTATTTTCTGGTATTCCAGAAGCCGCTGGAGAGGACGCGGAGACCACGGTAAAAAGCTTCATCAAAACCCACCTGAAGCTGCCCGAGGACACGGTGAAGAACATCGTCTTTGATAGAGTGCATCGCCTCGGCCCCATTCGGGCTGCGGCCGGGAGACCACGTCCTATCGTGGCCAAATTCGGCCACTACAAACAAAAGGAACAGGTGAAAAGCCGCGGCAGGGAATTAAAAGGAACGGACTTCAGCGTGAACGACCAGTTCCCCAAAGAGATCCTGGAACGACGCAGGGTCCTCTTCCCAATCCGACGCAGCTTTATCCAGAAGGGCTCCCGCGCTGTCATCGCTGTGGACCGGCTGTACGTGGACGGACAGCTCCACCGCGACCCCGACATCACTCCGTGGCTGTATTAACTTCACACCAGATAAGAATCCGCTACACCCTTTCCCCACCCACTTACACTAACTTGCATTAACATCTGTTTAACTTACTAGTATCAAATCACATCTTAGGTGTGATTTCATAGCAGAATTAACACCGTCACTCTCCGTCAATGGTTTGATCGGAATGTTTCCGGATTTTTTTTTTTCTTCTCGTTTTTTGTTCTCTTTTTTCCCCCCTCTTGTTTTTATGCTGCTCACCCTTGTCCTTGGTTTCTTTCTTTCTTTTTTCTTTCTTTCACTGCTTCGATCACCTGCTTCCACACTCATCCACAAACAACATCCTTTATTTGGACACATACGCACAGCACGATCACGCACAGCCATGCGCTCAACGGCAGCACATTTACATCAGACAGCGCACACAGTCGTATAGGATACACACACTTAAACCAAGCGTACTCATATTAGTAAATATGCACACACATAGTCAGACTCAGGGAGCATCTCACCACACATTTTTTCTCTCTCCCCCTCTTTTTATTTACGAACAAGTGATGTATTCTCTCCACCTGTCTAAGCGACACACACAGCGCACACCCCTAGTTATACACAGACATCTATGGGTGCACTAAGATTCGTTACATGGAATGTAAATGGAGCTGGCTCCAGAGAAAAGAGGTTAAAAATATTTAACCAACTCAAAAAACTACAGGCAGATGTTGTCCTTTTACAAGAGACCCACAGACCTCTTAGAGGTTCGAATGAACTTAAAACACCTGAGTTTCCTAATGTGTTCTCAGCTTGTTATAATTCTAGACAAAGGGGAGTAGCAATTTTAATCCATAAAAAAATTAATTTCACAGTACTCGATACAATTATAGATCCAGAGGGCAGATTCTTAATCATTAAACTATCTATACTTGATAAAAAGCTATGTATTGTAAGTGTATATGGTCCAAATGTTGATGATCCCTCATTCTTTCACGGTTTTTTCAGTGCACTCTCTGAACACTTAGATGGCACACTTGTTCTTGGAGGCGACCTCAACCTTGGACTAAATGAAGAAATGGATAGGCTCAATACAGCAGGAACTCAGCGTAATTGGCAGTCCATAAATATAATCAAACAGTATATGAGCGACTTTGGTCTTTGCGATGCATGGCGCTCCCTTCACCCCACCAGTAAGGAATATACTTTTTTCTCACATGTTCATCACTCCTACTCTCGTCTGGATTATTTTTTGGTCAGCAGCTCACTGCTGAGGGACATTTCAGACACTGAGATTCACCCTATAGCTGTCAGCGATCATGCTCCTGTATCTTTAACACTAATGCACAAGAATAATACTACGCCTAGTAAAAACTGGAGATTTAATACATCACTGCTTAAAGATGAAGACTTTATTAAATATTTTAAAAAAGAGTGGACTTCATATTTAGACTTTAATGACACTCCCGGAACATCAGCTTCTGTTCTATGGGAAGCAGGGAAAGCTGTGATGAGAGGTAAAATAATTTCTTTCTCATCACATAAAAAGAAAAAAGAAAACAAAAATATCCAGGAATTAGAAAAAACCATCAAATCACTAGAAGAAGCCTATGCGTCCGACCAAGATCAGGAAACATTGAACAAAATACGCAAAACAAAACTAGAATTAAATGAGATAATTGATAAAAAAACAAAATTCTTAGTACAAAGACTACGCTTACAAAATTATGAACATGGTAATAAATCCGGTCAATTTCTAGCAAACCAGCTAAAAATAAATAAAGAAAAAAGAACTCTATGTGCTGTTCAAGACTCATCTGGGAATACAGTATATGACCCGAAACAAATAAACAACATCTTCAGGGATTTCTATAAAACGTTGTATTCACCACAAATAAACCCATCTAAAAAGGAAATTGATCAGTTTTTAGACAACATAACTCTCCCAAAATTATTAGACTCTCAAGCAATGGCATTGGATTCGCCACTGACACCAGGTGAACTCCAGGAAGCCCTGATAAGTATGCCCAATAATAAGGCTCCAGGTCCAGACGGCTTTCCTGCAGAATTCTACAAAGAATTCTGGTCGATTTTAGCCCCAATTTTTACAGAACGTTGTTGGAAATCAAAGAAAATGGCAGACTCCCATCAAATATGAATTCTGCAAACATTAATCTCCTGCTAAAACCAGGCAAAGATCCTGTATATCCCTCAAGCTATCGTCCAATATCCCTTATAAATGTAGACCTTAAAATAATCTGCAAAGCTCTCTC
This sequence comes from Pelmatolapia mariae, assembly GCF_036321145.2. Taxonomy (NCBI): domain Eukaryota; kingdom Metazoa; phylum Chordata; class Actinopteri; order Cichliformes; family Cichlidae; genus Pelmatolapia; species Pelmatolapia mariae. The sequence continues at coordinate 35,969,616 of NC_086238.1, forward strand.
GAAGAGACTAGAGAAAATAACCCCCCTCTTAATTCATCCTGACCAAACTGGTTTCATAAAAGGTAGGCACTCATCAACAAATACACGTAGATTACTTAATTTGATAGACTACTCATACAGTAAAAACCTTGAAACTACAATATTTTCTTTAGATGCAGAAAAAGCGTTTGACAGAGTTAACTGGAAATTTCTATTTGCAACTTTACACAAATTTGGTTTTGGATCTTCTTTCATCAGCTGGTTAAAAATATTATATAATTCCCCAACAGCTTGTGTCAGAACAAATGACCAGACATCCTCCAGCTTCTGTCTCCTGAGGGGCACCAGGCAGGGATGCCCACTCTCCCCTTCACTGTTTGCAATTTTTATTGAACCACTAGCAGCAGCAATTAGACAGAATTCAGTAATTAAGGGCATAAAATGCAAGAACGTGGAACATAAAATCAGCCTTTATGCGGATGATGTGCTACTCTTTCTCCAAAATTCACAAACCAATATCTCTGGGGTGATTGAATTGATAAACTCTTTTGCAAGAATATCAGATTACTCAATTAACTGGTCAAAATCTAGAGTCCTTCCGATTAATTGCTCCTTCCATAATTCCTCTTCTACTCCACTGCAATCGGGAAATATAAAATATTTAGGTATTAATGTTTCTCCCAAGCTTGCAGATCTAACTAAATTAAACTATATCCCACTTTTAAAGAAAGTAGAAGGCGATCTGGCTAGGTGGAAATGTCTACCCATATCACTCATGGGAAGGGTTGCCGCTATAAAAATGATGGTCTTACCAAAAATAAATTATTTATTCTCAATGATCCCAACTAAACCGCCACAAGATTGGTTCAGATCTCTAGATTCATATATGTCCAAATTCCTTTGGAAAAATAAGCCCCCACGTATAAGCTTAAAAACACTACAAAAGACCAAGGATAACGGAGGATTAGATCTACCTAACTTTCAGCACTACTTCTTAGCCAACAGGCTCCAATTTATCTCAGGATGGCTAAAACATACCCTCTTAGATGAACCTTGGCTAGATGTAGAACAAGCACTTTGCAATAATCTAGAGATTTCAGATCTACCATTTATCAGCTCAAACATTCAACGACATGAATGCTTCAAAAGCGTCAACATTAGCTTCTCTCTGACAGCATGGTGGGAGTTTCTGAAGTTGACAGAGTCTTCATTAATCCCATGCAAACGTACACCTATCTGGAACAACCCTGACATATTACAAAACAATAATATGATAAACTTTTCAGATTGGAGTGGTAAAGGAATCAAATATTTAGAACATATACTAGAAGGAACAGAATTTATTTCATTTGACAGACTAGTTACACAATATGGGATCAACAAGAAAAGATTTTTAGAATATCAACAAATTAAATCCATAGTAAAAAAGAAATTTAAACCGGGTCAAGTTGAACTACAAACACCACCAAGTGTGGTTCAATTTCTTACTCTTAAAACCCCCAAATTACTATCCAAAATATACAGAATGCTTTCTAAAATAGATGAATCAATATCACTTCCTATTGCAAAATGGGAAGCGGATTTATCAGTTAACTTAGACCAAAACTTTTGGTCTCAGATTTGCTTAAAAACCTTTCATCTAATTAGAAATCCCAGTCTTCAATTAATTCAATACAAAATACTACATAGAGTGCACTATACAGGTCATCGGATGTTCAAGATGGGCTTTACGTCTACCAACAACTGCTCACACTGCCAAACCAATTCACCGGACAATTATATCCACGCTCTTTGGTTCTGTCCACCAGTTCAGAAGTTTTGGCGTGAGATATGTGAAGACTTATCGAAGTGTCTGAAATGTAACATTCCAACTTCCCCTTTAGTGTGTTTGTTGGGCAGCTTAGATAATGTCACTTCAGAAAAGAATATAGCCCACATGGTTTTCACTGCCCTATGCATAGCCAAGAAAACAGTCCTCATGAACTGGAAAAATAAAAATAATCTTAATTCTAACCAGTATAGAAATTATCTATTAGATTACATTAGTCTTGATACAGCCTCTGCCACCACATCAGATCAATTGCTCTGGGCTCCTTTGATCAGCTCCATCACCTAGTGGGGGTGGGGGGTCATAGTTTGGTCCCACCTTCACTGTTGTGATTGGTGTGGGGGTAGGGACAGGCTTAGGGCGTCGGGGGGTTCCCCAGGAGCATCTTCCTTGGGGGGCTCAACCCGGGGTAGCGGTCATGGCCAATTAAGGGCTCTGTTGGCTCTTAGGTGACGGTTTCCTCGTGGCTGCGTGCAGCGGGGCTAGGGGAGGGTCTGTGCTGACGGACGTGGGTTACTGACCTGGTAGCCTGGCTGCCCCAGGGTGGGTCCGGGACAGGCGTGAGGTTCTGGGGGCGCTCCGTCTCTGGGCTGGGGCCCTGGCCGGGCCTCGGGGGCTCGGGTCCTGGTTGGTGTGTTGCTGTGGTTGTGGGCGGGTGGGTATATGGGGGCCCAGTCCTGGCGCAGGGCGCCGCCGGTGCATCGAGCCACCTGGGGGACTCTTCAACTGGTGGGGGAGGTTGTCACATCTTGCAGGAGCTTTCCTCTCCTCAGGAATTCTCTCTGCAGGAGGGGGAGATATAGGAGAGGTGGAGGAAGATCTCAGCCTGGGCGTCTATTGTCTTGTGTAGTCTGGAAGATGAGTGGATGATGGGGTGGGTGCAGTTTTCTCTGTAGTGGGGTCGGGTGGGCTGTCCCGGGCTCTGTGGGGCCGGGCGGCGCTGCTGCACTGGGCCCTGGTCCGGATGGGCCTCTCAATTTTAAATACACGTAGACATTGAGGGCTATCAGGAGGGGCTATGCGCTTACCTGCTGCTCTCTGGCAGGTAGCTCCATGCCCTCCTGGGTTTTAATTGCACCTTAGAACACATATACATCAACACTACATATGAGCGGGTAGAGGGAGGTTTGGAGTCTTCTCACACCCCCGGTCTCTGCGGCCTGCTGGAGCGGGGGGGCTAGGAGGAGGAGTTGGCCGTCCGACTGGGGTCTGGTGTGTGGGGCCTCCCTGCTGCTGCGGAGTCAGGGCAGTCTGCTTCTCCCCACTGCAGGGAAAAGGGTAACACCACCTGGGTCTGGGTGCAGTTTCCCCCTCCAGGGGCAAGGGTACCTAGACCCGGTTCTTAGAGTACACTTGGGGAGTGTGATTGTGTGTACAGCGTCTCTTTATGTCTGTCTCCACGTTGGTTGAGTGTGGAGTAATTGCCTATGAGAGCATGAGGGTGGGAATGGATGTTTGTATTTGAGTGTGCCTGTATGTCTGTGTCTATACGTCAGGTTGGGTATCAGACGCCACCTCTCTGGGGACATCTCAGGCCCTCCAAGGTTTGGAGGCCTATCTCCCCCCACCACTTCCCCTGCCGGTGGCAGACGCCCTCAGACATCAATGCGTTGGTGGTTCTTTGTGTCCAGGGGTGGGCGTCCGGGTACACACCGGCTCACTCCTTGGTGGCTGCTTATCCGGGCCTGGAACCTGGGGCTCGCTCGGGCCACTTCGGGGGTGGGGTGCCCTCGGCCTCTCGGCCTGGGGCTCGGTCACTCAGGCACAGCTGGCTGCCGGCGGAGCTCACGGGCACGTCACTGCAACCCCCCCTGGCTTCTGCTCCGCGGCTGCTGAGTGATCCCTCATCTGGGACTCTCCTCAGCTCTTTCTGGGACAGTGGCGCGGCTGCCCCTCTGTTGGTCTTCCTTGGTCTCTTGTGTTCTGGGGGCCTCTGGATGTCTGGAGTTTTGATCTCCTCCATACCTGCTTCATGCCCTGGAGGATGGGACTGTGGCCCCCCACACCCTCTAGCAGATCATTACATTAAGGAACCTTTTAAATACAAGCGCGCTCATGCTCACAGGTGTACACACAGGTGATCACACACACAAACTACACCCTTTTTGGCTCCTACCTCAAAGCACACTGTGCGCTGTCGATCTTACGTGCTGCACAATAATGTTTAATATTAAGTATTTAGTGTTATATTCCCATATATCATTGTGATGTTGTTTATTCTATTACTCTCGTTTTCTTCTGCTTGTTTTCTTTTTTCTTTCTCAACAGGTGATCCAGGTGATCGATATATGTATTTTTTGTCTGCTTATTTTGTTGGTTTTTGTTTTTTGCCCTTTATCCCCGTCCCTCTTCTCCGCTGTTTTTTTGTTTTGTTTTGTTTTTTTTTGTTTTTTCCCCCCTCTTTCTTTCTCCCTTTTCTTTTCCCCTGTCCCGTATCTAGCAAGTAAAAAAAATAAAATAAAATAAAATAAAATAAAATAAACAATAAAAGGTAAATCAAATGGACCATTACGGCAAGGCTGGGATGGTCCATTTGGTAAAGTAAATCCGTTGGGCATCTTTCTTCGCCTTTAGACAACAATTCTGATGGCAAAAGAACCAAACGGGACAGGTTTAAAAAAAAAAAAAAAAAAAAAATGCCAGAAGGTGCAAACAGCAAAAACACAGTGGAAAATCTTCACTCTGTAGAATTGTTATGAAGGTAGAAATCAGCTCTACATAACAAAACCATTTTATTTTGCAGCAGGCTATAAACATGCTACTTGCTGAATATATGGGAGTCTAAGGGAGATGTCTTACGTTTTTACTAGTCTTTAGTTGCCATTAGAGGAAGTGCAGTTTTTGGCACTTCCTTATTGGCTTCATTTCTGACTGTTGGAGGTTGCCACTTGAGACTTCTGGCCTCTTTGGTTTTTGTCTGTCTGCGGCATGCGTGCGATCCAAAGCAACACTGTTGTTCCCAGTAATTAATATTTACAGGGCACATATACAGAAGCTCACATCAAGCAATAAAACTGTGACCGTTTCTAAGAATGGCCTCATTTTGCTCCTGCTCACCAGACACACACATGCATTCACAGGCGTTAACAGCTCCGATGTTGAGCAAACTGGAGGCCGACAGGCGTGTGAGTGATGGTCCTCAGCTGCCCTGGCAGTTCCAGGGATGGAGCCTAGCCTTCACTAAAAATATGGCCTGTAATTTAACCAAACCCTCCCAGGGAGTCCGAGCGGGCTACGCACGCTAAATTAGGAGCTCATCTGAGCACTCTGTGATTGCACAGCACCACTCTCTCCTGTCTGCTGCCTCGCCTGCGCTTTACACGTCTCCACTGTGACTGATGTTGGTCAGTCACAGAGAGGGAGCATGTGCTCTTGTGAGTGTTTGTCTGCATGTGCACTATACCTTCTGAAAGATAGTATCAGGAAACTGGATAGGAGACGTGAGAGTGAAGAGTTCTAACATTTATTTGGCTTTATTAAAATAGAACAACAAACCACTGGCCAGCCAGTGGTTTGTTACAGACCGATGTAACACGACACAGCTGACTATGTGCATTAAATGCATGTAATCATAATGTAATTTTGTCTGTTGGGAACACGGAGATTTACAGGCTTTATACTGACATGCAGAATTTAACAGTGGAGCATATTTTATTGCAGCCTGCACCTCTAAACTTGGCTCCTTACAGAAATAGAGAGTTGATATTAAATGTCATCCACACAGAAAATAAGGTCAGCAGCTCACTGATGAACTCCCCGGCAGCAAAGTCTTCAGGTACCTGCCAGCACTGACTTACTCTATGGCTACCTGATCCACTGCATTAACACAATATGTGTCCTTCATGAAACGTCCTTAAAACATAATGGAAGGTTCACATGACCCCCCCTCCCCCCGGCAGGAATATAAAAGCACAGGAGAGGAAAAACATTATAAGCTCATTACAGACCGCAGGCAAAATGAACAATAACACATGGAGCTATTTCATTATTTATCATTTAAATAACTAGTTAACACTTTTATTTGCACTTTTTTCTTTATTGGATAATCTTCATATTCACATTCAAGTCTGAAGATTATGTTCAAATCTGTCTCCCGTGTGTTTTCAAGGTAACCTGGTTCTCTTTCTGTTGTCTTGTATCGTGATTCCTGGCCTCTACAGGCCAACCTTTAAGAGATTTTTAGGGCTCCACTCACACGCCGCTCCACTTCATCCTCTTCTACGCCATCTTCACCTTACAGCAGCAGCAATGTTTGACACCACCGCTTATGGTACATTCATGCTGCAAGCAAAAGTACCCAAAATCTTATTCCTGTTTTGTTTTTTTCTAATCTAAACAGCGCAAATCCTCTCTCTGAACTTCTGATCTTCTTTGATTCTCTTTTGGCCCACATCCACATGTGTCTTAAGTCAAATACAGACCTCATTCTGAACAATCAGTTTATGCAGTTTCTACATCCTTTGCCTTGTCATGAGAAATAAAGGCAGACAAACTATGAAGGCTACAGTTTTTGAATTAGGAATGTGAAGAACAAATCTGTTTTTTTCTCCAAAGACACACAGTTAGCAGAGTTAGGTTAATTGGTGATTCTAAATTGCCCATAGGTGTGAATGAGAGTGTGAACAGTGGTCTCCCTGCGTTAGCCCTGCGACAGACTGGCAAAGTGTCCATGGTGTACCCACCTCCTCTTGCCTGGCTGGGATAGGTCAGAGTTGAAGGTCAGAGGACAGCTTTTCTGGGAATCACCTAGGATTTTTAAATTCATTCTACAGTTGCATGTTCTAGGAGGCAAACTGTAAATTCGAAATTTTCATTCAAATCTTCTCACCTGCTCAGAAGCATGATTGAAAGCGAAAGTTTGTTTTCATGGTGTCCTGTATCCCCCGTTGCAGTAACTGTTTAAACTGTTTCAGCTGCTGCCCTGACCAGTGTTGAGTAAGTTACTTTAAATTAGTAACTTAGTTACATTACTAGTTACTTCTCTAAAAAAGTAACTCAGTTACTTCAAGTTACTCGTTACTTTCAGAGTAACTAGTTACTAGGGAAAGTAACTTTGGTTTTACTCAGAATTCTCTTGTTCACTTTGTACTTCCGGCGCCCCCCGTGTGCGGCAGCCTGTTACAGCAGCTCTGCTCATTCTGAGTTTATTTCTTTCTTATCTTTTCTCTCGTAATTTTTTATAACTAACGTATTAGTAATTAGACTCTGCAACCATGTTCTACCGTTTTGTGCTAGTTCTGGTCGTTTTTCTTAGTTTTTTTCTGCTTTTTTCATCCGTGTCTGGGGACCCAGAGCAGGGATCCTTTGTTTACAGTAAGGATCAGCTGTTAGCGCTGCGTCCCACAGCAGTACTGCCGGCGGACAGACCTGACATTCCCAGCGAGCTGAGGAGGAAAAGACGGGGGTGTCGTGCTGGGAAGGAGCGCCGTCGCCCGAGAAGGAGACGTTATCGACCATCTCTTCCTTCTGTAATTATTGGAAATGTACGTTCTTTGCACAATAAATTGGATGAGCTCACGTCGCTAACCTGGTCACAGAGGGAGTACCGGCAATGTAGCATCATGATGCTAACGGAGTCGTGGCTAACACCGCTAACTCCGGACACGAGCGTGACACTACCGGGATTCCAGATGCTGCGAGCGGACAGGACGAGAGAGAGGGGTAAGAGGAAAGGAGGGGGACTGGCAGTGTTTGTGAATGACAGATGGTGTAACCCTGGGCACATCACTGTGAAAGAACAACTCTGCAGCAGAGACATTGAGCTGTTAGCCGTTAGCATGCGTCCGTACTACCTGCCCCGGGAATTCTCGCATGTTATCGCGATAACAGCGTATGTCCCCCCCTCGGCCAACGCGGATGCAGCCTGTGACACTCTCCACTCAGTGGTCAGCAGACTGCAAACACAATCTCCGACAGCCCTCCTCATAATATCAGGGGACTTCAATCATGCCTCACTGGACTCCACACTGCCCACCTTCACCCAGTATGTGACCTGCCCAACCAGAGACAATAAAACACTGGACTTACTGTATGCCAATGCTGAAGAGGCATACAGTTCATCACCTCTCCCTCCCCTGGGCAGATCTGATCACAACCTGGTGCGCCTTGTCCCTGTGTATGAGCCCTTAGTGCGCAGGGAGCCACCAGCCACCCGCACAGTGCAGAGATGGTCGGAGGAGAGCGAGGAGGCTCTTAAGGACTGTTTTGAGTCGACTGTGTGGGAGGTGATCTGTGACGACCACGGAGAGGACATCGACAGCCTTACTACATGTATTACTGACTATATTAATTTCTGTGTGGATAACACCGTACCTACCAGGACTGTACGGTGTTTCTCCAACAACAAACCTTGGATTACCCCAGAAATTAAAGCCGTCCTCAAGCAGAAGAGGAGGGCCTTCAAATCCAAAGACAAAGAGGAGTTGAAAAGGGTGCAGAGAGAGCTGAGGGGACTGATAAGGAATGGGAAGGACAGCTACAGGCAGAAGATGGAGAACCAGCTTCAGCAAAATAACGTTGGTGAAGTCTGGAGAGGCCTCAGAACCATCTCAGGCCACAAACATCAGAACTCTCTGCCTGGGAGGGATGTGAGGTGGGCAAATGAACTGAATCATTTCTTCAACAGATTTGATTCAGCCATGAGGCAGTCTCCAACATCGGCTGCAGACTCAACCACCCCCACTGCTGCTGTTCCACCTCTGACACCTCAGACACTTCACACCTCCTCTATTCACCCTGCTCACTCCTCCCCACCCCCAACAACAGCATCCAATACACACTCAACACAAGGCTCCAGACTGTCTCTCTCAACCACCCAGGTTAGGAGGGAACTGAGGAGGATTAATGGCAAGAAGGCAGCGGGTCCAGATGGCATCAGCTCGAGGGTCGTCAGGTCCTGCGCGGACCAACTGTGTGGTGTGATGGAGCACCTCTTCAACCTGAGCCTGAGGCTGGGAAGAGTCCCACAGCTCTGGAAAACCTCCTGTGTTGTACCAGTGCCAAAGACTTCACGCCCCAAGGACCTCAACAGCTACAGGCCGGTGGCTCTGACATCCCACCTGATGAAGACCCTGGAGCGGCTGGTCCTGGCTCAGCTTCGGCGCCTTGTGAGCTCATCACTGGATCCACTTCAGTTTGCCTACCAGCCTGGCATTGGAGCGGATGATGCCGTCATTCACCTCCTACATCGTTCCCTCACTCACCTGGAGACCGCTGGGAGCACTGTGAGAATCATGTTCTTTGATTTCTCCAGTGCCTTCAACACTATTCTTCCCTCGGTTCTGAAGGACAAGCTGGAGAACTCTGGAGTGGACCATCACCTCACTACCTGGATTTTGGACTACCTCACCGACCGACCACAGTATGTGAGGACTCAGGGCTGTGTGTCGGACAGGGTCGTCTGCAGTACGGGGGCCCCACAGGGAACGGTTCTGGCTCCGTTCCTCTTCACCATCTACACTGCAGACTTCTCCCACAACTCCACCCAGTGCTTCCTGCAGAAGTTCTCTGATGACTCTGCTATAGTCGGCCTCATCACTGATGGGGACGACAAGGAGTACAGAGGACTGACTCAGGACTTTGTGGACTGGTGCCAGCTGAACTACCTCCAGATCAATGCCAGTAAAACAAAGGAGCTGGTGGTAGACTTCCGCAGGCACAAACATCCTCCACTGCAACCACTGAACATCCAAGGTATGGAAATTGAGGCTGTGGACAGCTACAGGTACCTTGGTGTTCATCTGAACAGCAAACTGGACTGGACTCATAACTCAGACGCCCTCTACAGGAAAGGGCAGAGCAGGCTGTACCTGCTGCGGAGACTCAGGTCGTTTGGAGTGGAGGGCCCACTCCTGAAGACCTTCTATGACTCTGTGGTGGCCTCAGCCATCTTTATGATGTGGTCTGCTGGGGCAGCAGCATCTCTGCTGGGGACAGGAAGAGACTGAACAGGCTGATCCGCAGGGCCAGCTCTGTTCTAGGATGCCCTCTGGACCCAGTGGAGGTGGTGAGTGACAGGAGAATGGTGGCTAAGCTGTCATCCCTGTTGGACAACATCTCCCACCCCATGCATGAGACTGTGACAGCACTGAGCAGCTCCTTCAGTGGGAGACTGCGGCACCCACGGTGTGGGACGGAGAGATTTTGCAGGTCTTTCCTCCCCACTGCTGTCAGACTCCACAACAAAGACTCCAACTGATCAAACACACACATTCACACATGTGCAATAACACTAATGTGCAATAATCTTTTTTGGCATCGTTGTATTTTTACTGAGTAGTATATAGCACTTGTATTCTATTTTTATCTTATTGCATATTTTATTCTATTTTATTCTACTGTATATAGTATTTTATTTTATTCTATTCTGTACAGTTGTATACTGTATTTATTCTTATTTTATTTTATTCTAATTTTTGCTTCATAACTTTTGCACTGTCCACTTCCTGCTGTGACAAAACAAATTTCCCACGTGTGGGACTAATAAAGGTCATCTTATCTTATCTTATCTTAATGTGTTGCTTCCGTAACTGGATACCCAGCAAGATTGCCAGTCTTCTAGCTTGCTTACTTGCCACAAGTGCACTGTGCCACCTACCAATAGAAAGGAAAAGATAATGTGCACATTTCCACGAGAGAAATCCCACGCCTGGACCGTCGTTGACCGCCGCCATGATTCTAGCCTGCTTTTTTCATCCAACACAAAAACTGCAGTCGTGGTCCTTTTGATTGTACTCAGAACTTGGAAATTCTGCCTTCTGAATAGGAAGATGTAGGTAACACCAGACTGCAGATGAGCTGCATACAGAGCTGGACTGGGACAAAAAAATCGTCCCGGGCATTTTGACTAGAGACCGGCCCACCATTATAGGAAAAATCATAAAGCCTTTGAATGAAAACAAACACTGTTGTGACAGTGATGTAGACTGTTCTGGTGGTATATATGTTTCAATCTATCAATTGTTTGTTGTAAGACTCAGATAATTATTTTTTTAAAAGCGAGACATTTTAAATGAGAATAATAAAGAAAAGTATTTCCTTGTCCCCCCCTTTCCCTGTTAATGCCCTACCTGGCCCCCTGGCAACACTTTGCTAGACCCGCCCCTGCACAGTTACCAGCTGTCAGCTACGTAGAAAAGGATCCTGGTGTTATTTGTCTCTCAGAAACAGTTCATAACTTCCCTTCAACTCATTCATGTGACCTAAAAGGTAAACCTGTTTCTACATCACCTGTTCAGCTCTGATGATTCAGTAAGGACATCTCCTGGTTTCATCTTCATGTTTCCCTCTCACCAGATAACCAAACTGATATCATGACCAGCAGCTTTACAGCTGTGGCTCCAGCAAACATCAGCTGATACTAGAAATTAATATTAAATAAATTCTAACAACAGCTGATCAAGCTTAAACGTGCTGCTGTTGTGTAGCGCGACCTCCGCTGGTTTCCTCTTTCTGGCGCAAAGTGGGCGATAAATAAACAAGAGAGAAAAGCCGATCAGCTGATCATTGATCAGTTTCATGATTGAAGTAGAAACAGGAGAGAGAGGAGAGAGAACGAGAGAAGAAGAGGCAGCTGTGCAGCTCCAGCTTTGTGTCTTTTTCATTGTAGCTGAAGTCCGGGACAAACTGTGTTCCTTTTCAGCTCAATACGAAACGCGAAATATTTTCTTACGGGACGGTTGGCAACTCTAATAATTAACCGTATGAACAAAATAAAGTTCAACATCAGTAACATAGCACCCACCCAGCTGTATAGAAACTCCGTCATGCTAGCTAGCACACAGTACGAAAATGTCAGCATAACGAAAATAAACTCCACCTAAACTTGGTTTATATCTGACCCAGATAGACTGCAGGTCATAACTTCTTACCTGAAGTTCAGTTCACCTGACACTCGGACCAGCGGCCGCTTAGGGTCTCTCCTCTTGCCTCCCTTTTCCTTCATCCACCTGCTGCCTTCCACCACTTGCTAATGTTATTGAATCTGTGGAAGCTCCGCGATATCCACCGCAAGAAGTAACGAATAACGAGCCTATCTAAATCCCAGTAACGAGTAACGCGTTCCTGGTTTTGGCATAATAACTAGTTACCGTGCTCGTTACCACAATAATAACGTAGTTACTGTAACGCGTTACTTAATAACACGTTAGTCCCAACACTGGCCCTGACCGGTAGTCATCTGTGGGTTTCAGTGGTGACACATCCATAAATCAGCACCTCTTCATGAGAGACACGTGTCTCACGTCAGTAAGTGGGACATATCTCAATATGTGGAAAGTGTGCACACGTGGTCACCCAAAACTCACAAACACATTGATGAACATGCCGAACATCAGTCAGCTTCAAACTGCTAAAGATCCATGATGATAAACTACATCGAACTTCATGCACTTGTTCTAATTTTGCAGTATGAAGACGCCATGTAGTAGCTACATCTGGTGGGTGCTTGGCTTGACTGGAGGCTCTAATTAACCTTGTCATTTAAAACCCACTGATATCTACAGGAAGTGAAATCATCACAGTGATTTCATGAATGCTCCCTCTCCCGCCACCATCCCAGCCCAACGCAGGGAGCGGTGCCTCCAATGTAACACCTTCAGCAGGAGTACTACATGTATGAGGTAATTGTTGTTTGGTCATGTGAGCCGCTGCAGCAGCTGTCAAATGTGATGATAGCAGGAGAATCCTCGGCACCGCCCCCTTCAGCTGATTGGACGGCTCGTAGTCGCCTAGGGACCATCAACCAAGAGATCAGCTTATAGAGGGAAGAGGTGGGCGGCTATGAAGATTAGTTTTAACAACACACGGAGATTGAAGAATAGAAACTATTAATGTTGTAAAACTTTACAGTAAAGCCTCTGACCTCTGTCTGACTTCTGACATCTCAAGTTTAGCAAACTGGTGTTGTTGTGCTACTGTGACTTGTGCTTATTTGCTGACTCTATTATTATTATTTTTTTCTTTCACACAATCAGTTTCTAGATATGAGACGTTTCCTGCCAAACTGTGACTTTGCTGATTATAAATGTAGATTGTGTTTTCACTTGACGATGGTATCTGGTTTATGTGGTTATATTTTACTGCTGTTCTGCTGCTGCACTGCCTCATTTCACATTTATAAAGTCAGAAATAAAACTAAAGATATGGTGTGAACATGGACTGCAACAGCGCTATCAAATGTGTGGTCTAAGCGAGACGAGCTCTTCAAAACAAACTTGTCTCTTGTTGCCTCTTAAACTTTTAAGATTAAGAAGTCTTTGCCTGACTCTGGGATTCCCCTTTGCTTTCTCCAGGTCCTGACTCTTTAAATGCCCACAAAGCAGAGACAAAAATATGGAGAGACAAGAAAATAGGCTGCACATGTGCCTGCTCACTCCTTTTCACTTCAAAAAGAGTCGCTCCTTATTAAGATGGCTACGGGTGCACTAATTCAAGGAGACAGCCCACACCTGGCCAACTGCATCGCAGAGGTCAAATCTGTGTGCCTCCTTCACTCCTTTCATAAACACATGCCTCCTCCTGTGGCGTCTCCATCTGCAGCTCCCCGGTCCCATCTCACATATCGCTTATTCCATCCATCCCACACACACACACACACACACACACACACAGCAGGACAGTAAGGATGGATCGTCTATTCATCCTCGCAGCCACAAAGTCATGTGAAACGCAAACAGAGAGAGAGGGAGACGCCTAAATTTAGAGGCTGAATGTTGACTTAGACTTAGGTTACACCATTTCTAAACTGACAGGCTGGGCATATTCTTTCATTTTATTAACAAGTGTTCAGTGACACATGCATGTCTGGCCAACATATATCACTACTGTCTTTATTTAAAGATTTATTGATACTTTAAAGGAGGTTTAATGTAATTTTCTTCCGTGGACATCCTACTGTGAAGCTTATAAGCCAATAAACTTTGTACCAGCCTTGGACTGAGAAAGATTCAGATGGTGTGTGTGTGTGGAAACTAATGGTAAGTTTATCTCAAAAGCAGGATATTGTTTTATTTCCTGTAACACCCCCTAAGAGAAATCTAATGTTTGCACACAGGATCCTTCTAATGAAGCGTAAATGGCTAATTACTGTGTGATCCAGGCATTCACAGCAGGCGGACTGTACTTTATCCGGAGCCCCTTGGTTTTAAACCCAAGCCCCGCCTCTTCAGTAGGCTAAGCGCACCCACCTTATCCACCAGCGGCACAGTGCGCCAGGGAGCAAGAGCGCAGGCTGCACCGGGGAGCGGGCACGGTGGACATGCAGTACCGGCAGACTGCTTCTCCCATAAAACGCTTCCGATATTGGGTTTAAGGAGACAGCTTATTTGAAAACCGGCTTGGGGATCTTATTCTTTCTGACAAAAAGAATAGTACAAAAAAATAAAATTAAAAAAAAGTAACTCACTGACATTTGGAAGAACCTGATGGGTGGTGGGGAGGAGGGGAGAACGATGCAGTTCCAGCCCGACTCGGTGAGCCGCGCAGTCCGCCTCCGACGCTGGTGATGCCCGCCGTGCGTGGATCACCGCCCAGCAGCAGCAGCAAGAGGAGGAGGAGGAGGTCGGGATAACAAGGGCGTCAGGGGCCGATGATGTCGTTGGGAAGGTCGGGATCATGGCAAACGGAACCGGTACTATCATGTTAAAATGCATCGTGGTCGGAGACGGTGCGGTGGGTAAAACGTGTCTGCTGATGAGCTATGCCAATGACGCCTTTCCAGAGGAGTATGTACCCACGGTCTTTGATCATTATGCAGGTAGGAACACAGTTCTGCTGCTCGCCTTTCTGTCTTTATTATCTCATAATAGCGTGACATGCTGAACTGCTGCCGCTCTGTGCTCACTGATAATTGGCCACATGCGAATCTAACAGAAGAGAGATTTTAGAGACCCCCCCACCCCACCACTCTTCCTCCAACTGCATTGCATCTGTTGCTATAACCAAAACCACTTATTTGCCGTCTTCATAGCACAGAGGGGCTGGGACCCCCCCACCCACCAGCACTCCCCACCCTCACCCCTTGCTTCCTCCTCTAAACTGCTCTTTGTCATTTCCTTACAGTGAGCGTCAACGTCGGAGGAAAGCAGTACTTGTTGGGACTGTATGACACAGCTGGTCAGGTAAAGTTTATTTTTTCCTCTGGCTCTGTGCCAAGCACGTCAAGGACACGCACACACGCTCCAGCTCTATCTCGGTCTCCCCATGTGCTCCTGGGACCAATAACTATCCAACAGTGCCTTCGAAATGCCCACAGGCTTCATATTCAGGCCAGACACTAAGCTGCAACAGGTGATGGGTTTCGCACATGGCTTTAACTGCCAGAGTGTGCTGTGGCATGGACAGTGATGGTAGTGAAGGGGTTTCAATAGTTCTATTATGTGGAGAACAGGGCTCCTATGTCCAGTAGTGATGTCACAGGTTTGTTAATAGGGCTGCTTAATGCTTGGGCCTTTTCTTTACAATGTGCCATTCAGTGGGCAAGAGTTAAAACTATAATACACACACACACACACACACACACAAAATAATGTTTCCACTCAGCAGAAGAGCCAGGGTACACACAGATGGAGGAAGCTACGTGAAACACACGGCACACAGAAGCTCACTGAGGTGTGTTTATGGGAAAGACCCTCCATTATTTGTTTTTAGTGTAAAAGTTATCATTTGGTTTTTATGACGGTTTCGGTTTGATGTGAACAGCTAAGCGACAGCAGCTAAACAGGAAGCAGTTAGCACATCAACTCTTTACATATTAGTTATGTCAAAATTTGGTGCTTCCATCTTTGGGATTTGACTGTTTGCTTGTTTTCTTAGTCGTATTTCACACTATGACTGGATACGTATGCAAAGTCTTCATCAGTGTTTTTCATTATTGATTATAATTCAATTCAATTTTCAATTCAATTTAATTTATATAGCGCCAAATCACAACAAAAGTCGCCTCAAGGCGCTTTATATTGTACAGTAGATAGCACAATAATAAATACAGAGAAAAACCCAGCAATCATATGACCCCCTATGAGCAAGCACTTTGGCGACAGTGGGAAGGAAAAACTCCCTTTTAACAGGAAGAAACCTCCGGCAGAACCAGGCTCAGGGAGGGGCGGGGCCATCTGCTGTGATTGGTTGGGGTGAAAGAAGAAAAACAGGATAAAGACATGCTGTGGAAGAGAGACAGAGATTAATAACAGATATGATTCGATGCAGAGAGGTCTATTAACACATAGTGAGTGAAAAAGGTGACTGGAAGGGAAAAACTCAATGCATCATGGGAATCCCCGGCAGCCTACGTCTATTGCAGCATAAATAAGGGAGGATTCAGGGTCACCTGGTCGAGCCCTAACTATATGCTTTAGCAAAAAGGAAAGTTTTAAGCCTAATCTTGAAAGTAGAGATAGTGTCTGTCTCCTGAATCCAAACTGGAAGCTGGTTCCACAGAAGAGGGGCCTGAAAACTGTATAGGAGATAGTTATCAGCAGATCAGCTGAAAATGAAAATCAAGAACTGAAAAAGAATTATATTCAAACACAATCTGTCTACAGAAACATTTGCAGGTTGGATGACTGTCTGAAATGTACTGACAGTGTAGTTTGGAGACTACATGAACCTGTGTGCTAATGAAGCTACTCAGAGTCAGGTGTTCCAGTAAAGGTGATGGGAGGCGTTGGGTTGGAAAAAAGCTGAAAAAGGCTCCAAGAAGAATTTCTAAAGGCCACATTGGCAGGTACTACCAACCTCAAACTAAGCAAAAATTGTGCCTTTGAAACTAATTATTCACTGGGAACTATTAGACCGTTCCCAAAAGACTAATCAACAACTAATCAACCAGTTTTAACTGCTAAACGACTTGTCATTTGCTGGCTTTACCTGGAAGTTTGCAGTGGACTTTTATTTTTTAAGTAGTTTCACAGTGAACTTTGACTGTTTGTTCTAACAGATTGCCATTTACATTTTCTGGAGAAATTATGCTTCGTCGATGGTAACTTGCAGACTCTACCTTACAGATTTAGGCGGCCCATCTACCTGCAGAGAGCATCTCTTGTCAAACGGGGGCAGTCAAAAATATGTCGTACAGCCGCTCTGTGGGCTGCTCTTGTGCTTTTGTCGGTCCATCAGTCAGCCACGGAAAAGAGCAAAGTTATAAACAGACAAAGAGGTGACATCAACCTGAGTGTTTAAAAACAACACTGTCGCTGTCTGCACTTTTCCTGCTGCTTCTCTTGTTCCCGACGAACTCCGCCGCTCCGTCTCTTTTCCGGCCCGCCTGTCGGCCGGTCAAGTCAAGTCAAGTCAAGTTTATTTATAAAGCACATTTAAAAACATCCAAGGCTGACCAAAGTGCTGTACAATAAAATACAAATATAAAATACTATAAAAACACAGGTACATAAGTACCTCACTGATAAAACAATAAATTAAAAACAATAGGTTAAACCTTGCTAAAAGCCAATGAAAATAGGTGAGTTTTAAGAGCAGTTTTAAAAGTTCCTAGGCTTGTGGAGAATCTGATGTGAGGGGGTAGACTGTTCCACAGTCTGGGTGCAGCCACAGCAAAAGCCCTCTCTCCCCTAGTCTTTAATCTGTACCTGGGAACATCTAAAAGCATCAAGTCTGCTGACCTCAAAGATCTCCTGGGGCAGTAAATGCTAAGAAGCTCTGCCAGGTAAGGAGGTGCAGTGCCGTTAAGAACCTTAAAAACCAGCAGTAAAATTTTAAAATCAATCCTAAAAGCAACTGGGAGCCAGTGGAGAGAGCAGAGGACCAGAGTGATGTGGTCTCTCTTTTTGGAACCGGTCAGCATGCGAGCAGCAGCGTTCTGCACCAGTTGGAGGCGATGCAAACAGGAACGATCTAAACCAGCATAAAGGGAGTTACAGTAGTCCAGCCGTGAAGTAATAAAAGCATGGACCACCCTTTCTAGATCGTTCCTGCACAGGTAGGACTTGACTTTAGCTAAAATCCGTAGGTGATAAAAAGATCCCTTGACTACGGAGCTGATTTGTTTATCAAATTTAAAAGCACTGTCAAAAGTAACACCGAGGCTCTTAATGGAGGAAGTACATTCAGAAGTTAGGGGTCCCATAAAATCAAAAGAAGGGTTAGGGTCTTTAGGAAGCCCAAACACAATGACTTCAGTTTTACTTTCATTTAGATGTAGAAAGTTAAGAGCCATCCAAGACTTAACGTCAGACAGACAGGAGAATAACGGCTGCAAAGAGTCCTTACAGTCTAACCTCAGAGGGAGGTAGATCTGAATGTCATCAGCAAAAAAGTGGAAGGACACATTATGTTTGCGCAGCACATCGCCCAGAGGGAGCAAATACAAAATAAACAGCAGGGGGCCTAAAATGGACCCCTGAGGTACACCACAAGTTAAAGGAGCTCTGGGAGATGACAGTTCACCAAGGTGAACAGAAAAACTCCTGTTATCCAGGTAGGACTGGAAAAACTTTAAAACAGTACCTTTCAGACCGACACAGTGTTCTAGGCGGGATAACAGTATGTTATGATCGACAGTGTCGAAGGCTGCTGTCAGGTCTAAGGTTACTAGGACAGCAGCACGACCAGAGTCTACAGTTAAAAGCAAATCATTAAAAACTCTCAGTAAGGCGGTTTCAGTGCTATGACGAGCTCTAAAACCAGACTGAAACTTCTCATAGAGACTGTTGTTGTCTAAAAATGACTGGAGCTGCCTGAAGACAACTCGTTCCAATACTTTGGACAGAAAGGGCAGATTGGAGATGGGCCTATAATTAGAGAGTATAGATGGATCCAGATTAGGCTTTTTGAGGAGAGGTTGAACAACAGCATGCTTAAAAAGTGTTGGGAAACAACCAGAGCTGAGACAGGCATTGATCAGGACCAGAAGGAAAGGTCCAACTGAGTCCAGGACCTGCTTCAGAAGACGTCAAGCAAATGCCGGTCAGCATTTGCTTGACACGCAGCATTATCCACATCGCGTACTGTGCAGTTGGGTTTTTGGAAGAACTCACAGGAGCACATTTGTGGTGGTTGAAATTCCCCCAAATATCTCCTCAGGTGGGCACAGCCACAGTAGCTTAACTTAAGCCTAGTTTAGTTACCCAGTGGCTCATCTTTGGTAACATGTTCTTTTATTTTTGTTGTTCAGTGACGTTAGTGTTTGTTAGTGGTCCACTGATCCAACTTTTTCCTCCTCCGATTCAGTACAGATACCTTGGTTTAGAGTATCTGCTGATACACTGTTACATTAATAAGCATTTGATGATCTCTGCACCCTTAATAATGAGATTTGACACTTAAGTATATATGGTTCAGTATGGTGTGATGACAATTAGTGTGGGTTCTGGAATATTCCAAGAGTAGCCCTCGTAAATAATAACGTAGGCATTTATTGAATTGGTAAGAAAATAAAGCACAATAGGCTCAAAATACAACAAAGAAAAAATATATATCAACGTTATTCATCTTTATTGAATTGGACAAGGATTAGGCTTTCAGTGTGAGTCCACCTCCTCTCTACATGCACTCATGTCACGTTTGGAGCTGACAAACAGGTTAAGAGAATATTAATGAAGTTGGTGACTAAGTGTTGTTTTATCCCAAGTGCAGTAAAACCTTCCAAATAAGTGTTTTACAAACTGTGACAACAGTGAGAGTGAGCAAGTGATGTCATCATCATCTCTGTTTTTTTTAGTTGTGCCAACTAACATGACTGCAGTTTCTCTTTAAACTAAAAACTTTTCCAAAAATATAAATGAAATCTTTTGATGTAACTACAGTGAAATACCTCGAAATACCTCCACACTGCTGAAAATGTGAAAGTCTACACCATGACTACTATAAATTCTGTTACTTCCTGAAAGCAGGATGTAACTGAAAGTACCAGGTCTTGCTTTAATCATTGTTCATGAATCCGGTTTATGAAAAACCCTGAATAACAAAAACAGTGACTCAACCAACCAGGAGCCAAAATAGCAGATTGCCTAACATTTGAAATAGGCTACTTTGGATGTGCAGTAACATGAGCATGGTGGAGGGAGCATCGTGAGTTAGGCTTTCTTTGCTACCTCAGAGTCTGGATGCCTCACAGTCATTTGGAGAATAAGGATTTAATAATTGTGCCATAAAATTTTAAAGAACAGTGTCAGGGTAGCAGTTAATGTCCCGAATCTTTGGAAAGGTTTGGTGAAAATACAAGATGACAACTGCACAAGTAAATCATCAAGCACAAAAAAATAAGGAAAGTAATGTTTTTAGGATTTACAGAGTCAGTTTTATGACATTACCTAATTAGGATGCCCTGGCATGACCTAGGGAGAGCTGTCCAGTCAAGACATCTAAGCAGTACTGATGAACTCGAAACAGTTTGTTAGCTCTAAAATTCCCCCATCATTGTGAAAGTCTTATTAGCAGCAACAGGAAATGTCTGATCGAGGTTCTCCAAATCGCTAAATTCATGAGATCACTTTCTTTTTCTATAGTCTGCACTTTGGACAGTGTTATTAGCTTAGTCAGATCATGTTTGTGAGTCAGATGACAATCATTGTGTGTAATGCGCTCAGAAATCCCAATAATTTCAAATGGCAAAAGCTCTGAATGGGCCTCTCTCGTATCATTTCAGGCATTTCTATGGCTAAAGCAAAGGACTAAAGGCACCCTGTAGATTTTAAACCTCCAGTAGTGCTTTAAAGCAAGAGTTTAATCAGTGTGTAACAGATTGGTTTATTTTGTGCATGTGCAAGAACCAGAAGCATGTGGACAACTGCATAGACCTTCCTGTGTAGGGTATGTCTCGTTCATGCTCCTTAACAGTTGGCAGCTCAGAATAACCTAGCAATAGTTCAACAGCTGAGCAGTAGAAGAAGCAGCCATGCTTACTGTATATTGCACAACTCATAATACTCAAACACTGGCTGTGCAAATGAGGAGGAAGGAAATGGATTCAGCACTTTTGTAGACACAAGACTAACACACAGTGTGTTTTGGTGAGAAAAACTGAATCCACTCAACTATGATTTTCTTGCAATAAGGCCTTCTGGTCTAACTTCAGCTGCACTGCAGGACAGCGAACAGTCAGTCACCCAAGGTTAACCTCCCCCTACTTACAGCAACCTAAAACTACACTCTTGTCAGAAGCTGAATAGTTATTAACACTTTCGTCGTGACCTGTTCCGACGTGATCCATGCAGCAGAGAGACAAATGCAAAGCTCAGAAAGGTCAGCTTTGGCATATTTAGCTGGTTTCCTTCACAAACCCTGATTTACACACAAATCTGTGAGTGGGAAAAGATCGCAGACAGCCTCCATTTTTTTTCCCTGTCTTAAACAGCTACCTGTGGCTGCGCTATAATTTTCCCGTAAGAAAACAGATGGTAGAAGTGTTACTACTCACTTGTGAAAAGAGGAACACAACCTTTTGTCTATTCTGGCGTGTTTGATAGGGTGTGTGTGTGTGTGTGTGTGTCAGAGGAGGGTTTGTTTTCAGCTGATTCAGAGTGTCTCTGAAATGGAGAAGTTCTCCCAGATGTCTGCTGTGGGCACCGCCGGCCTCCCAGAGTAGAGTTACTGCTCTTGAAAATGTGCCCCCGCCACCCCCTCACGTTTCTCCCGTGCCTCCGCCCCCGACTCGGCTGACCTCTTTATGTGGAGCACAAGGCCAGCTGGTAATGTTTATAGCTTCAGCGTCTGATCAAAGATTCAATGCCCCCAAGGAGAGGAAAGGGGGAGGAAAATAGTGTGTGTGAGACAGAAAGCAGAAGAGAGAGAGACAGATGCGGGAGGCTAATCAAATGTGTGGGGGTGAAATAGCTTTGGTTAAATTCAGACGCCTCGGTTTCGTTTTCCTTTCCATTTCTCTCTTGTCGATGTAAAACTCGCCCTTCATTACGTCCACCTCTGTTCTGCGCTACACGTGTTCAGTTGGCTTCGATCTCTCTGCAATATTTATATTCCTGGCATTGGCTGAAGCTCCCATAATGCTTCGCTAATTCCCAACGCCTATCAGAGACCTTACGTACGCATTGGGGTCGGCGGTCGCGACTCTGTGCTGTCACGTCGGTGTCACATGTCACTCAGTGCCACATAATCACAGCTCGGCTCTGAGCCCAGTGCCGCTGCGCCGCGTCTGTTGTTGATATTGCTTCCCTGCCAGCTATTGTCTGCGTCTCTACTCCAAGCTCTGCCTATTGAATTATTCCATATGGAAGGTCTGTGAAGTCTGTTTCGCTGCAATGTGGCGAGGGAGCAGGGGGGAAAGTCTTTACTTATTCATTCATTCATTCATTCTCCTGCTGCTGCTGCACTCAAGAAAATCTAGCACCACTGGCGAGGAGGAGCAGGAGGAAACAGGAAGTGGATGCTAAGTGCACTAGAGCCAATGGAAACGACTTTTAAGGACAGGAGCTCAGGAGCTGCGACCCCGAGGGATCCGAGTCTTACTACGCTATTGACTTCTGCTTTGTTGTTGGATTGTTGCTGATTTTCTCAGCATGTCAGATGCACTCTTTACTCAGCTGCACTTCCTGTAAACACTTTTAAACTTCCTGTCCAGGCTTTGGGTACAGTCTGATGAGTCTTTTTTGACTCAGCAACCCAAGGTGACCTAGTGACCCAATAGGGGTGAAAGGATGACAGGTGGGGACGTGGGTGGGGTTTGGAAGAGGGGAAACTGGTTTTACTCAGCCGTGAGCCGGTCACCAGTCAGCTGCTCCAACATAGAGAAACAGGAGTACTGTAGGCACGCCTCAGAAAGAGATTTTACACTTCAGAACAACTCTAGTGCTATTCTCTTGAATGGAGTCAACTAATTTACACACTGACTGACGATTGTGAGTGATTAATCAGTCAGTTTGCAACTAATGGATTCTCTTTTTAATAAAATATCAGAATAGTGAAAAAAATTAATAATAATTTGAGTAAATAAACCTTTGATTTTATATATTTCAGGTGAATTATGCTCATAATTGTTGCTTCACATCTATGAGGGCAAACGATGTGCGATTATTAATAAAACTTGGAGCTGTAGTGATGATGTATACTTTTAAAATGTAGAAAATATCAGCTGATACTGTCTGCCAAAGGCCTCGCAACTCCGCCCTAGATTCTGGCTGACATCCAGAGGATAGAAATTAGAATTTGTGCCAATAAACTTTTGTTAAATTGTTTTCTCAAGCTGTTGGTCCGGTTTTAGTTTTTCTTTATATCTTAAAATTGTGTTAATTTGTCATGAGTAGCAAGTAATAAATCAGATCTGATGCTTGACAGATGTTCTATTGTACTATATATAGTACTATGTTACTATTTCCAAAGCATACCCTGCTGTTAAAAAATGTTTTAAAAAAATTCCCTATCTTTCCGAAACGACTGGTTTAATACTGGAAACCAGATACAAGCTGATTGCAAAGCTACTCACTGTGGAAAAACATGCAGCTGAAAACAGTAATCGGTTTTAAAAGTTCCCTCTGGTGGTGCATTTACGTACTTGGGAGAAATAACCTTCATGATTTGAGAGCTAGTGGACGCCAACAACCTGCTTAATTGGAAAAGCTATTATATTCACATCAGCGTTCTCACATTTGCTCACTTTTTATCTTCGGGGTTTGGAAGATGCAAATCAAATCTCGCTGCGCTCCAGCTCATGACTGTGTGGTACTTTGCTAAAGCCTCCGTGTGTTATTTTGCTGTGTTAGCTTGCAGTAGTATGTGTGCAGAAAATTACAAATTTACACTGTGAAAAAGACCAAGGTAGGATCAGGAGCTGTAATCTTATGGTTTTAAATGAGAAGGACTCAGCAGCTGTGCAGAAGCACACTTTAGTTTTCTGAATATGATTTGATATGATTTTTAAGTGACACCCCTAATGCCTGCTTGTGGTTTTCAGAGAGGAGTTGTATCTGGGCCCCAGTCAGCCCGGTAGCTCTTACAAATATGGTCCCGTCAGTAACGTCACCGTGGGCCGCAGACCCACCCTTATTGAACCGGAGCGTCTGAAGGACTTTGGTGTGGAAGAACTTCTCAACGGTGATGTGAAAGTCCACGAAACCAAAGTAGTGATGGCTCCTGAGGTTGTCCTCATGGACCCCCCCAAAACCAGGCGAGTCAGCGAGTTCAGGATGATCCCGAGACCTCCTGCCCAGTACCTCCGCTTCGAGGACATCAGCGCGGCAGCCTTCAGGATCCAGTCAGGGATGCAGAAGACGCCTTGCACGGTACACTAACACAGAATAAGTGCAGGAGAACGTGCAATAAAGGTGACCTTTGACCTTTGTTTGGGAGCTGACATCACTTCCTTCAGTTTAGACAGAAGTTTAATTTGACAGGACAGCAGCCAGGCATCACATATCTAAGGAAGATTGCTGTAAAAGGACCACAAGAGGGTGAACTAATATCAGAACTAGTCTGAATGGGATGCAGATTTTTGCTCATGGAAAAACTGAACAAAGCATTCATGGTCTGTGTTACTTTGATACATTTTAAATAGATGATTTTATGTTAGAATTAAGTTGTGCAGAGCTTTTTTGTACCAGGTTCTAAACATGTTTGTTTTTGCTTAAAAATGGGAAAGTTAGGGATTCATTTTAGAGTATGCCTTAAGTTAAATGTGATCTGACAACAGTGTAATGCTATCTGAGTGCAAACTGGATACACAGAAGTGTCAGAATTGATGTAAATTGATGGAGTGATGAAGGCAGAGTTGCTCTAGAAGAAGGCCTTGTCACTTGTCACCCACCTTGAACCACCTCTCTCCGTCTCAGTAGTCACCAGGAAAAAACAAACAAACAAAAAACTCAGATATGTGCTTTTGCTTTCCCCAAATAATCCCCCCCAGAAGTAGAGTTACACTTTTAGGTTAGGTGGGTTTAGTTTCAGTTAGTCTCTAGAGTGGGTTTGGGTCCTTGGACGTTATACTTTTGCTGATTCAAGACCCTCCCATTAGTTTCAAATCAGGAGTGCCATGTCCCTCTTTTATAATGTCTCTGCACATCTCTGCATTTTCACTGTGCGTGGTTGTGTGTCGCTGCTAATAACCACAAAACGCACAAAGAAAAACTCTTTTAATTGAGGCTTGCTTTGACATAACTACTGGTGATGAAACTGTTAGCGGAACAGGTGATAATAACTAAAGATCACCCAAAGGTGAAGCCCTCATGGGGACATCATCGCTAATAATGCACTGCAGCTTTTAGCCAAATTAGGAGGAGCCCTCATATCTGCTTCATACTTTATATTGCATTATGCCCACCAAGTGCGAAGCAGATTGGATTAACGGCTGTTGGCAAAAAGCAAAGAGCAGGCAGAGACTCCTGGAGCTGGATGAGCACCAGCGTTAAGGTGAATTCATGCAAAAATAACATAAAAATTGAACATGACTCGGGGCAAAGACCATGGATTTCATACGTCAGGAGTAATTATATGAAGTGAAAACTATTTCAGCATGCATGTGAGCACCTGAGTGGTTTTTTGCTGCTGGAGCTCTTGAAATATGCTGCTTCTTTTGTGTGCTCAGTACTCCAGATTGTCCAAACAGTACGGGATGGAGATCTACCTGAAGAAGGAGCACCTGCACTACACCGGCTCTGTGAAGGAGAGAGGAGTGCTG